>NC_143129.1:175720660-176022457 GCF_059928025.1 Delphinapterus leucas | reverse complement strand
GTTTAAATTTAAACATTAAATGCATGACTATACACACTAAGCCCAGTTGTGGACTTGGGCTACTAGAGCACAAAACATTCATCCCCGTTACAACTGACATGCCAAGTCACTGCAAAAGCTTTTCCATGGGAAAAATCAAGAAGAGCCACTAGATTCCTTGAGTCTACTGAGAGGGAGCTATGGAATCACTGAAAATGCTCACGACTGATTCCTGAAAGAAAGACAGCGGCATGATCTCACCTTATTTCTGGGGCCGTTAGAACATGTGAAATAAATGCAGGTGCCCTACCTGTTTTCCCGAACAATGTACGTGGTCAACAACTGTAGAAGCTGCCTGTTCTCCTGGATCACATCCAGCTGATCGGAATCTTTGGGGGGCGATGCAGTCATGCGGGTGAGCCAGGCCTGGAGACGCACAGGCTCCACGCAAGCCAGCTGTGCCAGGGAACCACAGAGATGCAGAAGGCTCGGGTTAGGGCTCTTCTCAGCTGGAGACAGACCGAGAGGCGAAGGTCAGTGAAGGAGGGCAGGGGGAAAGGAAGGAAGGCGCAGACTGTGAGCCTGGAAAGGGGGAAAGGCTCCAAGGAAGTTTTCGACTTCCTTCCAAACTATCTCTGAGGGATTCTCTCCACATGTTAGCATTTTCATGCCATAGTTATACTTGGGCAGAAGATAGGCACAGTCATTAGCTGGACATCAAAGTTCCCTTAAGAAGATTACTAAAAGCTGTCACTCACTCAGCTGGAAGAGTTTGGTGAAGAATTTCAAAACTCGGTTACAGAATTTAGCAGAGAGGTTCTCATTGGCTGTTGCCATCATGACCTGCACAAGTTCTCCACTGAAAGGCAAGAGGGTAAAAATGGAAGAATCACGTTAAGCTTCACATAAAAGGCATCCGTTTCTATTTCTTCACAATCTCATCCCCTCTAGGGGAACTGGTCATTTGTGAGTCAACAATGCCAGGTGTTCATGAAATCAACCCCCTCCACCGATAACCTCAAGGAGTCAGCAGTTAACTGAAGTCCTCCCAGAGGTACAAACACCTAAGCAGGCTTTTGTATTCCCTGAGAAAGAACACCCAAGTCAACAAAGACAGGTCCCTACTTCCAGGAGATATTCAAAAATGTTCACTGAGGAGAACAAAGCATAGCTCACCTGTCAGAGAAAAATTCCTCCATAGCTTTACGAGCCTGACTGCTTTCCAGTTGCTTTTCCAAATATTGGAGACATTCCTCTAAGATGGATTCATCCAGTCCACTGAAAATCCAAAAGAAAAATTAACTACCAGAAACAAGGGCTGTTTCAATGTCCTGCTAATCCTGACCTTTAAAAATCCAAAGTCTCTTTACGGCTACACCTTTTGAGGGCAATATTCAATTTTGTTTTGTCAAAGCTTAGCATAAACCCTGGCATACAGCAGGTGCTCAATAAATTTTTGAGGAATTAAACTGAAATAAAATGTTAAAATTCCTAAAATCTGAGATAACTGATGTAGTCGATGGCTAAGAGTTCCAAGAATCACTGCTGTTATTTCAAACTGTTAGAAAGAGGAAGGAAGGGAGGGAAACACTGAAGGGGGGAGGGGGGACGAAAGAGAAGTGGGGAGGGAGAGAAAAAGAAAAGGCAGCCCCTGATGAAAACCTGGATTCCTCAACAACAAAAAGGCAGGAAATCCCAATACCTGGAACCCTTTATCTGTACAGTTCTCAGTGGGATAAAACTGTAACTTATTCAACTGTTCTGTAAGACTCTCCTACATCAACATGGCCTACACTATCAAGGTCAAACAATGCTATGAGACCACCTAATTCCACAGAACACCTATCTCAGAAGCATGGTTACAAAAATATTAGAAATTTTATCATGCTCCTTTGTACACTTCATCACATCTAGTACAGCATGTTTATTCCTAAGAATTAATTACAAAAGAAGATTCCAAGTAACCTTTCATGCGTGTCCACAGGAACACAAAACGCACACAAGTATAGAACTTTCTGTTAAAAAGCACAATCATAATCTATTAATTAACAACATAAAGAAGCTAGTGTTGGTACATTTCATTGATGGTAGCAGGAGGTCACAGGAACCGGAGGCTTCTCCCCAATCAGGCTCACCTATTGGGATCTGCATGATTAGCCAGAATGTTGTAACAGCCAGTGATTAGTTTCTCATAAACGCGAGCCAAGAACTCATCAGACTCTGCAGGGCCCAGGATGCGCTCCAGAGAGTTGCTACTGATCTCAGCGACACTCTCAGTGCTCGACTCCAGAAGAAGGGGAAGCAGGGTCCGAATTACCTGTGGCGGGTTCATCTCATCGGACCAACTTCAGCAAAGAAAACAGAACCAAATTAGTGAATATACTCCTCTCAAAAGCTGCGAGAGGAGGAGAGAGCAATCTACTCATTTACTGAGAAGGGCTTTTTTCCTTTGATAGTTGTTTTTTACATAGGTATAATCATGCAACTTCATGGTCTCCTTTCTCATCATATCAGGAGTTAAAATCATTTCCATATAAAAAGTTCACTTATTAAGATGTTAAATTAATACTATAAAATGTATTTTATAATATTTAGAAAAGAAAATTAACTGAAACCTAAACTAGTAACCCTCCCAGACAACCTTCCTAGAAGAATTCCCAGGAATCTGGATCACTTTTAAGGCAATGAGATATAGGACTTTACCCGTGACCCATGTACAGGAAAACAAAGTAGTCCCTCCAACGGCCTGCCCTTAGTCTCCACGATGGCAGCCTCTAACTTCCGCAACGAATCTGGAGAAGCACGACTTCAAATACATCATTGTCACCTTGAAACTTAAACCCAGAGTACCTCCAAATCACAATATGGTTTAAAACCAGCATGCCTTTTCTGAAACATACTACACAGAAGGAAGGGGGAGGTACTCGGCTGCCCTTCACATCTAAGCCAAAAATCATTCTAGGTAAACGTTCATACTCTAAGGCAACAGGCTCTCTCTGCTATAGCAGGCCAAAAAAGTATTATTATGCAGTTATTAAAACTCTCATTGTCTTCCCTTAGCTGTGACAGAATACAGGAGTAGCGAGCACTCAGGGCTACATAAAAGGTACTCACACTATAAGATCTCCAGTCAACCTGACCAGTGAGAGGAGGGTGTGCTTCAGGGAAGCAGCCAGGGGCAGACTCTGGCCACAAAGAGTCCCCAGGTGAGCGGCCTGCACAGCACTGATGTAACTCTCAGAAGGGATGGTGTCATTGGCAAAGGCATTGCGCTGAAAGGAGGCAAAGCAGACATCAACGGATAGACCATCTATCTCCCAGGACCAAATTCTTACATGAGAAAAAAGAAACCACGGTGACACAACCGAAGACCCCATTGAGATTTACACACAATGACTCTATTCAGTATACACTCTTATTCATCCTGGGAAGGAAAGTGGGGTGGAGTAAAGGAAACAGTTAACAAATTTTAATTAGCACAAAGTCGAGTTAAAATTTAAAAGTTAAAGTTAAGCTAAGGGCTTCCCTGGTGGCGCAGTGGTTGAGAGTCCGCCTGCCGACGCAGGGGACACGGGTTCGTGCCCCGGTCCGGGAAGATCCCACATGCCACGGAGCGGCTGGGCCCGTGAGCCATGGCCGCCGAGCCTCCGCGTCCGGAGCCTGTGCTCCGGGAGAGGCCACAACAGTGGGAGGCCCGCGAACCGCAAAAAAAAAAAAAAAAAAAAAAAGTTAAGCTAAAATTTAGTTAGCACATAGTTAAGATACCCAATACCACTTTTCAAATAATTAGAATATATTATATTTAACATTAAAACTATGTTTGTTTGCCTCTAGTAACTGAGAAAGATCTGGATTTTACAACGCATCTGGGTCCGCATTACAAATATCTTAATTATCCTCGCACTATAGCTCTGGGTGATGTAAACAGAGGTCACAATTACAAAGCAGGGATAACTAGATTATAACACTTGGCTTTTCCAAAGAACTGTAATAATGCAATAATCTGTTAATAGAGGTAATCTGAGTAGAGCACACAGAAAGATCAAGGAAACTAACAGAGGACTCAACAGCCTTCCAAAAGCCTAGGGAACTTAAAAGCTACCCCATAAAATTATGTATGACAAAAGGAGCAGGCTCTTGACATATAACCTAAAAAGGAAAGGAAACGGTTAACATTTACTGAGAATTCATGTCACAGATAATGTGCTAATAAGCACTTTACATTTAATATCCTTAATCTTTACATCCCAGTATTTAGCAGATGAAGAAACTGAGGCTCCTAGCAGTTGACCCTTAAGTACCACAGGGGTTAGGGGTGCTGACTGTGCAGTCAAAAATCCATGTACAACTTTATAGTCAGCCCCCCATATGTGCAGTTCCACATCCACAGATTCAACCAACCACAGATCATTTAGTACTGCAGTCCAGATTTAGTGAAAAGAATCGTGTGTAAGTGGACCCATGCTGTTCAACCCTGTACTGTTCAAGGGTCCACCGTAATAAAGCAGTTACTCTATAACCCAGTAACAGACTTCTTATTCTTAGCAAAATGATCATATGAGTACCATTTGAGTAATTCAAGGCCTTGATTATTGATTCAGCCATAGCAAGTACTACTGCAGCATATTAAGATCTCTTGGTAGCTAGTTTAAGCCTAAAGAGTAAGAAGAGAACACGGAAACAGAACAGTGCTCCTAATTTCTACTCCTGGGAACAGACAGACGCTCACCCAGGATCCAATGTTTGGAAACTCATTGGTGTTGATGTTGTTCCAGGATTCACACACAGCCTGCACTGAAGATGGTAAATTCTGAACCAGTGTTGGACCTGGAGGAGACAGAAAGGACAAGGAGTCATCGTAAGAGAGAAAGAATGACACACAGCATTTTAAAAGCCAAGCCCAAATGCAGAGAGAAACACACCACAGCCCGGGCTGTCAAAGTAATTACTAGGATAGCTTAGATGGATATTTATTTCAGTAGCAGCACTATGTCCAAGAACTTGCTAATTGCTTAACAGCTAACAATCTCAATTGTAAGGTTTTCATTTCCCATCGTATTCACTTTCTATCTTGCAAGTAAAGAAGACAACTGAATAAAAGATGCAAAATGAGAGCAAGTCACTACAGGTCACTATTAAACATCTAGACCTTCTATGAATAGGCATCACTTTGATCTCGTTTCTACTTAACACAAATCTTGAGGGCAGGGATCATTAATGCACATTAAGAACAGTATTCAAAGAAGTAATGGAATTAAATTTCTAAAAGTGAGAATATCTGAACATTAAAAGGGTCCTTGAAGCTTGAAATTCAGGAATACACAAATGCCTGTAAATTTTAAAGGGTAACTATTGCACTTAACTCCAATCCTGCTCAAGTCCTCGATTCCCCAACCTAAATTTCGATTAGATCATTCCGAACACAAGGAAGAAGTTCTCCCAAGCACTAAGCAGTAGCTTGCTAGTTTTCCTAATCTCTATAAATGAAAAGAACAAAGGTCTTTGCCAACAGCGAAATAGCCTAATGCCTTGGAATCAACTTATCTTGGTTTGGATCCCAGCTCTGCCACTTGCAAGATGTAGGATTTGGGCAAATAACTTCTCTAAGCCTCAATTTCCTAATGAGTAATGGGGGATAATAAAAAAACTTACCTAATAAGGTTACTGTGAAGATCAAAACAGATAAACCTATGTCAATGCTTGACACTCAGAAAGATTCCAATAAATGATAAATGCAGTAGACAGGTAGAAAGGGAGAAAAATAGCACTACTAGTCATAACTAGTGTTAACAGTCTTATTCAAAAGCACATTCACTTACCCAGAGTGTTCGCCTTGCACCTACTAGAGCCAATAGCCAAAACAGCAGCAAAGCCGTGCAATTTCTCCTGGGAAGGTTTTTCAGTGGATCCCTCCTCATTAAAGTTCTGCAGCAAATAGGCTCTGGAGAAAAAAATAGGGGGTTATGTCAAAGCTGAAGGAATCTAGTGCCATTTTGGTTAGGAAAAACTAGCCCTAGACAAATCGAAAAACCTTTATCTCAGTTGGGTCTCCTAAGGATTACAATGGGTAACTGTTTCCCAAAGAATATGCCATCCTCTGAAATGCTTACAAAACTCAATTTCCAGGACATATCTACCATACTCTTCCTGGCCTCAGAAGACTGGCAATGTATATATTAAAGGCTCTGAGAAGTATTATTTTTTCTTTTTTAAAAAAAGCACTTCCTAAACTTATTTGCCCAGGAACATGTATTAACAGCTCAGTTTAGAAAGTCTTAGCCTGATGGGCCAGATTAGAGCCTAGACACTCTCAGAGGGCAGTGACTCGGTCAGCTTTGCTACCACTGTACCCCCAACACCTAGAAAAGTACTTGACATGTAGCAAACACTCTCACTTGTCATTCAAGTTTATTGCTCATATTCGTTCAAAAGTTTTGCCTCAAGCAATAGTCCTCTGTCTACTGCAAAGCATTCACACTAAGACATTAGTTAAGTTTTACAACAATCTAAGTCCCTTTCACCATCAACGCCCCGTAAAACAGGAACTGAACAGTGAAATCCTACAGGGGCCAGATAAAGTAAATGAGCTTAAAGGGGCCCAGTGAGAATGGCTAACGAGAAGCAGCCAGTCCTTAGCTGCAGTTTGTCCCTGTCATGTGGGAAGACATGCCCAGTTTTGCCAGTTCTTCCAAAGGAAGAAAAGCCAGAAATCTTGACTTGTGAATAAATTCCCAATTTTTATAAATGAATTCTAAAATATTTAAACGTCATGCAGAATAAACAAAGCAAGTCTACAGGGTGTGTAATTTGCAATCTTTATTACAGAAAGGGCTGGGTTTCAAAATACTCTCTAGGGGATTTCCCTGGTAGTGCAGTAGTTAAGACTCTGTGCTCCCAATGCAGGGGGCCCGGGTTCGATCCTGGTCAGGGAACTAGACCCCACATGCATGCTGCAACTAAGAGCTCGCACGCCACAACTAAGGAGCCCGCCTGCCACAACTAAGACCCGGCGCAACCAAATAAATAAATGAATATTTTTTAAAAATACTCTCTAACTCATTAAGAAAATTTTTTCTCTACCTATATATCATGAAATTTAAAGAGCTTCATCTTAGTAAATAACAGAAATGATAGTGTTTGGAAAAATTACATTATCTTTCTTTGCACCCTACAAAAAAATGCTAGAAAATATTTAAAGATGAAAGTACACCACCCAAGCATCTGCATTCCCCCATCTCCGACATCTCTGGGCAGGCAGCCCATCACACCTAGTGAATGATGCGTAGGTGTCAATGAGCTGCAGTGTGGCTGGAAGCAGGTTCTTGGTGATCTCAGATGACTTATGAGGATCGGTCTCGGCAGCCATCTTAGAAAAATGTTCATCCAGAGAGACCTGGACCTTCGAGATAGCAGCATCGAGGGTGTAGATGGACTGCAGACTGGGAACTTCATGGAGCTGCAAGATGGTGGTACAGTCGATGCTACAGAAGGACGAGATCTTTAAAGATACACAAGATATTAATTAGTTGTAGCAAAAAAAAAAACTGTGGCATAAGCCAAGTTCTATCATTATGGACCCCCAACTTCCATACCTGTCGAGCAAAGTATTCCTCTACAATTTCAACGTCGTATTTCACTGAGCTGCACTTGCTTGATGCCAGTTCTAGGAGAGAACCAGCATGTTCAGCCTTCATTCCCTGTTTGATAAGGTGGTCCTATTTACAGCAAGAAAAAAGTGTTCAGGAGATCAATACAGACAGTGTCTAAGGCTTTCATTAGCCTTAAATTTAAAAGTTCCTAGAATTAGTGTATGTTGGCTTTGAATACTCCATAGCAGCAAGCCTTGTGGTACCTTTATCCAGTTGACATAGGAGCTGATCCGGAGGCGGGAAGACCACCGCAGAGTGTGTAGGATGTCACATTCACTCATCTCTGGTGAGTTCACGGCCAGCTGGTTCATGTAAGTCTTTGATGGTGGCAAAATCCCTAGAATCCTCCAGAGTATCAAGAAGTAATATTGAAGGGCACAGGCCTCCTGGAAGAAGTAAAAAGAGCAATCACAGAGGTTGAAGCTTTTGGTATTGCCTCAACAGCTCCCTAACTGTAAGAATTGTTCCAAATTCAATTTTCAAAGCAGAACTGGGTGGAGTCCCAACCTTCAACTGAGATTTGGCTCTCAAGTCTGCTCACCAGGTCTTTCTAGAGAATACACCCAAAGCAGAAAATGGTAAAACGCACATTTTATATCTATATAAAACTTGTTCCATATTCTGCACATTTCACAGGCCAAGAAAGCAATTCTGAGACAACTTTGGCTCCCCAGTAATTCACCAAGTAACTGAAAGAGAGCAAGACATTCTCCTCAGCACGCCCGCAATCAGCTGGCCCTTTCTGTGGCCTTAATTGCTGTTATGAGCTCTACAGGCACGGGACACATTCACAGGACCACAGGAAAAGCTCAAGTGTGAGGCTTTCAATATCATACAACAACCAGCATTCACAGGAGATACAGAACTTAGGAGACGCTTACTCTCAAAGTCACATTCTTCTAAGTGTTAGCAAAAAAATGCAAAAATGATAAAAAATTATCTCTAAGGTGAACATAACCACCCAAACTAGACAGAAATAACGAAGTATCTAGTCAGTTTTGCAAACAGATATCCAATAAACTGCTAGATGCCAGAAGGAAATTTCTGGTAGACTGCTACCCAATCATCAAACATATCCCAAACTCTTCTTAATTAGCCCAGGTTTCCACGGTCTTACCAGGGCTGTTACATTCTTGTTTTCCTTTCTCCTGACTGTATCAAGCTGGGATCCAGCCGCCAGCAGGGATGTCAGTGCAATGTAGAGCTCATCATACTTGACAAGCTTGGAGTAAAGGACATCACATGCCTAATATCAGGAAAGAAAGACAATCATTTTTTCTTATTTTTTGAAATATTTTTTTCCTACTACCCATACACTGCCACTTAAACTCAGGATTGACAAAACAGCTCACTCCAAATATAGTTATTAATTTCTCATTGCAGCGTGATTCCCACTTAGGGACCAGCTCAGTTTATGGATTATTGTGAGCACACAAGTGCAGGCTTTAGAATGAGGCAACTATTTTGTCCATTAAAACAGCTGCATGTGAAAATGCTAACAGAGATAGTCTTCAGGAATAATGTATCAGAGGTGTCAACCGCCAAGAAGGACATCCCCTACCGCCAAACTGGAGCCCAGTGAATAAATCTCAAAACAACACTTTCCTTTTAGAATAAACTCAAATCCTAATACAGACCAAATTCCCTCATTACAAAAAGTTAAGTCATTCCCTTTCCCCTGATAGACTGATTTTGGTGGAGACCGCCTAACCAACATGTAAAATGGGATTTTTAAATTCCTGGTACCACAGAATCAAGTCGGTTCAAATCATCCTCTGAGGCTTCTGGGGACAGGACACAGTAGAATCTGGGTTGTGGGACAGCATCTGAAAAACAATGTGCTTACTGAAAGAATGGTTTCATTCTCAAGTCTAACAAATATGAAACATAAAAACTAAGAAAACACTTTGGACCAGGGTTTCCCAACCTTGGCACTACACATTGACATTCTGGGCCAGATCATTCTCTGCTGTGGGAAACTGTCCTACGTTTAGCACCATCCTGCCTTCTGTCCATTGATTGCCAGTAGCACCCTCCCAGTTGTGACAACCAAATATGTCTCCAGACATGGCCCCAGGGCCCCTTTGGGGATGGGGAGCACAATCATCCCCAGTTGAAAACTTCTGCTCTGGGAGTGAACTTCTGCTCTATAATCATCAAGTTAATCAACAAACTTGATGACTGTATCAAACTTGTATCATTAGACTGACTGCCTTAAACTTAAATGCTGTTTCCCCAATATCAAAGGGACTAACTATTAAGAGATCCCAATGATAATAAATTCATACTAGAGCTTGATGAACATTTCCACCAAATACACTTTACATCTAACAATCCTCAGATGAAAGCGAACACATGCTAAAATGAACACAAGAGGCACCTTCTGAAAAGTAGGGACCACTGCTACGTGAGAAACACTGGAGAGAATGTCACAGCTCCCACTGTCTGAAGACCCTGACCCAAAGAAATCAGCCTGTGGGTTAGAACCATGTCCCTAAGGGAAAATTAATTCAATCACCCAGTGTGGCAGGAATACATATACTGCACTCTATGGCCAGAGGATTCCTAATTCTCATGTCTCAATGTTTTTTGCTTTTAAATAGATGCAGGATATGCGAGAGTCTGTTTCCCCAAGAGTTTTGAATCTCTAGGTATCTGCCACCCACAGGAAGGAGACTAAACCGATGACCAAAGATCCTCAAGGATGCCCCCAAGCTCCAAATTCAACCCCTCCAATGAAAATCAGCAAGTCAGTTTTTTATTGACAATCTTCTTTCTGACCTGATGAAAAATGCTTAGACCAGTTTTCTTCTACTTCTTTGAACCCATGATAGAGAGGGGTGGTCGCCCGGCGGCTGTTGCTGTCCTGGGATCCATTCACCCACCCAAAAGGCGGGCTAAGCAGGTTATGTTGCACCTTTTAAAACACAAATACTCAAATTAAGAAAGATACACAGTCATCATTCTGCTTCTCACTCCAGGCTTGACATTAGATCGGTACAGCAAAGTTTGGGAAACTTATAAACCAAAACAAAATTTTAGATTTCACTGTGACTTCTTCTGCGAAACATCTTTTTGCTGGAGTATAAAGGGAATAGTGCTCAATGAAACGTCTGAAGAAACGCTGAATTCTTAAGTGGCCCTTCCATCCTCATTTTGCATCCCTGCAACAAAGGAATTTACTAACCCATAAAATTTACTGCTCGACCATCATTCAACCGCTAGTAAATACTAACTGAGGCCCGACACACATGGCACTGTGCTCGACACAGGTAAAGTGGGGTAGTTCAAAGAAGGACACCTGTGAACAGAGCCTATGAGCCAATTTTAACGAATGCATCAAATCAAATAATCTACATTTATCGCTTCTGGCTAAACATAAACTGTGGGTGCAAAGACACAAGTCCCAGGGGTCACCTAAGGCTAATCAAACACACCGCAATGAACACCTAAACCCTAAAGTGAGCAGATCATTTTGGTTTGGAGCATGGTGACCTGAGAATAACTACGCTCTCAGTAACCGCTGTAAAGCAAAAAAGAACGTGTTCATCTGTACCTGCTCAAACAGATACACAGGGGCTTTGGAGTACTGATGAAGCAGATAATCAAAGATCAAAAGCAGGCGAGCCAGGATGAGAGGCACAGAGCGCGTCTGGGCATCCATGTTGGCACTCAACTCCTGGATGATCTGCACAAAAAGGGTCAATATGTCCCGCCGGCCTTTCTCAGAGAAGTTGTGGAAAATGAGGAGGAGCAGCTGCAGGTGTTCTACATTCAAATCTTCCGTCTCACCGGGCACCACCCCTTGCAGGGCATTCTGCTTCATTGTTGACAAAAACCTACCACAGAGGAAAGGAGAACATGTCTGGTGAGGAAAAGTCAGAACATCCCCCAAGAGTGACAATGTCCAATGCCGGAAGAGTCCAACTTCTTAAATTAAGATCACGAATTAAGGAAGACAAGAAGCTACATGTAATGAGAAGATAAAAACTAAATCTTGGCTACAAAAAAGCCAGATTTGGCCACAAACACATTTTCAAGACCCTTCGGCAACATTAACCGCGGCCACAGTGGTGGTAACCCCCACGCTGCCGTTCCTGACAATTCTGAATAGAATTACAAGTTCTCCAAAAAGCAGCTTTTTTTTTTTAATTAAGAAATCCGGGCAGATAGAAGCAATTCAGTTACTTTTTCCCTATGATTTGATTCTATAGTTTAATTCTCGTTTTGAGAATTTATACTACAGGTTAAAAATCACTGCATGATAACAGTTAAAATTAACTCAATGCACTTAAAAAGCAATGAAAAAACTGTACTATTCAGAGAATTTGTGAGAAAAGCTTTTATGCAAAAAAGGAATGAATGTAGCCAACTATTTCCACTGCCTTTGGCTATTAGGAAAGAGATTTGTATTTTAATAAGGGTTTCGCTCCCCATCTCCCCCTGGCCCCCACCTTCCGGCCTTTTTGCAAGATTCCACCAGGAAAAATATAGTGCATATCTGGCATTCAAGGGGGTTTACAATTTCTCAAATCCAGCATTAGAGCTATTTGATCGTAGAATGGTGAAGAGGAAAACAAAGCCGTTTAGGAAAACAAACTGCTTTGAAGACTCCCAACCATGTAAACAAAAATGGCAAATATAGGTCCATCTAAAGAGGATTTAGATGATTAATGTGAGCTTCCCCCAAGTAAAAAAATTCTTTAAAAGTTGTCCAAAAAAGACTGCAAGTCACTCTAAGTGGTTTCATGTTGAAAGCAAAATAACCAAAGACAGAGTTGGCTTCCCTGTTCCCTCTCTTTCAAAAAAAACCAGGTCAGGATAAAATTGGTTACGTTCAGGATTCAGGTTCTATCTCATAATTGCAACCAAATCCCCCATGTGCTAAAGGAAGATTCTATTTCCAGACTGTAGTTTATATACTTCTGTTTCTTAAACAGCACAACTCCTCTCAAATCCCATCGGAAACACACTCCTCCACCCTTGCCACTTTAAATTTATCATCAGAGTACCATCCCAGAGCCACAGATGAACTACAAATAAGTCAAACAAATTTTAAAAAGCAGCCTTCTCCGTGGGGCTTCTATTTAAGCTACCTTACCTGTTCCAAACTTTAAGGCATTCAGGGACGTCAGGGTCACCTTGAGCACCAGCTTTATGTTGCCAGATGAGCAGGAGGCGTGAAAGCACAGACAGGCTTTGAGGATGAATGTACAAGGGCCAAGGGCCCTCAGAAAAAGGAGCCACTCCCAGCTGCTGCAACAGTGTATTCTAACATGAAAGACATACAAGAGACCATTAGGGAAAAAGGCAGGGGATGAAGTCAACAGGTTACTAATGCTCTCTAATGTTACTTTTTAACACTGAAAGGAATACTTTAAAGAAAGGAAGACAGAGAAATTCAAATTCAGAAGCAGTTTGCAAAAGGTCATTCGCACATGAGAAAAATATAAAGGAAAAATTACTAATCTAACCCCATTAACAACTATAGTTAATTAGTGTCAGAAATGGGGTTCCCAAAAAGGAGACGTGCATGGAGACAGCAGAATCATGATAAGTTTCCAATGGAAACTGTGCCTTTGAAAGAAAACTTCTTCAACAACTGTAATAGCTAACATTTTTCTTTCATCATCAGTTACATGCCACAAACAACAATCCAAAGGGGGATTTCCAACAACTTATAAGTCCAACAACTTCTATTAATAGTATTAGCAGAGAAATTTTTGCCTCTAAGATATCAAGGCATCTAGAATTAATCAGGGCTGTCTTTGCCTCCAGTTGTGGCATGTCTTTCAAATGAGCTTTACTTTCAGCTTAGTTACCTAAGCTGCAACTTATCTCCTCAAATACACACACAAGCTGAGCAGGATGCCAATGGAAAACCAGACAAAAGCCTGCTTTCTCACTTGGCTTCAGAAAACACAAATCACGGTTACCTCAGGATACAGGATAAATTTTGAAGTCTGCCAAATTAAATTATATTCTTATAAAACATCCCAGCGAGGGACTTCCCTGGTGGTGCAGTGGTTAAGAATCCACCTGCCAATGCAGGGGACACGGGTTTGAGCCCTGGTCCAGGAAGCTCTCACATACGCGGAGCAACTAAGCCCATGCGCCACAACTACTGAGCCTGCGCTCTAGAGCCCACGAGCCCCAACTACTGAAGCCCACGTGACTAGAGCCCGTGCTCCGCAACAAGAGAAGGCACCGCAATGAGAAGCCCGCGCACCGCAACAAAGAGTAGTCCCCGCTCACCGCAACCAGAGAAAGCCCGCACGCAGCAAGGAAGACCCAATGCAGACAAAAATTAAAAAATAAATAAATTTATTTAAAAAAAAAAAATCCTAGAGGACCCTATTCCTCGAAGACATTCAAAAAGTCACAGATATCATGAGTAGTTCCCAGGTAATGGGGGGTTACCATAGGCTAACTGTTGTACAGAGACCGTCACACTAAATGCTCAGAGCTACAACGTCAGGGGTGTGCTCCACTTCACTGATGTGGAAAACAGAGCTCAGAGTGGCTTAAGAACATGACCAAAGCCACAAGATTACCAAGTGACGAAGCAAGGTTTATCTCTAAAACCTACATTCTTCATCACTATGCTCAACACAGCCATAATGACTTAACTTCTCAATTCCTGACTCAAGAAAACAATTCAATAAAAAAAAATAAACATGCCTGAGCTATATCAGAAGTGTTAACTGGAGCATTACTATAATAATAAAAAAATCAAATCAAGGGACATGCAGCCATAATGGTGGCAACTGTAAAGACCAAGGTAAACAAAAAAACATACTCTATATATACATTACATATATAATAGTAAAATTTGAAAAAGCAGAAACCAAGGGACATACCAATGTTCTGATAATAACTGTAAAACTATGCCACTATACAGACAGGGACTAGAAGGAAACATGGAAAAATCAAAATCATGAATTACGTGGAAGGATTATGATTAATGTATATTCCTTACAAAGTTATTTACACACTTTTTTAAGTGAGTTTTTGTTTCATGTCAGTTATTTGTGTCTTTAGGTCAGTTTATTTAGGCCTCAGAACCTTAAGAAACGAGCTAACATTCCTCTGGAACCTATTTTTCCCTACCACTCAAACTCTTATTAGCGCTAAGGAAGAACTGACTTCTGAAGTAGTGAAACTGAGCCACAGCACAGCAAAACCCTGGCCTGACCCATTCCTTGCCACCCTCCGGCTACCTCTCCTCCACTCCTCCTCAATGCTGGCATTCCTGAGGTTTCAGCCTCAGCCTTCATCGCTCTTGCTATCCCCAGTCCATCTCATTGTATCTCATCACTTCAACAATTGCCTCTTAATGGATAATCCCCAAAGCTGCATTATCAATGTTAATTTCTTAACTCCTAAATTTCAGACTCACATTTCCAACTATTTTCTAGACATCTTCATCCCACTGGCACCTCAAAATGTCATCGTATTTAATGATATTTTCTTCAATAGTAGTAATGGTGACTATTTATTTAAACTAAAAACACTGATAATATATAAACTGTTTTTCTCATTTGATTGAAAGGGCTATAAAATTCAACATACTGACAAAGGAAACAATATAATCACATAGATGATGCCTCTGCTAACTGCCTTCAGCTTACTCCTTCCTTAAAGGAGAGCCTCACACTCAGGTATACAGTTTTCTTGACCACACGATGACTCTATGGCTAGCCTACTAAATGGGACTAAAAGTCATGTTGAAGAGCTGACACTGACCTGTTTCTTTTTATAAACAGAGAGAAAATGGCAAATTGTGCCTCATGTACCTGAAGGACCCAAAGGATCATTCTGAGAAAATGTGAACTAAACAAGTGACCCTTGAGAATTTAAGTGGGTGCAGCCACTGTAGAAAACAGTATGGAGGTTCCCCGGAAAACTAAAAATAGAATTACCATATGATCCTACTCCTGGGCATATATCCAGACAAAACTATAATTCAAAAAGATACATGCACCCCTACGTTCATAGCAGCACTATTCACAGTAGCCAAGAGATGGAAACAACTTAAATGTCCACCGACAGATGAATGGATAAAGAAGCTGTGCTACACATACACAATGGAATACTACTCAGCCATAAAAATGAATGAAATAATGCCATTTGCAGCAACATGGATGCAACTAGAGATTATCATACTATGTGGAGTCAAGTCAAAAAGAGAACACCACATGCCATATGATATCACTTATATGTGGAATCTAAAATATGACACAAATGAACCTATCTATGAAACAGAAACAGAATCACGGACACAGAGAGCAGAGTGGTGGCTGCCAAGGGGGAGGAGGTTGGGGGAGGGATGAAGTGGGAGGCTGGGGTTAGCAGACATAACCTTTTATATATAGAATGGGTAAACAACAAGGTCCTACTCTATAGTACAGAGAACTATATTCAATATCTTACGATAAGCCATAATGGAAAAGAATATTAAAAAAAGAATGTATATATGTGTATAACTGAATCACTCTGCTGTACAGCAGTAATCAACACAACACTGTAAATCAACTAACTTCAATTTTAAAAAAATTTTTTTTAAAGAAACCTGAAAAAATAAATAAATGTGACCCATGAGTAAATACAATCTCTGAGTTGACTTAAACCTAGAAGAATGAACCACTGAGTATTCAGTATCACTCCATCTACCCCCAAACCAACTCTCCTTCTTGACCTCCCTATTTCTATTAAAGACGACAGCATCCTTCTAGTCTCATCTGGGTTTCAAGGGTTTTAAATTTAGGCAATATCTTGAATTCCTTCCTTTCCTTGTCCTTCACCTCATTCAAATAATTTCCCATGATCTCTACGATAGGTCCTTTATCCACACCCTATCTCCCCTCTTTCTCATGATCCCATGCTAACTCAAGTCATCTTTATTTCTTCAGTCCCTATAACAGTACCCGGCATATAGTTAAGTGTCAATGAATACTTATTTATGAACCTGGATCACCACAGTAATAGTATTATTAAGTTATTATAATGTTATATACAATGTTAAATATAATATTAAGTAATAATAGTAACAAAATACATTTTACTGTCAAATATATTTTATGGCACTGTCTGTGTCTTGCAACCTAAGTCAGGCACCTTGGCTAAGGCAGCTTTGCACATTACTCCAAAGAAACAATATCCAAGGTAGGGGAACTCAACAGCAGATAGATTACACTGACTATCCTTCATAGCAATGAAATGTGGGGGAACAATTTAAAGTCCCATGTTTGGAAATGGACTGAAAAAGGATATCTGAGGATTTCCTCTGCAGAGTCAGTAGCTATAGGCAGCCAGGTTGCATGTCCACACAAGGTCTGTAATTATTTTTAAATGCTAAAGAGGGCAATATCATTACAGGAGTCTTAAGAATCCTATTCTCTAGAGAAAAGTATTTCTTCCCCATTATTTGGACAAGTTTAGACAAGAAAAGGCCAAATCCATGAACTCTGAAACCGCCCTCCGTGCTCAAATCTGGGCGAGCAGCTGATAATTTTGGCAGGACGCCCTGACCCTATAGTCTGAGAAGGTACTGCAGGCAATATACTAACTGAAGCATTTCCTTCTCTTCACCTTAGACAGGTCAACAACTCTTCTACTCTATATATTCCCTTTCCTGCCAAAAAAAATTTTTTCATGTAACAGTAGGTAAGTATAAATAGATTTTATAATTATCTTTTTTTTTTTTCTTTAGCAGTACGCAGGCCTCTCACTGTTGTGGCCTCTCCCGTTGCGGAGCACAGGCTCCGGATGCGCAGGCCCAGTGGCCATGGCTCACGGGCCCAGCCGCTCCGCGGCATTTGGGATCTTCCCGGACCGGGGCACCAACCCGTGTCCCCTGCATTGGCAGGCGGACTCTCAACCACTGCGCCACCAGGGAAGCCCTATAATTATCTTTTTAAACAACAAAAGAAATGTTTAAGAATTTCTCAAATAGCTTGGGATTGTGAGAATCAATTTTAACCTCTTGAAACAGGTTCCTGGATTTTGTCCCTTTGGCGGCAAGTGCAAGCCCCTGAATTGTGTTTTGATTCTGAGAATCCACTGAAATAATCTTAAGAGTAACAAAAAAATTTTCAAAACAATCTTAGGGCAAATTATTGGAGATTTACCAAATTAAATTCTCCTGGGGTTGCTGGGGGGGGGGGCGGGAGGGTGAGTGGTCACAGTATCTAGGAACCTGCAGTTTTAAAAAATTCCCCAGGAATCCTTATATATACTAAAGATTGAGAACCACTAACTTTGACCACGTTATTATCAGACTATGACGTCGCCAAATGTTGGGAGAGAATATGAATCCACGTATCCCTGACGCACTACTGGTGAGAGTAAAACATGGTGCAGCTACTACAGAGAGCAGTTTGGCATTATCTGCTTAAGGTCACATACTCCACAACCTGTCAATTCTACTCCAACTTATATTCCCAAGAGACTCACTTGTAACAAGGTACATACAGGGGACACGTACAAGAAAGATCATAGCAATAAAACCTGACTGACACAACCCAAATGTCCATCAGCAGGAGCAGAAGGGAGATGAATAAATTGGTATAGTCACAAACACGATGGAATATCATATAGCAGTCAAAACAAAAACTACGAAATATGCAACAGTAAAGATGAATTCTGGCAATAAAGTACTAAACAATATTAAGTGAAAAAAATTACACAGAACATGATGTCATTGCTAAAAACAGTCAATTTTAAAGTATTCCTTAAATGCAAAAACAAATACATATATGAAACTAATGAAATGAGGAATTTAAGATTTAGGATTCCAGATATCCACTACTTCAGTGAGGAAAGAAAGCCACAATGTTTAGACAACCACAATCAAGATCCTAGACTTTATTTTGGTGGTGGGTTTGCAAGTAAGAGCGTATATATATGAGAGCATCCATCTCCTGTAATTTGGTTGATCCTTTAAGACACGTGTTTTAACTTACATTTCTTAGATTACTAATGATGCTGAACGTTTCCTATGTTTGTTGGCCATTCTTTTTTTTTTTTTTATAAAATGCTCTGTTGTCTATTTACTTTTGTACTAGCATAGTCATCAGGAGTTGTTGTTGTTTCCTTTTCTTTAAGCTTACTAAGTGACTCAGGGATAAAGGACACATTTTTTTTTTTCTCGAAATGATCCTAATTAAGGCAGAGGGACATACTAGGATAGTCTCTCAACACTCTTTGCAGGGAGGGGATCCCATGATAAACTTTTCCTTAGCAATAGAAACAAGTGGAGCCTACTGAGTACAGATGTAGAGAGCTCTTGGCCTAAACAGTTGTAGCGCACACAAACCTGCAGGTTAGGTGACTGAAGGTCAGAAGTTACCAGAGAGTGGTTGAAGTGATAGAGAGCGGCAGCAAACTCTTCATCTGATGCACCTTGAAGACAAATGGGAAAACCAATTATTCAAGCATCTAACTGATGCATCGCACCATCCTGCCAACAGTCAAACACCACTAGGAAAAAATCCACCAGGCACATATCCTGTCTACTGACCCTTGAGTCCATCTTTGTCCACCTCCTTAATGATACTGGCCAGGGTGGCCATATGGTGTTCTGAAAGAGATACACTCAGATAGTTTCGGATAAAATTATTCCGAGAGTTCAGCATGGAAGAGGTGATGAAGTTCAAAATGTTGGAAGCCAGACCTAAGAACTAAAAAGAACACAAAAAAGCTCATTGCAGGTTCATAAGCCCAGAGCTCCTACAAATCCTGAATACAAACAGAAAATAAAATATGCCCACAGGTCTCATGCAATAAACACAATGAATTAAAAAATCAGATTTTAAATCACCTACAGTGGGACTAAGTTATAATAGTCTCTCCCATGTGATTCTACTAGTTACAGAAAAGAGTATGCCAATTTAATACAACAGACTTCAGGTAATATTGCATGACAGGATTTCCAAAGAGATTAACTCTTTTATTTCATTCTTCTAAGGTCCTGTATTTGTCCAGCTCTAAGATATTATTGATATATTCAATTCTGAACCCTATATTGTCATTATACATGCTTGGAATTCCTAGTTCTTTATTTCTCTATTAAAATGAAATTTCCATCCACGTCCTTGACAAGACTAAGCTGTATGAAAGCAAAGACTGTATATGCCTTGTTTACTGACAGAGCTTCAGAAGAGGGGCTGCTGACACACAGTACATCATTAATAAATACCGGTTTAACAAATAGTTAGTAGTCACGATGTACCAGACCTAGGCTAAGGGCTCTTTAATTCTTCACAACACTCTTAGAAGAGGTACAATCACTCCCATACAACAGGAGACAAAACTGAGGCTTGGAGAAATCCAGTTTCTTGCCCAAAGTCATAAAGCCAGTAAGGGGTAGATTCTATCTAACTCCAAAGGCTATGTTACTAACCCTCAATAAGAGAAACAACACCAAGAGCATAAGAGTTATTTAATCAAATATAATCAATACATTTATGTCCTAAGTAAAAATATCTTTAAACATTAGTTATCCAACCTACAAAATGTTTTTGTTCAAATGATCTGCTTTTCACACCCCTTCTCCCCATTTCTCCCTCCCCCTTAACCTCAGAAATCCACTCTTACCAACTCAGGATCTTTGCGACTAGCCAAAATGTTGCCCTTCTCACCAGAGGCCTGCTTACTGGGGCTTTTAACTCGAGGTGAGCTCTCCAGCGGAGGGGGTGGGGGAGGAGGCGGAGGTGCCACTTTCTCTTTACTGGGGGAGATCGTCTCTTCAAACCACTGCCCCAGAATAGGCTCACTGTCATCATCTAACAGGGAAAGAGAAACGTAACAAAAATAACACATTTTTGAAAAATTTTTAGTA
Organism: Delphinapterus leucas; assembly: GCF_059928025.1. Taxonomy (NCBI): domain Eukaryota; kingdom Metazoa; phylum Chordata; class Mammalia; order Artiodactyla; family Monodontidae; genus Delphinapterus; species Delphinapterus leucas. Next base: position 176,001,988 of record NC_143129.1, on the reverse strand, counting down.
CATCTGCTTTGTAAAAGTGCCTGAGTCAAAAGGGACACAAGGTTTGTAGATCACGGTGGTAGTTACACTGCTGCATAAACTTGTCAAAACTCATCTAAATGTATATGCAAAATGGGAGTATTTTATTGTATGTAAATTATACCTCAATAAAACCAGTATTTTTTTGAAAGGAACCCAATGGAGGAAGAGAAACCACCTCATTTTATTTCACCGGCAAGCCAAACATTCTCAGTAGCGGAGTTTTACTTGTCTACCAACTGTAAACCCCCAGATAAGAATCGGACCTTTGGCAATTCTGTACATTGCTCCCACAAACCTGGTTAGAAAGAATCTGAGGTATTTATCTTATTCAATCCCTCTCCAAACCAAGGCAGGAGGGAATGTTGGTGTTGCCCTGTTGTTCACCACAGCAGTCTGGCATTTCATTCTCTGTGTTTCCCCGAGCCACACATCTATGACGTCAGCCAAACGCAACACCTCACATACAGCCTTCCTTTTGAGTTTCACTGGGAAAGCTCAGAGCAGAGTTCCCAAAATGAGTCAGCACAAAAAGAAATATGAACAACTGAGATGTATTCTGATTGCGGAGGGAAAGGAACGAAAAGCAATCTGGGCTTTGCTGACGGCAGTTTTAATCACTCATCTTCAACAGCTCCGCTTACTCTTGAATAACATGTCGCCTTTAAGTGCACATGCAGTCAAGACCCATGCCGGGCAGGTGAAAGCAAACAGTGACTAGGAAGCTACAGGAAGCTCCTAGGGACACTTCCTGCTGCACTCTATAGCTTATCCCCTGGGAGACAGCAAAGAGGGGCGTCTACCTTGGCTGCTGTCCTCCTCCGTGCTGCTGAAATCATCCTCATAGTAGGTGTTTGAGTCAGTAGAGGCGCTGGCATCGCTGCTCATAGAGCCCTTCCTCTGACGCTGCAGGACACATGCCTAGGAAAATAGCGAGGTTTCTGTAATTGATGATCACAAAAATGAAGCCATCCTACCTCGCCCCATTTGCCACATGAAAAGTTTTCTCCGTGTCTTCTTTTCTCTAAATCCAAGAAGTATTTCTCCTAATAGCTACCTCCAGGACTCTCATAGCCTTATCCTATAGAAGCACTCCAAAACCAGAGATTTGGACAAGAACTGAAAAAGGAATGTTTCCATAGTGTCCTCCATGTTTTTGCTTCAGCATGCCCATTGTCACAAATCACCAAGTAGCCATATGGACCACAGTGCTGATAATCAATAACTAATTGAAATGTCTGAAACCATTTAAGAGTTTTTCTCATCTTCAAAACCATTACCACAAATTATGACTTTATAAAGATCATGGCATACAGTCAGTCTCATTCATTTTGAGGAGGTTATATAAGAAGATCTTCCAAATTATCAATGGCATGACCCCACCCACCTTTCTGTAGGAAGTTGAGAGTAATGTCAACAGCAGGTTTGTCAGTGGGACAGAGTCTATCAGCCGTTGAATCCTCTGTATGGAGGTACTCTGGGCCATAATGCTCAGGACAGCAGGGGGACCATCTGCCTCCCAACCCTGAAGGTAACGACATGAAAAGAGAATTAAGGTCAGGACTTGGCAGGAAATGACCACCTGATCTGATGGCTCAAGCGAGCTTAGCCAGAAGGGGAGCCAACAGTCAATATGCTGGTTCTGAAGACAAGCCCTCACCTTGTGCAGAGCCTCCACTTGCAGGTCTTGAAAGAGAGACGTCAACAGCTTGACGGCATGGTTTGCCAATATTACTGAGAGCACCCCAAATCCCTGATGCCTACACAAAGCAAAAAGGAAACACAAACGTTAACAACTCACAACAAATTACAATTTCAGAAACCACAGATCTTGCCATTTTGAGGTCCTACACCCACTTCAGAATCTATGGACCTTTCTCCAGGGGGAAAAAAAAATTGCAAAAACACATAAAATTTGCATATAATTTCAGAAGCTCACAACCTCCCTGAAGCCCATCTACACACTGCCTAAGGATCCACAGGCTTCAGTTGAAGAACTTCAGGACTAGAAGAAATTCTTCCAAATCCACGAAATTTTGGAATTTAAACTATCAATTCAAAGCTATTGGGTCATGTGAAGACACTAATATTTAAATGTTGGTTGAATTTTTAAAAAGTCATTCTTTTGAGAAGAAAAGGTTAAAAATCAGCAACTTTTACAAAATATCTGGACACAAACCAAAGAGAATAAAAACAAAGGTTTACATTAAATCTGAGTAAAACTTTCTCTTTCTGTCCAACCGACCACACGACAAAGGGTTAGTATATCTAATATACAATGAGCTCATGTAAATCAATAAGGACAAATACCAAAGAGAAAACTGGGGCAAAGGATATAGACAGTGTGAAAATGATCACAATCACACTAGTAACCAACGAAATACAAATAAAAGCAATACAGTAATATCTTTCTCCTCAGATTAGCAAACACGAAGATTAATGATTCCCACTGTCAAACAGGACCTGGGGAAGAGGCATTTGCACACACAACAGCTAGGAATGTGTATCAGAGCAGTTTAGCAAAACATTTCAAATTTTTAAGTAAGTATATCCTTTGTCCTAAGAATTAGACTTCTAGAAATTTACCCCAAGGGGATAACTGAACAAGTTCACAAAGATTTATGTTTTAGAAGGTTTATCAAAGCACAGTTTATCAAAACAAGAAATTTGGAGCACACTAAATAAGTGTTCAATAAGTTAATGAGTTAACTATGGTGTATTTATATGGTAGAATACCATCAGTCATTATAAACATAGAATCTATAATCGTATCTATAATCGTATCGTAGACTGCAAACACGTCTACGATATTTTGTAACAGTGATCCTATTTTCATAAACGTGTACGTTTAACATATGAGCACAGAAAAATGTCTGGAAGAACGTTTACCAATTTGGGTGGCAGAATATCGGGCAATTTTTTTCCTTTCTTATGGGTTTGCAACCTACACAATGTATTTGCATTCTTTTAAGTCTCAAGACACTACGGCCATTTTTCAAATGTTTCTGCTACTTCTAAGGATATACCTTTTGGCATTCTCCCATTTCCCTTTACAATACCAAGCATGCAGATGCTCAAAAATCACAAACTACTGTTCTCCCTGGAACATGATTACCTCCCTATTTTGCTTAGTGTCTACTTCCTACCATCCTAATGTCTATTTCAGATTTCAGCTCAGTAACACTTCCTCAGGGAAGCCTGCCTTGATTTCTCTAACCAGGTCAAAAGCCCCTATTATAATACTCTCTAGATACAATCTGACATGTATTTGCATGAATAAATTCTTGTCTCTTCGGAATGTGTCTATTTTTTTTTTTTATTCATCACAGCATTCCAGAACTAACACAGAGCCTGAAATAGAGAAAGTAGTGAATAAGTTGCTGAATGAGGTCCAGAATGCGACTTCCTCCTTGAGCTATGATGTAGAGATAGTAAACTATGATCATCCTCTTAGTAGTTACGTTCAATTGGATGGAGGCAAATTTTTCTATTGCTGTGGAGATGAGAGGAGTTAACACTAGCTCCCCATCAATATAAAATGGCAGGAAAACAAAACCTGAGCGGCAGTCAAGGGGACACATACCCTTTTCCAGGCCCCAGCTTTGGAGAGCCCACTCCCTCCTTTGTACGAGAAAGGATGTCTCTGACCCGGAGAGCAGCCAGCGGATCTTTCTCTTTCCCCTTATCAGCCAAGGCAGTAGGACTGAGGTTCAATATGAGGAAAAGGCTGTTTAACAAACACCAGGCACCCAGCAATTGGAAGTTCTGATAGTGCTATTGAAAAAGGCACAAAAAATATATATAAACAGAGATCTTACAGGCTACGTACCTTACAGACTAGATATAAGATAGGAATATAGCAGAGACTTCTTACCTCACCACCAGCCCGGCGGGAACTGCTGATTGCTTGTCCAATCATGTCATAGATTTCAAGCTGTCCAATATCAAACATACACAAAAATCTGAGCAAGGTGACACAGTTCATTACAAATGCTAAATCCTACCCAAAGCAATTTAGCTTGAAGACACCAATATCCTCAAGCCACTTCCAATGACAGAATTCCATCACACTTTCCTTGACCTTCATAAGATGTTGACTCCATCTTTCCATTCAGCTCACGTCACCTTCTCAGAGGCGACCCCTCCACCCAATCTAAAGCAACACACCCAGCACCACATCAGATCACTTTCTATCACATTTGTTCATCCAATCCACTTATCACTATCTGAAACTGTCTTGTGTCTATCACATGCCTCCACTGCAAGTACACTGACACAGTACAGTAAGCCCTTATATATATTTGCTGATTGAACGACTCATCTTTCACAAAGTCCACTGCCACCACAAAGTTGCAGTGTTTCCTGCAGAGCCAACCAATCTGCCAAATAAACAAGCTAAAGGCCTACCTCTTAGACCTACTACCCAAGGGGAAGGGGTATGGAGAGCACTCCACATCCTTCCCTCTAAAAAGAAAGAAAGCGGAACTGGCCATATTCCCTCATTTGAATAATCAAGGTTCCGTGTCCCCAGAGGCGTAGCTTACACATTTTTGGACAATTGTAGCTGCATCACTCTCATAGTCGTCTTCTTTGGAGCTGGTGGACCCTGTCCGCACTTGCTGGGCACTACCCACGTGAAGGATGGCCATGCAAGTCGCCACACTCACACCTGAAAAAGAGATACACACATTCCAAGAAAGTGAAACACAAAAACACAGCCCACCTACAAGCAATTCCATGACTTGATTACTGAAAGTAAATTCCGTAAGGGCAAGACTAAACACAGTGTTACCATGCAATCCAACAATCGCACTCCTAGGTATTTACCCAAATGAGCTGAAAACTTCCATCCACACAAAAACCTGTACACAAATATTTATTGTAGCTTTAGTCATAACTGCCAACAAATGGAAGCAATCAAGATGTCCTTTGATAGGTGAATCAATGAACAAGCTGCGGTATATCGATACAAGGAATATTACTCATCAATGAAGAGATGAGCTTCCAAGCCACAAAAAGACATAGAGGGCCCTTAAATGCATGCAGCTGGCCCTCCACAACCCCAGTTCCGCATCTGGAGGTGCGGCTAGTGGAATCAGTGGATGCCGAATCTGCAGGTGCTGAGGCTGACTGTACTACACCATTTTATACAAGGGACTTCGAGCATCTGTGGATTTTCGTATCCAGGGGGGGTCCTGAAACCCCCCGCCCCCTGCAAGCAAAAGAAGCCTGTCTGAAAAGGCTACATACTACATAGTTGATTCTAACTATGACATTCTGGAAAAGATAACTGTGGAGACAGTAAAAGATCAGTGGATTCTAGGGACTGGCGTTAAGGGTAGGGGAGAAGGACCACTAGGTGGATCACAGGGAATTTGGAGGGCAGTGAAAATATTCTTATGACACAACGATGATGGTTACATGACATTATGCATTTGTCAAAACCCAGAGAACTGTACAACACAAAAAAGGAACCCTAACATAGTAAACTATGGACTTCAGTTAATAATAATGTATCAATATTAGTTCATCAATTACAACAAATGTATCCTATTAACGCAATTGTTAACAATAAGGGAAACTGTATATAACGGAGAGAGAGCATATGGGAACTCTGTACAAACTGCTCAATTTTTCTGCAAACTTAAAACTGCTTTAAAAATGAAATTATTAATTTTAAAATATTTTTAAAATTTTTAAGATGACAGAAAAAAAACAATCCCACACTTAGTATTTCTCAAAGATATCAAGGCCAAATTCCTTTCTTTAAATCAAATTCGAAGTGACCAAATTTCAATAACAAACCAAATCTGGGCTCTTTAAACAACTAAGAATTTTTAGGCGGGATCCCCAACCAGGGATTGAACAGGCGCTCTCAGCAGTGAGAGTGCAGAGTCCTAACCGCTGGACCGCCAGGGAAGTCCCTTAACAACTAGGAATTTTTTTTTTTTTTTTTTTTTTGCGTTTCGCGGGCCTCTCACTGTTGTGGCCTCTCCCGTTGCGGAGCACAGGCTCCGGACACGCAGGCTCAGCCGCTCCGTGGCATGTGGGATCTTCCCGGACCGGGGCACGAACCCGCGTCCCCTGCATCAGCAGGCAGGCTCTCAACCACTGCGCCACCAGGGAAGCCCACAACTAAGAATTTTTAAGGACTCTTTAATCCTGATCAACTAAGTACACTGAGATCCATGTGATATTCAAGAAATTCCCTGAAAATTGAAATTAATAAACTGCAAATTTAAAAATGCAAAAATCAAAGATAGAGAACTAGGAATAAACACTGGAAGTGGGCTTGGAGAGAGCGCCTGCTCACACGCTGCCTTAGCTTTCCATTCCCACTGCTGCTGCTCTCGCTCAGGCCCTTCACCTGTCTTGCCCAAATGACCACAAATTCCTCCTAGCAGATCTTCCAGCCTGGTACTACTGCTTCAATGTGCCCCTAAAGTATAGCTCAGATCATAGCACACTTCAAAATCTTTAATGGTCTCTACTGTCTACAGGATATGGTCCAAATGACTTAGACTGCATTTCTAAGCCCTCTGTGATTGGGCTGTACTTTCTTTCCAGATGTCCAACACCCACTAATCACACACACACACACACACACACAATATGTTCCCCCAAATTCCAGGATACTCTTGGTCCTGCTTTTGCCTCTGCCTAGGGATAGCCAAACTGAAATCCAACCTGCCCTGCAAGATACATCAACAGAACTCCTTTGTGAATACTGCCTTCCCCAATTGAAAGTGCGTTTATCTTTATATTCCTGTTTACACACAGATGTTTATCATAAAGCCATTCAAAGAATGTAGGGAGATGATTAACCTCAGCAATTTCTTGGTGCTCCCAAGGTCAGGTTTCCAAGACTGTTCATACCCTCACTCACAGAACCCAGTAAACGTCGAAAATTGTTATGTCTCCCAAGATATACCAGGACTATGGTATTTAAAACCAAGCATCAGTGATTTGGGTTAAAAAGCCACTGTAACAATAACTTAAAAGAGAGTAAACACCAGTTGTCAGGCCCCACTTCCAAGGCAGCATAATCAACAGGAAGGGAGGGGATTTTGCGGCAGCATGAAGAATAACAGTCGTTGCATTTATCAATATAAACAGATACCACCTGTTCTATGAATCCTTCCTCAAATCTGCTCCCATAGCAAGACTCAATTCTCCCTTCTCTGTGTGCCCATAATATTCTATACTTCTCTTATCACCTTTATCATCTCCTGTTTTATATTACACTCTGTGGTCCTATCTATCTTCCATTGCTCGAGTATAGGCTCCTTGAGGGCAGGGATTACATACTGCTCATCTCAATATCCCAAAAGCACTTGGAATTTTGCTTTCAAACAGCAGACACTTAACACGTGCACACACTATGAAACCAAATATCCACATAACACAATGGCAGCGGTTGAACAATAAGTGAATTTACAAGATTCCTATTGAGACCTCATTTCATCTAGATGAGATATTTAGATGATCCTTGGGGGAAGGGTCTAAGTAAAGGGGGAGAGAGTACTCAGAAGGATCTCATGGTTTCCAGAAAGTGTAACTGTCCTTGGCTGAGAAAATGAGATCAGATATAACAACTTCTCACCTGCATACAAACAACTTAGGCTGAGGACTGTCACATCTTGCAGACGAGAAGGATTGAGAGGTTCCAACACAGGTAGAGAAAGGGTATCCAGTGCCATGGTTACATCAATCACCAGTGAATGAAAACTGGAATATAAGAGAAGATTAACAAAAGTGTCTCTTTGAGTCACTTGATTCTATAATCTGATAGTTAAAGAAAGTCAGCATGCCATAAAAACTAACCAGTTTCTCTCTTGAGAGCAGCATTAAAACGCAAAGCATATGCACCCAGGGGCACCTTACCCATTACGAACAGCAGTGGCATCTGCTACTGTTGCAGGCATGATGAAGAAGGAATTGGCCAACACTGCATCTTGAAACCGATTGATGTAGCGTAGGAAATAGGGCAGGTTTAAACACACACGCAGTAGCTTCTCTGAGCCACCTGAATTAATGAAAAAGCTCAACCTTACAAACAGGCCTCTGCTGCTTGATTTTCTTCCACTTAAGGAATTTCTGAAAGCAGAGAAACCACCTTTCTGATGACAATTAAGAGTCTCACCAAGCTCCTGAAGACTAGCCACATTCTGAGCTATGAACACATTCTTGGTTTTGATAGCAGAGGCTTGATCTGTGGATGACTGCTCATCATTTTCTCCTTCCGCCTGAAGAGAATCAAAGGATGTGAAAGGCCCATCAAGATACTATCATCTGTTGATTGCTGTCCTCAAGCTCAGAATAGAACCAACCATCCAAACTAAACAGCTGCTCCGCAGATACTCTTCAGACCCCCCAGTTAATGAGGCGGAAAGTCCTCTCTAACGCTGGGGAAAATACAAGTCATTTTTCCAAGAGGAGCGGGAAAATATATAGCTTTAAAATATATATATTCTGTAACTGGTATAGAGTGATGCCTTTTACAGAAAGGAGTACATGCTCTTTGTCTACTTGCATTGAGAAATGTTGGAAAAATGGCCCTCAAAATAGTAATAACTGTGAATAGAAGGAATTGGGGTGTTACTTATTTTTGGTTTGTATTCTTCAGCTTTGTACCAAAGGCAGGTACATCATTTTATATCACAAATGTAAAATACATTTGTTAGCTATTTTTCCTAGTATTATCATCTTAACAAACCCCACAGGATGAGGCCATTTGGCTGAAGTAACTCACCGGAGTCTGTGGACCTACGGGTGATGATGCTACAGTTCTAGGGTTAAAAACTGACGTCAGCTGGTTCAAAAAATTCATCTGGACCTCCTTCTGCTTCAGCTCTGGGCTTACTGGTGCAGCCAGCTCTTTCTGATCTTCCACTACAAAATATAATAGCAAGAGAGGGATGAGGGGAGTGCCACTAGAAGGCAAAAGAGGAAATAGATGGCCAGAGGACTGGCCAAGAAACCAAGTCTGGTGAAGGAACACTCACCATCTGACAGTGTCTTCACTGTTTGTGGCAGCTTGGCCGATTTCATCATTGCTGTAAATGTGATAATTTCAGTTCTGTCTAATCGGCTACAGCCAGTGCACAGGCCCTTGATGAGGAGAATCAAGTGTTTCTGGAAAAAAAAAAAAATTCAAATATGCCTTTTATAAGAGTCTATTCTTTAGGGACTTCTAGCTGGCAAAGGGCCAAATTTAGGTTCCTACCAAGAACTGCAAATTAGGAAAAACAGTAAAGCAGAGATCACAACCTGATGGTCCTCAGACCGTATCTGCTTGCAGGTTTGTCTTACTGTTCTCAGTGTTGTTGTTGTTGTTTTAATTTGAAGTTATGGCCAACTTTTTAAAACATGGAAGATTTAACATACAAATCCCCACTTCCTGTCTCTCTCAATAATTTACAAGACAGAGCAACTCTGCTGCCATTCCTGTAGGGCAACAGTCAGCTGGAGCCAAACAGTGATTGGCCCCTTTATAGCTGGGTCATGCACCCTTCTCAACTAGCATACTTGACTCACTTTATGTCACTTGCCTGGCCCCCACAGGCATATCTTTGCAATCCTTGAAAAAGCCTCTGCAGCCCTCTATACCAGGGGGTGGTAAACCACAGCCCCAGCTCAGCCCACTGCCTATTTTTGTAAATAAAGTTGACTGGACCACAGCTATGCTCATCCATTTACGTATTGTCTGTGGCTGCTTTCCCACTACAAAGCCAGAGTTTAAAAGGCAGAGATCAGCTGCAACGGGGACTGGATGGTTGGCAAATTATCTACTATGTGGCCTATTACAGAAAAAGTTTACCAACCCCTGCTCTATGCCACCCCTTCTCCATCATTCCACTTGTCAGTCACAAGCCTACCACAAAATAAGGGCCAGAAATGGGCCCATCACTCTTACCTGGGACACAGCGCAAGCCTCATCTGGATTCTCCAGGCGCAGGAGAGAAAACTCAATCAGGACTTTACAGGCTGCTGCCACAGACTGAAGTTGGTTCCGGGGAACTGAGAAAGGAATAAATTTTACTTAACTTCAGACTGCTATAACTCACTTCAGCCTCACAGTCAATAAACCAAATAAGTATTGAGCTCCGTATGTCCAACATTCCCAATATCGTTCTATGAGAATAATTATTCAGAACCAACAACCCTACAGGCAAAGAAAGGCATTTTGGCATTGATAAGCATCAACTGCTTCTAGATCAATTTATCTTACATTTACTAGAAATTAAGATAATTATAATAGGAAATACATCACAGTAAGTACCAAGCACTTCAAATATATTAACCCACTTAATCCCTAAACCAATTCTATGGGGTAGATAATATTGTCACCCCCCTTCCCTTCTTTTTTTTTTTTTTTTTTAACAGATAAGGAAATTAAACCATAGACAGGTTAAATGACTTGACCAAAGTCACGCAGCTGGAGTTAAATCCAGGAAGTCTGGCTCTAAAGTTCATGCTCTTACCCAGTAGACTACACTACCTCTCCTTTCCCTTTTTGCAACGGGCTTCCTACTCAAAGTTTCTCCAATCTAAAAGTGATTCTTACAGTGGTAGCCAATGCCTATAATAAACAGCACTAGACACCAAAAGATTACTCAGCAACCCTGTAACTTCCTTTCACTTTGCTTGCTTAGCAAACTATTTAAATAAAATAATTCAAATTCTTCAGAACTATATGAGTTAGGATTGGGAAAAAAAAGTGAAAATGCAAAATTTCAGAAGTAGTGGAAAGTAAGGGCTTGGTCACGTTTGGGGGTAGAAAAGTTTAAAAGATGGGGAACTGAAGTTGAAATCCAGTCACACACCAGAGGACACAAAAGGAGAATTTAACTTCTCACCAAAATCAAATAAGGAATAGAGCCTTGGTTAGTGGCTGCTAACCCCAGGTCAGTATCCACCTAACCCCCCAATCCCACCCACCCTGCCCCCCAAAATTAGCACACTAATAACTACATGTGTAAAATCAATAAAATGCTTTTGATTAAAAAGGCAAGGAAGGTTAACTTAATGGTTATGAAATAGATGTCCAAACCAAATAGTTTTTAAATCCCTTGTGGTTGGCCTCGGTAAAGGAACTTCCAGAGCCTTATCATACTGACAGTTGTCTCCGCTATTGAATGAACAGGTTACAACTAAAATACAGACTTCATTAACAATCTGTTCAGACACCGTAACAAGAGGACACACAATTTCCCTATTCATGAGCCCTTAAAAGGGAATGACAAGAATAGAATACTTACTGAGGCTACAAACTGTTGTGATATAGTGTGTGGAAAGTGCAACAAAAGATGAGTAGAATGGCTCATACTGCTTCTCGTGGTGCAGGATTTCTGATTCACTGCAAAGAAAATAATTCAGCCAACATTTACTTAGTGCTTACTATATGCCAGATACCCTACCCCTTTACAGGCATTACCTGACTTAATCCTTGTAGCAATCCTACTTGGTAGGCACTGTTATCATCCCTATATCCAAGTTGAGAAAGTGAAGCTTAGAGAGTTAAAACTAAGTCCCTTGTTCAAGGTATCAGGCTTAGTAAGTGGCAAGGGCTAATGAACAGGAAACACTTTCAAACTCACTTAGAATTAAAGAAGTACAAGTAAAAACACAACAGGATACTATCTTGTCCTGTATTACTGATTGGCAAAGACAAAGCTAATAATGCCATGAGCTGGTCAAAGGAGGGGTAAAGCAGGGCACTCAAAATACTGTTAGTGGGAATACAGACTATAGTAACACATTCTGAAGACCAAACAAGGCCAGTCCATAACGCAGTAACTTAAAAAGAATCAACAACTCAAGGGAAGAAATTATCTGATGGGTGATAAAATCCAAAATTCTTTAGGTACCAGAGTCCTCCATCCCCCTCCCCACACCCATAGGATACAGCTAGATCACAACAAAGTGATTACTAACCACATCCCTTATCTTTACCTGAGAAAATGGCCTCTTCAGTGAAAATCTGGAGCCCAACTATGTCTAAAAGCTGGATACATTTATGTCATTCTCTTTATCAAATCAGATGCTAATTGCAACCCACGGAACAAGAAGGCAAAGAAAACACTAAAATGTCTTATTAAATGGAAAGAGGAGAGCAATGTGGCTAAATAGTTTCCTCAGTAAGTTAATTCTCCAGCAAGAACTATCAGCCTAGGAAGGGAAACGTAAACAGAGTCAGGACTCTATCCACTTGCCGAATCAACACAGGAGCCAAAAAGACAAGCTCAACATGTGGAAGGTGCCATCGTGAGTGATGAATCACCTCAAACAACACTTAAGAGTCTGGCACTGCAAACACTTTGCTATTTGGAGATTTATCAAGGATAAACGGGTGTTTGTCAAAGATCAGTTCCTTATCTTGGAATATCTCCTTCACCAAGAAAAAATATTTATGGAGCACCTATGATGTGCAAGAACCTCCCTGCCCATCAAGGATCATTTCTCCCTAGTTGTCAGATGGACAAAAAGAAGGAAACAAAAACCTTAAAACATCAAGCAACACTCAAAGCTTCAGGGGCCATCACACAGGTGAGGGTCATATCACACTCAGCAGAGAACTCCCCAACCCCCTGCTTCCACCTCCTACGAACAGCTGTTCCTTCACTCCCATCCTTACACTTACGCATTCATTGTTCTAAGGTTTCCCCACCCTGTAATTTGATCCATTTTACTAAGTATTTACCTTCTCTGCTTTATTTCAAAGTTTCAGAGCTGCTTACCCCCACGTTTTTCAACTGAACAGGTTTACCAAAACTAAGAGGAAGACTGCCTATCCAAAGAACGAACTTATTCTGCTGCTTTCATTCCCATTCAGATAATAAAATATATCCAAAATATAGGAGTAAACATATTTAATTACCTGGTTCAATGCTGCCCTATTATGATTTAACAAACCCTACTTCCTGCCCTAGAAATACACAACTGCCTTATTCCAATCAAGAACAAAGAATGCACTTTGGGGAAAGATGGACATTGGCAATAAAAAAAAATGGAGCAGTCTTGAGGCTCAACTTACGATTTGCTTAGGACAAGTAAGGATAAACCTAGGGAAATTAGTTTTAAAAAGACTTAAAGGTGGGGCACTTCCCTGGTGGTCCAGTGGTTAAGACTCCACCCTTTCAATGCAGGGGGCGAGGGTGAGATCCCTGGTTGGGGAACTGGGATCCTGCATGCCGCACGTTGCGGCCAAAATAAAGAAAAAGAAAAGAAAAAGAAAATATATCGGAGTGCCTTCTTTAAAAAAAAAAAAAAGAGAGAGACTTGAAGGGGAGAGTAGGCAGGTGGACATGTGGCCCAAAGGACAATGTTGTTATCTCTTGATTCTAAAGAAACAACTGTGTTTGAGTACCCTGATGAAGATGTGCCGCCACAATTCCTTACCCCACCCTCATTTCCCAAGAACCTGACAGACACCAAGTCACCAAAGGAGGCAAAGAAATGGAAAAATGGAAGAAAGGGCAAGACGTTTGGTAGGAAGGGGAAGAATGCAGAAATTGAAGGCAAATATGACAGGAAGAAAAATAAGGAGATTTCAAGGTAAAAATATCTCTCCTCTAGGCAGTCAAGCTATTTTCCTTAAACGTCTGCTTCACCTAACAAACTGCAACGAAAGTATCACAGAGCCTCAAACACTGCTGAAAAGACAAGGAATCTGAAGTGGTTTTATTCCATACAAAATAAATGCAATGCAGAGCATAAAGGGAAACAGCAGCTAAGCAGAAGTCCAATTTGGTCAGAGAAGTCCAATTTGACATGCAAGTAAAAAAGAACTGGCCAGGGTCTGGAAATATCTGGGTTTTTCTAGGAAGAGGTGAAAAATCAGATGTAGCAAAATAAAAGACTAAGGATTCACCTTCCTTCTCCCTCTTAGATTACTATTTATATCTTTGTTGTAAACTGTGGAAACTCCACAAAGCCCTTTCCCCTCAACAGAATCATAAACTCCCAAGTATGGAATCTATTATGCTTGTTTCAAGATACTTAGAATCATGAAACAAGCATAACGAATACATTAATGAGTTATATTCATTTTAAAAATATATGTTTATTGACCATCTGCTGTGTGTCACAGAGTACTTAATACATGTTAACCAAAGAACTGAAAGTTTTCACATACATCCCTCACACTCTCCACAAACCTGCAGGGAATGTAATACTGAGACATGGAAACATTACCTAATCTCACAACTAACTATATACACTTATCATTTGGTGGCTGGCTTTCTTTCTGTAGGTCAGTCACGAACTTGGTGATGATAGCACTAGTGCACCCCTTTCTCCCTTAAGAGATTTTTAGAAAATGACTGCATTATCTAATGGGGACGTTGTAACAGCTTCCGCCTTCCCAAGTAGGCCTCCTCAGCCTAAATGTTATCAAATAGCTGGAAGGCAGGGACTCAAGGAGGCTTATCACTAAGAAAGGCTGGACAGCCTAGGAAGGACTGGCTCAGGGGAAAAGGGCTTTTTTTTTTTTTTTTAATCTACAAAGACTCAGTCAAATTATTCAGTGAGAACCATTCTCACCAACTTATCCTGCACAGAGTTAAGAAAGGAATTCTGGGGACTTCTCTGGTGGTCCAGTGGTAAGACTCTGCGCTCCCAATGCAGGGGGCCCGGGTTAGATCCCTGGTCGGGGAACTAGATCCTGCATGTGGCAACTAAAAAGATCCAGTGCACCGTGCCACAACTAAGACCCGGCACAACCAAATAAATAAATAAATATTAAAAAAAAAAAAAAGGAATTCTGTATTGGGTAGTATATAAGGCTACATTCAGCAATTACACTTTAAGCAATTAAGCCCACGTATGGCATGTGCTCCGTTAAGCTAGTTCTAGCTTCATTTCTGGTCTAGAAAAGTAATGGCGTTTAAAAGATTTTCAATCTTTACTGCTAAAAGACATGCTATCAATAAGCAGTAGAAATGAAGATGAAGTCCCCTTTAAGTAAACTCAGATATCTTTCTCCTTTAAAAATCTAATGACAGGGGCTTCCCTGGTGGCGCAGTGGTTGGGAGTCCGCCTGCGGACGCAGGGGATGCGGGTTCGTGCCCCGGTCCGGGAAGATCCCACATGCCGCGGAGCGGCTGGGCCCATGAGCCATGGCCGCTGAGCCTGCGCGTCCTGAGCCTGTGCTCCGCAACGGGAGAGGCCACAACAGTGAGAGGCACGCGTACAGAAGAAAAAAAAAAAAAAATCTAATGACACTTTTGAGAGTATGCTTCCCAATTTATCCATGCTACTCCCTCCTTTGTTTCAGTTTGGTTACAAAGTCAAACTCAACAAACAGGGTCCAGGGAATTCCCGGCAGTCCAGTGGTTAGTACTCTGCCAAGAGCCCGGGTTCAATCCCTGGTTGGGGAACTAAGATCCTGCAAGCCTTGTGGTGCGGCCAAAAAAAAAAAAAAACAGGGTCTGGATCTAGGAATTATTTCTTCTACCTTTTCTTCAAACCCAAAGGTCAATTCCAACTATAAAAGTATGAAAGAATAGAGGCAGAAAGTAGAATGGCGGAGGAGTCTCTCAGGGCATGTGTCATCGTCCCCAAAGGTCAAAAAAAGGGAGGAATTCAATGGATGAGCAGGCCACCGGATAGGAAGTAAGAGCTGACATGATGGAGCCAGGACATCAAAAAGAAAAAAAAAAAGTTAAAAAAAAAAAGGGAAGCAGAGAGTAGCAGACTGCAACAGAAAAATAGAAGGTCCCTGGAGGGAAAGAAGAAAAACATGGAAGGCATAACCCCAGAAAGAAACACGGGACTGTCTGGGAGAGGCAACCACAGAGGTAAAGTAGCAGCCTAGGCACCTAAACCTTTGATTACCTGCAAAGCGAAGCGCGCCACAGCATCTGTACAGTGCTGGCTCTGACCTGGTTCTATACTCAGTGGCCATAACTTGATGTTCAAGAGATAATTCCACAATTCTGACACCTTTTTTTTTTTGGAAAAGCAAATAAAACTTTTGAGAAACAGAATATTGATAGCAGGGTATTAATTTTTGTGCTCTAAACCAGGGGTTGGCCTGCAGGTCAAATCCAGCCAGTCACCTATCTCTGTACAGCCCATATTTAAGAATGGTTTTTACATGTGTTTTTATGGCTGGAAAGAAAAAAAATCAAAAGAACATTTTGTGACATGTAAGTATCATACGAAATTCACATTTGTGCCCATAAATAAGATTCTGGAACACAGCCACACCCATTTATTTATGTAATGTGTATGGCTGCTTTCGCCATACAATGGCAGAGATGACTAGTGTACACACCGTGTGGCCTGCAGGTTAAATTTACTCTGATCCTTTACAGAAAAAATGTGCTGACCTCTGCTCCACACCAAATTGAACACTTGATATGTTCAGTTGTTCTAACTGTAAAGAACTGTAAAGAACTTGTAAGCCAGATATTTCTTCTGGAAATTACAGAACCATGTAACAGCAAACCAATAAATAGTCCCATTTGCAAGAGTCTGAAAGTATTTTATTGAGAGAGGGAGGGAGGGAGAGAGAGAAAAAACTGTTTCTGTGGGAAAATGACCTCTCAGACAATAAGCACAACCTTCAGATCATATTGCTCTCAGAGAGCCTGAAGAGGACACATAACAGGCTGAGCCACAAAAACCAGAACAGAGACTTCAAGGATCTTGCCTTCCAATAAAAATGTGTTACTAAACAGCCATCAGTCTGGATTTCTTTTCCAAACCATGAAAAGAGGTCTTATTAGTGTCTATAAATGCAGGCAACCCTTGATTATCTTAGCTATACAGAGTGCAAGAGGGGCCACTATCACTTATTTGGCAAAATTCAAACGTACCTTGACATATTTGGTTTTGGCTCCTTCTACAGGTTGCAGGGAGTTGCTTAACTATTACAGTTTAAAAGGCGTGGGCCCATAATACTGGATGTATGGGCCAGGGTGTCAACAAATGACTTTATTACCTACTCAGCTCATGTCCATAAAAACATAAAAGCAGATGTTCTAAAAAGTGGAACACTGACCATTCTAAGTAACACGACAAGTGTAATTCGGGAAAAATATCACTAATCCAAATGTTTAAAACAGTTATAAAGAGACTACATAATTTGAGAGTAGTATCTTTGATATTTGTTTACATCTTCCGAAACTTCTTGGCTTAATAATAAGATAGGAAAATCCATCTGTAAAGTTAACTGTGAACTCACCAAACCAAACCATTATCTTATTCTATTTTTTTAAACCTCATCCAAAGTACCACAAACCTAACAATAAACACTATAATAGACAATGTGTCAAACCATGGGCCTCCCTTGAGTAATAAATAGCAATTTCTAACCTTCTGGATAACATGTAGGTATACTCTTGTTGGCATGAAGCTAAAATGACCCAGTTAGCAATTGCAGAAAGTTGCTGAAGTCAGGTTTGGCTAGAAAAATGAAAATGAGACTAGCTTTAAAGGTAGGTCTACCATTAAACTAATGAAAGACTGCTCTGAGGAAGGTAAGACAGGAAAAGGCAGGCACTGTGATATCACTGGCCTTGTATGTACACAACTCTCACAATCTAAGAATCTCAGAAAGAAAAATTCATGTAACAGCAAACCAATAAACAGTCCCGTTGGTAAGAGTCTAAAGATATTTTATTGAGAGACAGGGCGAGTATACGGTTTCAGTGGGAAAATGACCTCTCAGAATAACACTGCAATGTTTTTAATCAAAGACCGTTACGGTAGCAATATACCGTAAGTGTAACCTGAAAAGAAAGTCATCAATGATAACTAGTGGCTTCAGTCACAGAAACAGCACGTGCCCCCAAGTAATTACAACACCAGGGAGACCGTTATTAAATTATGTGGTAGCTCTTCAATTTAAACCCCGGGCTCCGCTACGGCCCAGGCTAGGGGGAAGAGCGCTGACGAGAAATGCAAACTCATCAGCGCTTTGACCTTAACACAGGGTGCAGCCCTGGGAACATTCCCCTACGAGGTCGATGCATCTCAAAATTACTCCGAAACCAGCCCGGCCACGCCCTCCCGAGAGGGCGTCCTCAAAAGTTTTGCTCGCGAGGGAAATTGAGGCACAGGATTTACCCGGGGTGGCGGAAGAACACCAGACAAGCTTTCCTCTCCCAGGGCCGGGGAGCCCCGAAGTCGGGGCCAGGGCCGCGGTCTCAGAGCCTCAGGAGGTAGCCGGGCAGAGGGTCCAGATCCTCTGGCACGACCTCCCCTCCCCCTCCCGGTTCCCGCCCCACCGGGGACGCCGCCCGGTACCTCTCGATGACTGAGGCCACCAGCTGCGGCAACTCCTTCATCTCGAAGGCGGAATAGGACGCGGATAGCAGGGGCCGCACCGCCACCTCCCAGCCCGGGGTCGTGTCTGCCTCCGTTGCCGGGGCCCCGGGCGTCGGCGCCGCAGCCGCCGCCTCTTCGCCGCCGCTCGTCGCCATCTTCCGTCGTACTAGTGCAGCTCCCTCCGGGGGATTGCCACCGGCCCAGCGCCTCCTCCCGGGAGGGGGCGGAAGTGACGCAATAGGCGCGTCAGACTGCGCGACGCAGTCGCCAGCCAAAATACGCGACGCGCGAGGACAGCCTCCCTCTGCTCTTGCAGGGGGAGCGTGGCGCGGCGTGGGGACGGGGACGAGGAGTTGCGCCTGCGCAGGACGTAGTCCTTAGGGTGAGAGCGGGAGCGTTAAGCTCCGCGCCAGCGGGCTGGAAGTCGTTCCCGGAAATGGGAGGTCTGTGGCTTTCGGGCACTCCGGAGAGGTGAGTTTGGGACTTGGTTTCAGTTGACTAGACCAAGGCAGCGAAGTACACCTGCATCGGCGAATATAATGGCCCCGGCTCAAGAAAGCTAAGGACGAGAAGAGGCCGTCGAAGCCTAATCACGGTCACCTGCTTCACTTCCCTGATGACCCCCCGCCCACTCCCAACAGTTACAGTATAGCGCTTCAGTTTGCAAAACTCTTTCTCCTCACACCGCCTCTCGCTATTAGTGTAATCGCCAGTCCTTTCTTCGCGCTGAAATCCCTTTTATGTTTTTTGTTTGTTTGTTTTTTTGCGGTACGCGGGCCTCTCACAGTTGTGGCCTCTCCCGTTGCGGAGCACAGGCTCCGGACGCGCAGGCTCAGCGGCCGTGGCTCACGGGCCCAGCCGCTCCGTGGCATGTGGGATCTTCCCGGACCGGGGCACGAACCTGTGTCCCCTGCATCGGCAGGCGGACTCTCAACCACTGCGCCACCAAGGAAGCCCTCCTTTTATGTTTTGATTACCATCATTAGTAATGTTACCAGCTCGTGTTTGCATCGCTCTTTGTTATTTGCCAGGTAACGTTCCATTCCCCCCTTTTTCTACTAGCAAAGAAAGAATGTAGACTTTTCATCCGGTAATTTTCTTGTTTCTGGTTGTGGGCTTTTCTTTTCCGCCTAGAGAAGTTCCTTTAGCATTTTTTGTAAAGCTGGTCTGATGTGATGGTGCTGAATTCTTCTAGCTTTTGCTTGTCTGTAAAGCTTTTGATTCTCCATCAAATCCGAATCAGTTCAGAATGATAAATATAGTTAACACTGCTGTATGTTATATATGAAAGTTCTTAAGAGAATAAATCCTAAGAGTTCTCATCACAAGGAAAAACATTTTTTCTTTCATTTTGTATCTATATGAGATAATGGATGTCCACTAAACTTATTGTGATAATCCCTTTATGATGATTTTAAGTCAAATCGTTATGCTGTACGCCTTACATTTACCCAGTGCTGTGGGTCTATATCTCAGTAAGATCTGGAGAAAATAAAATAAAATCCTGAAAAAAAGAAAAAAAACATCTGAATGAGAACCTTGCTGGGTAGAGTATGCTTAGTAGTCATAGGTTTTTCTCCTTCATTACTTTTAAGTATTGTGCCACTCCCTTCTGGCCTGCAGAGTTTCTGCTGAAAAATCAGCTGATAGCCTTATGG
Source organism: Delphinapterus leucas (assembly GCF_059928025.1). Taxonomy (NCBI): domain Eukaryota; kingdom Metazoa; phylum Chordata; class Mammalia; order Artiodactyla; family Monodontidae; genus Delphinapterus; species Delphinapterus leucas. Next base: position 175,982,036 of record NC_143129.1, on the reverse strand, counting down.
GAGTTCCCTTGTATGTTATTTGTTTCTTTTAATATTCTCTCTTTATCTTTAATTTTTGCCATTTTGGTTACAGTGTGTCTTGGTGTGTTCCTCTGTGGGTTAATCCTGTATGGGACCCTGCACTTCTGGACTTGGGTGACTGTTTCCTTTCCCAGGTTAGGGACCTTTTCAGCTATTATCTCTTCAAATATTTTCTCAGGCCCTTTCTCTCTCTCTTCTCCTCCTGGGACCCCTATAATGCAAACATTAGCACACTTGGTGTTGTCCCAGAGGTCTCTTAAACTGTCGTCATTTCTTTTCAGTCTTTTTTCATTTTTCTCTTCAGCAGCAGTGATTTCCACTACTCTGTCTTCCAGCTCACTGATCTGTTCTTCTGCCTCATTTAGTCTACTATTGACTCCTTCCAGTGTATTTTTCATTTCAGTTATTGTATTCTTCAATTCTGTTTGGTTGTTCTTTATATTTTATCATTCTTTGTTAAAAACTTCTTTATAGGAACTTCCTTGGAGGCGCAGTGGTTAAGAATCCACCTGCCAATGCATGGGACATCGGTTCGAGCCCTGGTCCAGGAAGATCCCACATGCCGCGGAGCAACTAAGCCCGTGCGCCACAACTATTGAGCCTGCGCTCTAGAGCCTGTGAGCTACAACTACTGAGCCTGTGAGCCACAGCTACTGAAGCCCACGCACCTAGAGCCCATGCTCCACAACAAGAGAAGCCACCACAATGAGAAGCCCGCGCACCACAACAAAGAGGAGCCCCCGCTCAACGCAACTAGAGAAAGCCAGCATGCAGCAACGAAGACCCAACACAACCAAAAATAAATAAATAAATAAAATCGAAAATAATAATAAAACTTCTTTATTCAGTGGAATACTACTCAGCCATAAAAAAGAATGAAATAATGCCATTTGCAGCAACATGGATGGACCGAGAAATTATCATACTAAGTGAAGGAAGTCAGAAAGAAAGCCAAATACCATATGATATCACTTATATGTGGAATCTAAAATATTACGTAAATGAACTTATCCACAAAGTAGAAACAGACTCACAGACATAGAGAACAGATTTGTGGTTGCCAAGGGAGAGGGTGTATGGGGGAGGGATGGAATTAGCAGATGCAAACTATTATATATAGAATGGATGAACAACAAGGTCTGTATAGCACAGGGAACTATATTCAATATCCTGTAATAAAACATAATGGAAAAGAATTTTTTAAAAAAACTCCTTAAAGGCACACATTCCTATAAGACTATCCTAAGAATTATCAATTTCCTGGACTTCTCTAACTTCAATTTAGGAAATATTAACTCTCCGAAACTCCACATCCTAGCCTTCCCTTATTGTCTTGTTTTGCTGAGTGCTACTTATTTAATATTCTTTACAACAATGCTCTTACTATGCGGTATAATGGTGTACTACATCAACTTGAATGAAATGAAAACAAAAACTCTGATTGCTTGCTCTGCATCCATTCTCCTCCCGAGTTCTTTGATCAAGTTTACAATCATTACTCTGAACGGAAAGAATGTGAACTTTTATCCACAGGATAATGTCTATATTTTTGCCGATAAAAAATGATCTGGATTCCAGATCTAAGAGGGAAAAGCAGTTTGACTTAAAGAAAGATATGCATGCCTTGAGGGCCCTCTTGTGTGTGAGTTCTCGGAGGATGACTTCGAGCTCCAGGCCCTGTGGCTCACAGTGCACCCAAATCAGAAAATGTTCACAAGGGGCTTCCCTGGTGGTGCAGTGGTTGAGGGTCCGCCTGCTGATGCAGGGGACGCGGGCTCATGCTCCGGTCTGGGAGGATCCCACGTGCCGCGGAGCGGCTGGGCCCGTGAGCCACGGCCGCTGAGCCTGCGCGTCCGGAGCCTGTGCTCCGCAGCGGGAGAGGCCGCGGCAGTGAGGGGCCCGCGTACCGCAAAAAAAAAAAATGTTCACAAGAACTGTGAAGACGTTTTGAAAATCCTGAAAGCCCTGAGATTCTCCCCCATGGTTTGGAGGAGCGCCTTTTATTCCCAGTGTAATGCTGATAAATAAATTGGTACCTGGTGTTCAATCTAGACTTTTCGTAAGAAAAGAGCTATTTTACATTAGAAATAAAATTCAGTCAAGTCAAGGCCAGTCTTGGAGGAAAACATGGCTTCAGTGGTAACAGTAGGGATTTTCCTTTAGTGTCTTATATCAGGGGTTAATAAAACAGCAGTCTCCTTAAACATAAAAAGGATGAAAGATGAAAAGGAAAAAAACCTTTCCGTAACACAGTAACTATCGTCATATTACAAGATACAGAAACAGAACCCTAAGGAGAAGGCTGGAGACCAAGCATTTTATAGTGGCTCTTGGGACATTAATTTTATTTTACTCAAAGGACAAAATTAATCTGCAAAGGTTCTCTTGGAGAGGCTTCAGAAAATAATAAAAGATCAAATGACCCTGCTCTCCTCCATCCCCCTCCATCTGCTGCAGCTGTACGAAAGGGAGTAAAAAAGGCAAATGCAGACTATCACAGGGAGATTTGCACCTGTACCTAAACATTTTTTTTTGGTATATTTTAAATATTTCTGGCTTATAGATTTGAAGAATGCATTCTAGGGTAATGACCTTCCATTATAAATACCATATTAATTTCAGTATTGGAGGTTTGTTCTTGTATTGCTACAAAAATTTAGAATGGGGACTTCCCTGGCGGGGCAGTGGTTAAGACTCCGCGCTCCTGATTCAGGGGGCCTGGGTTCGATCCCTGGTCAGGGAACTAGATTCCGCATGCATGCCGCAACTAAGAAGCCCGCGGTCGCAACTAAGACCCGGCGCAACCAAATAGATAAATAAATTTTAAAAATAATAATAATAAATACATATTTAAAAAAGATTTGGAATGGCATCCACATTCTAAATTTAGATAACGAAAGAAACAGGATAAGTAGGGGAGTAAAAAAGACTTCTAGATGAAACATAAGCTTCTAATACTTTGGCCCAGAAAATAAGATAGAAACTAAAAAATGGTAACTTTTATAAATTATTACCTGAGGGACTTAAAATACTAGTTCTCTTCTAAGCCCAAGTGGCTGGGCAAGGAACTAAAATTTTAAAAGAAAGCAAGAAATGATATAGTCACGTTACAGGAAATATAATGAAAGAAAATTAAGCAGCCGTAGCTGAACTGTATGGTTTAAAGATCAATGTGGTGGATAAAATAGATAAAGATTTACTATATAGCACAGGGAACTATATTCAGTATCTCGTAAAACTATAATGGAAAAGAATCTGAAAAAGTATATATATATGTATATATATACAGGTATAAAAATAACTGAGTCACTTTGCTGTACATCTGAAATATTGTAAATTAACTATACTTCAATTTTAAAAAAACAATGCATGCTGATTTATGTACTCTATTGCAAAGCTACATTGAGAGATGGGAGGATAAAGCAAATAGGTGGAAAATGTTAACATCTGGGGAATCCGAGTGAAGGGTATCAGAATTCTTAGTACTCTTCTTGTAATCTTTCTCTAAGTCTGAAACTATCAAAATAAAAAGTTAAAAATATTGTAAATACTTTGTGATTAGGAAAACATGGTTAGTATATCATGAGTATAATGACATATGGCGGGCACTTAACAGAAAGAAAATAGTGTACATAAAGTCTAGGAAGAGTGGAATCCAATGGTTATACTGTATGTATTAGCACTATTGGGGCATGAGGAAGGGCTGTCCTGATCAGCGGAAGTGAATATTCTGGTCTCTCTTGCAGATATATATCTATGATAAAAACCATGCATAGGATATCACACCCCCTATTCTAAGTCCATAATAACCAAGCAAACTTATAATAGCACTTTGACTTATTTTCCAGGCTTTTTCATAGGAGAGAATATATATTTCAACTAGCAGACATAAGTAGTCTATTCCTCTTTGCATTTACAGTCTTCACTGTCATCAATAAGCTGGCATTCTGGTCATCAGTCTTCTAGTCTAGGTTATCTTATCACAGCACATGGGATGTACAACGTCACCAAAACTATAAAGAAGTATGATGGACTTATATGAGTGTGCCTTGGATGTGTATTTTTGCTTTCTTTCATTCTTTCGGATTGCATGTTATAGTCAACAGTATGCTTCAGGGAATTCCCTGGTGGTCCAGTGGTTAGGACTCCACGCTTCCATTGCAGGGGGCACAGGTTCAATCCCTGGTTGGGGAACTGAGATCCCACAAGCCTCGCAGCATGGCCAAAAAAAAAAAAAAAAAGTGCGCTTCAATACGAGTCTGTGGTTATTTAATTTAATTTATTTATTTATTTTTTTGCTGTACGCTGGCTTCTCACTGTTGCGGCCTCTTCCGTTGCGGAGCACAGGCTCCAGACGCGCAGGCTCAGCGGCCATGGCTCACGGGCCCAGCCGCTCTGCGGCACGTGGGATCTTCCCGGACCGGGGCACGAACCCGCGTCCCCCGCATCATCAGGCGGACTCCCAACCACTGCGCCACCAGGGAAGCCCTCTGTGGTTATTTTATAAAGACACCTTCCTAAATGAGCTCAGTCTCTCCCGGAATAGGCACATTCCCAGTATCAGCCATCAGAAATTTAGATAAGCCTCAGGACTGGTGGGAAAATGGCTTCTTGGTTGAAGGTCAGTCTCAACTGACATCACACCCAAACTCCTTAAAAGATGAGGAGGTGGGTGTACACATTCTTTATGTTATTATAAACCCTTACTGGAAGGATGGTCTAAATAATACAAGAGAGACTTAACTGAAAGAGTATTCAACTGATCTCATAAAAGTTCCTAATGGTGGGACTGGTGGCGCAGTAGTTAAGAATCCGCCTGCCAATGCAGGGGACACGGGTTCGAGCCCTGATCCGGGAAGATCCCACATGCCGTGAAGCAACGAAGCCCGTGCGCCACAACTACTGAGCATGCACGCTAGAGCCCATGAGCCACAATTGCTGAGCCCGTGCGCCACAACTACTGAGCCTGCATGCTAGAGCCCATGAGCCACAACTGCTGAGCCCGTGTGCCACAACTACTGAAGCCTGCGTGCCTAGAGCCCGTGCTCCGCAACAAGAGACGCCACCACAATGAGAAGCCCGCGCACCGCAACAGAGTATCCCCTGCTCACAGCAACTAGAGAAAGCCCGTGCACAGCAACAAAGACCCAAAGCAGCCAAATAAATAAATAAATTTATTAAAAAAATAAATCCCTAATGGAATAACACTTAAGAATTTCAGAGAAAAGACAGTCTCTTCAGTAAGTGGTGCTATGAAAACTGGACAGCTACAGGTAAACGAATGAAATTAGAACACTCCCTAACACCATACACAAAAATAAACTTAAAATGGATTAAAGACCTAAATATAAGGCTAGATACTATAAAACTCTTAGAGGAAAACATAGGCAGAACGCTGTGACAGAAATCACAGCAAGATGTTTTTCAATACACCTCCTAGAGTAATGAAAATTAAAACAAAATAAACAAATGGGACCTAATTAAACTTAAAAGGTTTTGCGCAGCAAAGGAAAACAAACAAAATGAAAAGACAGCCCTCAGAATGGGAGAAAATATTTGGAAACGAAGCAACCGACAAGGGATTAATCTCCAAAATATACAAACAGCTCATGCAGCTCAATATCAGAAAAACAAACAACCCAATCAAAAAATGGGCAGAACAGAATTCCCTGGCAGTTCAGTGGTTAGGGCTACATGCTTTCACTGCTAAGTTTGCGGGTTCAATCCCTAGTTGGGGAACTAAGATCTGGCAAGCCACGGGGCAAGCACAACCAAAAACAAACAAACAAAAAAGAAAACAATGGGCAAAAAAACAAACAAAAGACAATGGGCTGAAGATCTAAATAGACATTTCTCCAAAGAAAACGTATGGATGGCCAAAAAGCACATGAAAAGATGCTCAACATCACTAATTATTAGAGAAATGCAAATCAAAAATACAATGAGGTATCACCTCACACTTGTCAGAATGGCCATCATCAAAAAACTACAAACAATAAATGCTGGAGAGGGTGTGGAGAAAAGGGAACCCTCCTATACTGTTGCTGGGAATGTAAATTGGTACAGCCACTATGGAGAACAGTATGGCACTTCCTTAAAAACTAAAAATAGAGCTACCATATGATCCAGCAATCCCACTCCTGGGCATACATCCGGAGAAAACCATAATTCGAAAAGATACATGCACCCCAATGTTCATTGCAGCACTATGTACAATAGCCAGGACATGGAAGCAACCTAAATGTCCATCAACAGAGGAGTGGATAAAGAAGATATGGTACATATATACAATGGAATATTACCCAGCCATAAAAAAGAACAAAATAATGCCATTTGCAGCAACATGGATGGACCTAGAGATTGTCATACTGAGTGAAGTAAGTCAGAGAAAGACAAATATCATATGATATCATTTATATGTGGAATCTAAAAGAAAAGGTACAAGTGAACTTATTTACAAAACAGAAATAGAGAGACACAGATGTAGAAAACAAACTTACAGTTATCAGGAAGTAAGGGGGGGGCGGGGAGGGATAAACTGGGAGATTGGGATTGACATATATACACTAATATATGTAAAATAAATTACTGATAAGGACCTACTGTATAGCACAGGGAACTCTACTCAGTACTCTGTAATGGCCTATATGGGAAAAGAATCTAAAAAAGAGTGGAGATATATATATATGTACAACTGATTCACTTTGCTGTACACCTGATACTAACATGACATTGTAAATCAACTATACTCCAATAAAAATTAAAAAAAAGAATTTCAACCCTGTGGCCACTAAAAAAAGGGTGTGGGAGATCTATATTCCTAATATGGAAAGCTCTCCATGATATGTGACATGATAAAATCAAGTTGCAGAACATTATGTGGTCTGGAGAGATGCAAAACAAATTGTTCAGTGGTTACCTCTGGGAAATAGAGGGTTGGGGAAGGTTTTGAAGGGGAGACCCGCCTTAATTTCTCTGGCATTGTTTAATTTTTTTTAACTTCTATAATCTTTTAAAATAAAGAATTTAGCAGCAAAAATGGAAGCAGTTCATGCATACAAAGTACCAGTATCTCCATTATTGAAAGGTAGATGGTACTTCTCAGTTTACATTTTACAAAAATAAAAGTGCACAATGTTGTCTACCTTGTTTTAATTATGGAATGATTGTCAATTTTTGAATGTTAAGGCAGTTGTTATAAAGAATAGTGTTTTCCAAAACCTATTTGGACTTTGAGTCTGAGTAATCAAAGTTTTTTTTGTTTGTTTATATAAGTACATATAAATATAATACCAAAAAGATACCTTTCCTTTTTAAAATGGAAATTACGGTACCACGAAGCTCATTTCCCATATTGATCTTATGAGCATTTCTTTTAAGTAGCAAAGCAGGGTTTGTCAGAGCTCCAGGCACACCAGGGAAAGGTGGGTAGGACTATCTCTTGGCATTTCAGTCAATATAAAAATTCCTTACTAAGTCACCAAAGGCACTGTGGAAACTTAAGAAACTAGGGACAAATGTCCTAAGGCTTCTATGAAGAAGGTATAACCATTTGGGGAACTATTTGTCAAGTAGCAGCTTCATGTTTAAGATTGTGGAGAATTGAGAAAACAGTCTGACAATCCCTGGGAGACACAAAATGATTGAAATAATAAAATGCTAGGATACATCATTCAGGAAATTGTGTGGTTAGTAGCCAGGAAACTCGGAGGTCCTTGGTAGCCAAAATCAACAGGGAAGGCTTTATGGAGTTTAGATTTCAGACAAACCAGATTTTGAGAAGGGAAGAAAGCATTCCAAGTAAAGAATATAGAGAAAGATAGATTCATGACTTTAAAACAAAATTTTAAATGAACAGAAATCTGTAAATAAGTCTTGGGATAATCCTGATAATTGTAGTTTATGTAATACACTCTTACCAGAAAAGGCAATTTATAAAGGAAGTGAAATTACAAATCTGAAATTTCCGAGCTGAAAGACCTTACATACCATGTAATCTATGCCCTCACACAAATGGTAAAACACACTCAGAGAGGTTAGGTGACTTGCATTGAAGCCTCTAATACATATTTTAGGACTTGCGTATTTTTTTCTGTCATACTTTGTTCCAGAAAGGATTTAGGGAATCTCTACAAATACATGATGTTTAAGATGCATCAGTTGAAAAAACAAGTAGCAGAATTAAATAGCATGATGCCGTTAAGAAAGAGTATGTAAAAAAAAAAAAAAGAAAGAGTATGTATAGGGAATTCCCTGGAAGTCCAATGGTTAGAACTCTGGGCTTTCACTGCCATGGCCCGGGTTCAATCCCTGGTCAGGGAACTAAGATCCCGCAAGCCATGTGGCACGACCAAAAAATAAAAATTAAAAAAAAAAAAGAGAGAGTATGTATACAAGGACATTAAACTTGGACTATCAGTGCCCTTATGGGTAATCAATATTAGAACTAGTCCTATTAATTTTTGAATTTTAACTTTTTTTTTTAATAATGTACATGTTCTATTTTTTTTTTTTTTTTTTTTGCGGTGCGTGGGCCTCTCACTGTCGTGGCCTCTCCTGTTGCGGAGCACAGGCTCCAGACGCGCAGGCCCAGCGGCCATGGCTCACAGGCCCAGCCGCTCCGCGGCATATGGGATCTTCCTGGACCGGGGCACGAACCCGTGTCCCCTGCATCCGCAGGCGGACTCTCAACCACTGCGCCACCAGGGAAGCCCTACATGTTCTATTTAAAATCAAGGAAAAGAAGATTTTTTAAAGTGACTTAAGAGATAAACTACTCCTGATACCAAGACAAGAGGGAAATTTCTATTTGGTGCTCTACATAATATGATAAACAATGTCCTTAACAGAATAAATGCAGCACCAAGTTCTAAAATCCATTCCGAAGGATAGGTTATGACAAAATACTGTCCCCTCAAATTCAACCTAGATGCACAGCTAGTTCTCTGCTGGTCTGGCTTCATCTAGGGACTGACTTGAGAGAAGCTGGAAGAAAAGACGGAATATATATGAAACTGTATTAACTGCACATTAGCCTCCTCACAGAATTTCTTTGCTGGGAGAAGGGGAGCAGGTATCACCACTTTTAAAGTGGTGTTAAATCAATAGGTTATGATTTTAAGAGGATCAGTGGGGCATAACACATTATTTTTTAAACCCCTCTTCCAAAAAAATTATCAAAATTTAAAAAGGCCCTTACTGATCCTGGACATTCTAACCGCAATTCTGGATTTAATTCACGCACGTTCCCCAATCACTGATTACCGTCCAGAGTCAAACGCTAAGGAGAAATTATAGCAATAGCCACAAAGCATTCTACATTATTCCCAACAGCGACTAAGAATCATTAAATACTATTCAGTGGCAAAATTTTACACCAAAAGATCTCGTATGCTAACCAAACTAATAAAAAAATGACATAAAAAATACTGAAGAACTTACTTCTCTAAGTGAAACACTCCAGGGGGCGCCCAAATTAACCTATTTTATGAAGGCAGGGGAAAACGCATGGCTCTAGGGATACACACAGCAAAAGAGGAGGACAAGAAAACACATCAGACAGGAATTCCTGGCAGTCCAGTGGTTAGGACCTCTCGCTTCCACTGCAGGCGGCACGGCCAAGAAAAAGAAAAAAAAAAAAAGGCCAAAAAAAGAAGGAAAGAAAACACATCAGAGATCTGAGAGGAAGCAGTTTCAAAGGCCATGGGTAGAGGCTGAGCATAGCTGGTCAGAAGCAAGTGCTGCTTTGAGATTAAGAAAGGTTGAGAACTTAGAAGACTTAGATTTGACCATGCCGTTAGCATTAGCTATTTTAACCGCCTGCTTTGAGGTAACTTTCAGTAAAATAGTTATGATTAAAGCTGAAATAGAGGGAATTTTATGAAAAGGCAGATAACTTCCCCCCCATCAGGTTGTCCTTTCAGATTCTGGCACGTACATGGGCAAATGAAAACTAGAATCTAGCAGACTTATTGGGCCGTGTAAGCAGAGCAGGCAGCAGGGTAATAGTTAATGATGCAGCTTGCACACATTTATTTAGGACAGGCAAAATTCCAGCCAGGCTTTCTCAAAACCAGGGCAGAATTTTTTTAAGTTGTACTTATTCCCATCTCTCAGATCACTTTAAACAAAATATGTATGCCTTGAGTCAGGATGAATAGATGCCTATTTTTTCTGGAGATACTCAGATGTTCATTCATTAAAATCAATTTCCCAGTTTTATTTTAAAGTAAAACTATTCTCACTTCTCTTCCTTCTCTACCATCAGCATATGACCACAGAAAGAAAAAGTTTTGTTTTTTAAATAACACAACTCTTATATGATTAAATTGGCACGTTTCCCAATTAAAATACTGCACTCACTCCATTTCTGCACAGCTTTCTGTCCCCCTCCAATGCAGAAGTAGCCTCAATATGATGTTCCAAAGCCACAAAAAAGGACTTGAACAATGTCGTTCGTCATTCACTTTATTCAAACACTTAAACAAACGCATCTCTCTCCCAACAGGGCTCTCTGTACATTTCATTCTTCACAGTAAAGAAAAACGCCATCATTCCCCAAATCCATGAACAAGGGGAAATTTTTAGGACATCTTTAGTTTGTAGCAGAGACAACAGCCCAGCCAATCAACAATGCTACCCACAAGATGCCAGTTTCCTACCCCTACCCTTTTCTCTCTTCTTTTTTTAAAGATAAGATTTAAAATCTGCTCATTTTAAGAGAAGTATAGTAATCCACACAAATTATAACTAAAAATAATGAGGTTCTTAAAAAAGAACAACTTTCTCTATCTAGGTTCTAAGATGACTAGACCAGCTTGTGGGTGAAATGAGAGATTATGAGGGACTGTGAAACAGGCAGATTTGCCTTCCTCCCTTGAAATCTCTTCAAGGTTCAGACAATTCAGTAGTATTGAAAAGGCCTCAGCTCCGACATATCTGAGGCGAAAAGCTTGGATGACGATGACCAACAAACCAAGGCAGTATTATGCACCTGGCTTTCAATAAACTGAATCTAAGACTGGGTGGCCCATTGATGAATGGGAGCATGAAACGAGAGGCAAGCTTCGACACACACATAGACTCCTCGACCCAAAGTTACTTTGGAGAGAAGCCATGAGAGGCTGCATCAGTCCTGAAACTTCAGCTAAGGATGGCTCTTCTTTCTCCCCAGTGTAAAACAGCAAATGCACCTATAAGGTGGAGTTGTCAATAAGAGTTCCCTTCTGACTTTGAAGCAAGGAGCGGGGGAACAATCAGAAGGCCTTCCAGATACACCCGGCAAACAGAAGGCAAACCAACATCAATTTAAACAGGCCTCACAAAAGAGAAAAATCTGTTGGAGGTCTTAAAAAAAAAACACAACATTCATGGATGGGCACAGAAGGGAAACGGCGATGGCCTTGGGACTCCGGGGGAAAGTCCAGAAAGATGCTTTGAGATCTCGGCTCAGAGAGTGAGCTCAGCCTCCATCCACCACCAATGACTCCGCATCAGACGTATCCCAAAAGGAGTCGCCACGAGAGCCCATCTTCTTCCAAAGAGCTCTTAACTGAGATGCGTGTCCAACACACATCCTCCTCTGACCTGTCAAACTGCAGCTGCAGCTTCTTGTCTGACCCTCACTCCCCTTGGCTCTCTGCTCTCCGGCGGTGGGTCTCAGGTCATTACCGCCAGGCACGATTCAGGAGTTTCACCTGTGCCAGTCTCTTAGTGATCATAGTGGCAAAGACCAGACCAAAGAGGACGCTGCTGATTAGCACGTAGTCATAGTCGTCCTTCAGGACATCAAACTGTTTGGACGGGTAGACTCGAGTTTGGTAAATGTCCAAACCGTAGGCCACAACCTGGAAGGCAGAGGGAATGAGAAATCCGTAAGAAAGGCACCAGTGATCCGCCACAACCACAAACTCTGGTCACAAAGGAAACAGACTCCTCAGCTGTTTTCCCAAGGGTGAAAGGAAGAACAGGTGTCGCACAGGGTGGCTGTGGACAAGGTGGCACAGGCTGGGCTGGGGCTCTACTCACCAAACAAGTGGACTCCAGGCCCGAGGGAGCTGTATAGATACCTCGCATTCGAGAAACTGTCTGGTTATAGTTGATGAACCGCTCTGCGTGGATCTGTACGTCTGGAGAATACGGGATCAGGTTCTCCTCTCTGCAAAACACCAACCAGGACCGGCATTCAAAACTGCTGTAAGGGGGTCTCCTGGCTGCCCTGAGCCCTGGGAGGTTTCCAGGCCACGTATCATCTTCCAAGGTCTATGTGCATATCATATCTTCTTCCAAGGTCTATGTGCATCAGGGAATGTTAGGAAGGGCTGCAACAAAGAAAGCTGTATGGAGAGTAAGACAGATCTGGATTCCTACCTTGTTCTGAATCTAAAAAAAATGAAACCACAGACGACCAGTATTTCACATTAGAGGAAGAAAGGGCCATTTTAAAACCAAAACATCGAGCCACTAGGCCAGTTCCTGCTCTTCACTCCAGAATGCCTCAGTCCACCAGCTTTAACCTCCGCCCGCTCCAAACCGTCCTCCCTTCGCTGCATGCAAAGACACATCTACTGCCTCCTCACCCTGCCCACAGCTCCTCACACCCCTCAGGGAAGAGAGTTCGGGATGGAGGCAAGAAAATACGCAGAGATGATGGCTGGAAACACAAAAATGAAAACTAGGACTTCCCTGGTGGCGCAGTGGTTAAGAACCCGCCTGCCAATGCAGGGGACACAGGTTCGAGCCCTGGTCCAGGAAGATCCCACATGCCGCGGAGCAACTAAGCCCGTGTGCCACAACTGCTGAGCCTGCGCTCTAGAGCCCGCGCGCCTAGAGCCTGTGCTCCGCAACAAGAGAAGCCCACGCACCGTAATGAAGAGTAACCCCCGCTCACCGCAACTAGAGAAAGCTCACGCGCAGCAACAAAGACCCAATGCAGCCAAAAAAAAAAAAAAGAAAGAAAGAAAGAAAAGAAAACTAACACCGACAGCAGTTGGCTTCCCATGTGACCCAGGCCCCAGCACCTCCCTCACCTCATTTCCCAGTGTCCCCACCATTGGCTGCTCCAGCCACAGTGGCCTCCAGCCCTCCCCGTAACTTACCAGACATGATCTCAGGGCACTTGTGACAGCTGTTCCCTCTGCCTAGAACATTCTCCTTCGACAACCACAAGGACAGCTTCTCACCTCCTTCAAGTCTTTTCTCAAAAGTCACCTTTTCTGAGGGGCTTTCCCAGGCCACCCTCTCAAGTTGCACCCCTCCACACCCTTCCTAGACCCCACCCCTTCTTAGTTTTTTTCTCCTTGCCATTTACAAGCACCCTAATACAGAATTATTTCACTTGTTTATCTTATTTATTATCCACCTCGTCGCCCCCACCGGAATGCAAGCTCCACGAGGGCAGATGTGTTCACTGCCACATCCCCAGCGGAGCAAGACAGTGCACAGCAGACCAAGGACCAAACGTAATCAAGATGCTAAGTTCCTTAAGGTCACAGCCTTCAGCACTACCCACAAGGGTCTCACCTGCTCTGTTCTGTTGGGATCTCGGGCCGGCGGGGATCCAGCAAGGCCTTAGGAAGGGAAAGAATTGCTCCGGAAGGCAGCCCAACTACATACACAGAAACAAGTCAACAGAAGTGAGTGTTCGCACTGACCTGATCCCCAATTAGGGCTACTTACAAAAATGTCCTTATCACAGAAACTGAAATAGAGTTTAAAACCAAAAAAATGGGTCACTGAGGCTCCCTTAAATGGCCAAAAACAATAATCCAATACACCTGGGTCTGAATGAAGGTTCCCACTTTTGAAGATACTAGTTTCTTCACATACCATCCTGAGACATCAGAAAATAAAGAGCTAGACTCAAGAACTGGGTAATGATGACAGAGAAGAGCACGGAAGCCCACTTGGATCTCTTCATCCTCCTCCTTTCCTCCAGCAATACCTGCGCCAGCTAAGCAGGTCTCCTCACCGTCAGCCAAACAGGAGCCTATGGTTGTGGCTGAAGCAGTGACGCTGGTGGGGGATGGGGGTGGGGGGAGGGCAGCGGGAGGACCGGGCAACATGAGATCCCAGCGGTTTCAGGAATGGTGGGAATTAAACTCGGGAAATTACCAAGCAGTCTGTCTTCCTCATATTTGAGGGTAAAATAGTAATACCAAGTGCCTGTCAAATCTGACAGTCCCAAATGTCTTTGGTAAAATCAACTAGACAGAGAGACCTGTCTAGTTGAGTCCTGAACTTGAACTACCTGAAGATGAGACCCTACACCTTGCCAGTTTCTGCAGCCCATCTGCACAGGCTACCTGTTGGGTATGGTATCAGGGCTCAACTTTCCAAACGAGGTGAAAACAGAACAGAGACATGGAAGTGGTTCGTCAGAAACAAGGACGAGGAGGGATGTGTCAGCTCTTTTATGGACGGCAAAGCCAGACTAGGGAACTTTTTCCCTAGCCCTCCTCACTGATCCCGGCCCCGTCCTTCCGTGCGGCTGCCTGAAGGGACCCGGTCACTCACTGAGCAGGTGTCGGCTGGTGATGCCCCGCTCGGTGATGGTGGCCTCCATGGCGCTGATGGCGGAGGGGAAGATGTAGGACTGCTGGAGGACCTGGGGCAGCTGCGGGCGGTCCAGGGAGCTGAAGGCCGTGGCATTGTACTGCTCGGTGCCCTCATAGAGCTCCAGCGCGGTGAACTCGTTGCGCCGGGCCTTGGTGTTCCAGTACTGGTACTGTGGAGAGAAGAGGAGGGGGCTGCTTGTGGCTCAGCTGCTGGTTCAGCTGGAAAGGGGAATGTACATGCAAAGGCACGTCCAGGAAGGAAAGAAACAACCAGCACCCTAGCTTCCTTCCAGCTACCAAGTTTACTAACCTTTCAGGGTAGCTGTACCTAGACTATCCAAGTTCACCACAAGACAAAGGAATTCTCAAGATTCTTAGAAGCCAGAAGAATAATAGTTAACATCTGAGCGCTTACTACATGCCAGGCATTGTTCTAAACTCAAATAGAGGTGACTTGTTACCCCTATTTCATATATGTTACAACACAGAAAGCTTAAGTAACTAGTTCAAGGTTGTACAGTCAGGAAATGGAAGAACAGGCAGTCTGATTCCTGAGCCCAACCCCCTACCCAACACCCACTGCTGCCAGCCAGGAGTTCTGAATTCTATGAAAACACAAAGTAGCAACTGGTTTCTGGAAAAATAGGCAAGGAAAGGATTTAGGCTGCAGGGAGACCAGCCACATACTCTTACGCTACGTCAGGCCCCTGGGGGTGCCCTGAGTTCACGCGCCACGCCTTACCACCACCCAGTTCTCCGAGTGCACGATGTGGACGGGGCCCTTGGCCTTCCTCTGCACGGAGGAGTGGATGATGCGCCCGGTGACGCCGTCCACAAGGAAGGTGCCGATGAAGGTGCGCTCGTGGTGAACATCTGTGCTCTCTGTCACCACGGCCAGCAGGTTGGGGTTCAGGCTCTGGGGAGACGAAGAGGAAAGCTCCTTCAGAACCACAGCGGCGTATCATGAGCGGCGGGGAGGCAGGCCCAGAGCTCTCCGGCTGACAGAGGAAGAGGGTTTTCTGGTGGGAAGAGCCTTCTGTTTAGAGGGCCTCATCGCTGCACTTGTTCAGTGTCTGAGGCTGGGGGCCATGCCAGGGACTTTGCCTCCATCATTTCATTGAATCCCGTAAACAACCCTGCAAATAGCTGTCACTATCCACGTTTCACAGATGAAATGTCTTGAAGTAGTTAAGGAACTTGCTCAAGTCACAGGCAAGCAAACGGTAACTCAAGATACAACCCGGGCCGACCCACTCGGTGATGGAAGGACATGTGTCCAGCAACACGATGACTCTCCACCAGTGCCCTCCTACCACCACACCAAAGGATGGGTCTCAGTTCTCATCTGACTTGAGCAACTAGTACCAGGTGACACAGGTGATCACTCCCTTCTTGAGACATCTTCTCTACCTGGCATCCAGGACACCTGTGCCCTGGTTTTTCCTTCTGCCTGTCTCGGCCACTCGTTCTCAGCCCCCTCTATGGGTCCCTCCTCCACTCCCCAGTCTCTGGACGCTTCTGTCTACACTCGCTCTCATGGTGATCTCACCCAATCTCGTGGCTTTCACACCATCTACAGGTGCTGGCATCGCCTGAGTTTACATATCCAAGCCAGACCTCTCCCTGAACTCCAGACTTGATTAACGGACCACCATATCAGTATCACTTCTTAGGTGTCTCATCTCAAACTTGACATGCCCCAAACTGAACTCCTGTTCTACCCCTGATAAAACCTGCTCCCCACAAGGCCTCCCGAGTGTCAGTGTCTTATACCTGGGACCTCTGAGTCGTCCTTGACTCCTTTCTCTCTAACACAGACACCAACACCCCATCCATCAGCATATCCTATTGGTTCTACCTCCAAAAGTATCCAGAATCTGATCCCATCTCACCTCCTCCAACCAACCCAGTCGAAGCCACCATCACCTCACCTGGATTATCACAGTAGCCTGTCTGCCTGCTCCCCTCCTCGGCCCTCTATAGTCTAGTCTCAGCAAAGCAGGCAAAAAATCTCCACAACAAATATGAATCCAAAAAGCCCTACTCCTGGGAATTCCCTGGCGGTCCAGTGGTTAAGACTCCGCGCTTTCACTGCCGAGGGCGCAGGTTCAATCCCTGGTCAGGGAACTAAGATCCCGCAAGCTGCGTGGCGTGGCCAAATTAAAAAAAAAAAAAAAAGGGAAGTTCAAGAAGCCTAAGTAAGTTACCCAAGATGAACAGCAAGTCTGAACCTGGACCGTCCAACTGGAGGCTTGCGCTCTGCCTCACGCTTAGTGAAGCAGCTGCCCTGTTGAGTTCCTTGGTCGTGTTGCCCTGTTCTATTACGCCTCCTCCTCCAACTCAGTCTCTCCTCTGCCAGAGGCTGTAATTCATGTTCGTCACCACAGTGATTACATTCCCTCATAGGATAGCTCTGCAACCGACTAGTCACCTCTCCGTCTCCCTGCCCTCACCACTAACTAGAGTGCTGGATCACAGAGATGGAGTTTCTGATGGATCGACTAAGGTTTAACCCCAGAAAGGTCTATCTGCACTACCACTAAAAATAACAGCTAACATCTACTGGGTAGTGGCCATACATGCCTGGCACTATGCAAAGCACGAGTGCCTCATGTGATCATCACAACGATCCCAGGAGAAGGGCATATCATGCCCATTTCACAGACAGTAAATTAAGGCTCAAAGGGATTAAATGACTCACTCAAGTACCCACAGCCACCAAATCCCAGAGCCAGAATTACACCCCGTGCTTCTGTGCGCTACGCCAGATGGCTGGCCGTACCTTGTAGAGCACGCTTCGGTCCCCCATCACTCGGCCCTGCGAGTGAACGTGCTCACTGCTGCGCTTCCCCTTCACCTGGACGATGCGCTGCACCTCCGGGGGAATGGTTAGCTCCCAGCTCAGCTCAGTGGTGAGATCCTGGGGTGGGGCAAAAGAGCCAGCGCTGGTCATCAGGAAGGTACCCTTAGACCCGTGACAGCTGTGGCTAGACACGTCCTGCAGTTCAGCTGGGGCCTCTGTGCGGGAGGGAACAGGGATCAGGGCTCCCAGAGAAGCAGCAATACGGATCTAGTTTGGGAAGAAGTTTGGAACTCTCAGTTCAAGTAAGAAAACTAGTAAAGCCCAGTGTGCTTCGGCTGCAAAGAGCAGCCTCCTGGGCAGTGGAGGCACCAGGTGCTTGTCTGGGCTGCCCGAGGGGACCTGGGAGACGGTCCTCTCCAGTGGACATTCATGTCTGACCTCATGCTGTCCCCAGTCTAGGCTCCAGACAGCCCTGCGAGGTGCCTTTGGAAAGCCCCAGGGCCCAGTGGCCAGCCAAGTCATCATATCCGTCTGCACCAAGCTGCAGAACCAGGAGCATGTGACTGAGGCCCAACATGGAGCCAAGTTCAAGCTCCCTGGCTGCCAGAAGATCCACATCTCCAAGAAGCGTGGCTTTACTAAGTGTAATAGGGATGAATTTGAAGACTTGGTGGCTGAAAAGCAGCTCCTCCCGGATGACTGTGCGGTCAAATGCACCCCTAATCTGTGGCGCCCTGTACACATGGCAGGCCCTGCACTCACGGGAGCCTTGGAGCTGCCCCTCCTCAGTCACGTCACCAATAAACCCTACTTCTTGTCAAAAAACGGAAAGATACTAAAGCCAGTGAGAAAGGAGAGGAATATTTAATAGTATCCCATTGTTTATCTGAGTAAGAATAATGCAAAGAAAATTTACCACTTATTACTAAAATCTAAGTTCCCTGTACACTGAGCCAGCAGTGAATTACTAAGCTGGCGGGGACCTCAAAATATTACAGGAAACATTCTTCACAGTCAAAAGAAACCAATAAAACTGTGTGGTTAAATGCATTATTATACTTCCACACTGTGGAATTACACAGAGCCCTGGGGGTTGAGGGGGGGAGTAGTGACTGGAAAGGGGCACAAGGGCTTCCCAGGGCGCTGGTGCTAAACTGCTTCCTGATGTGACTGCCGTGTACACAAGTGTGTTCCTTTTGTGAAGGGCCACTGAGTAGTAACCTCGGGATTTTGTGCTTTTCTCAGTATTATATTTTAGTAAGATATGGGTTCAACAAAATAATGAGGTAGAAGACACATAAAGTGAAAACAGCAGATTTCCTATTAGTTAAATATAGGTCAATTCCATTTCAGGTAAGAAAGAATATAAAGCGCACGTCTGTGTGGTCTGGAAGCTGTTTATCCAGCACTACAGACACAGAGGCAAGAGACAGGACAGGGGAAGGCACGCAGACCACTGAAAGGCATTCCATCCAGGGAGGCAGCTGGCAATGGGCCTGAAAGGGCCCGTTCACATCTTGCTCCTGTATCTCTGTATCGGCTTAATCTTATACTATGAGAATGTATTCATGTGTAAAATTTTTTTGAAATGTAAATGTTTTTGAAATAATACAAATTTTTATTGAGAACATATAAGGCTCCATTACCAAGAACACCTGTAAAAACATTAGAATTCACTAAAACCTTCCCAGAGAGCAAGGTCACCGGTGAGTCCACTGGAGGTCAGAGACTGGAAGACCACCCCTCACATGGCTGACTTCCCATGTGAGCTCCGCCTCCTTTGCCGTCCCCCCACCATCTTTACAATGACACCCACACTCCAGGTCATGTCCTTCTATCCACAAAGAACGGTCTCTTTCAAGGTCCCCTTTTCATCAACTCAGAAGGATGGTATTTTTTCACCCACAGGGTAAAGAGCACGTGTTCTGGACAGACTATGCTATTTACGCTAAAGATTAGCTGTTACAGAACGTCAGGAAAGGACACTGCATTTTTTAAACAGCAGCAGGTAAAACTTGGATGGCATTTACTGTGTAGCAGGCACTGCTTTATGTGACTTACATGTATTAACTCTTCAACTCCTCACAACAACCCTCTGATATAGTACTATTACCATTTTGTTTTACAGACGAGAAAACAGGATCAGAGAGAAGTCATCTGCCCAAGGACACAAAATGAGTAAGTGATAATAAAACTAGGTTTCCCGCACAAGCAGCCAGGTCCAAGCTCTTAACCTCTATGCTGTGGTGTCCCTCCAAAGGCCTTACAGACAGGATGGGAGGGCCCTCTGGGGAGTACGCCACAAATTACCCCTCTACACAGCCCTGCTATCGGAGCCAAGGCCAGCCCTTGTGAAGCTCAGAGCTGGACTTCAGAGCCAGTGTGAATCACTGTTTGCAAGCACTGGACTCAAGTGTGTCAGGATCGGAGTAAGTCGATCCCATTTCTAGAAATAAAATTCAAAGTGCACATTCAATCAAGAGTGGATCAATAGGGACTTCCCTGGTGGCACAGTGGTTAAGAATCCGCCTGCCAATGCAGGGGACAGGGGTTCAAGCCCTGGTCCGGGAAGGTCCCACATGCTGTGGAGCAACTAAGCCCGTGTGCCACAACTACTGAGCCTGCGCTCTAGAGCCCACGTGCCACAACTACTGAGCCCACGTGCCACAACTACTGAAGCCCACGCCACCTAGAGCCTGTGCTCCACAACAAGAGAAGCCACCGCAGTGAGAAGTCCGCGCACCACAACAAAGAGTAGCCGCCGCTCGCCTCAACTTGGGAAAGCCCGCACACAGCAATGAAGACCCAACACAGCCAAAAATTTAAAAAAAGAAAAATGAAAGAAAAAAAAAAAGAGTGGATCAATAACACCATCTTCATATAGAAATTACTATTGTTCAATCACCATTCCTACCTCCCGCCTTTCTAGGAATGGAGAAAACGCCCCTTCTCTCTGCTATAGAAGAGGAATGAGGAATGAAAGCTCCACAGGGGCAGAGACTGTTGTGCACTGCTCCTTCCACGGCAGCTAGAACCGCGCCTGCCATGGAATAGATGAAAATGACTGCCTCTGACATCAGGATTATGCTCTCTAAGTTTACGACACAATGAATAGCATAATTCACTCCTTAGCCAAATAACGAGGAAACACCTACACCCCTCCCACAAAGGGGTGTGCCAGGATGCCCCCTCCTACCTTTCGAAGTCGATAGCCACACAGCCGTCCCTGTTCCGCGTCCACCAAATAGAAGAAGATGGAAGCGGCGAGCTCATGGAGCTGTCGCAGGACATTCCGAGTGGCCGGGAAAGCTGTGATCTTGAAAACCCCAGAAAAGAGTTAAGGGAAAAGGAATCTGTAAGCACAGTTTCTCCAGACGCATTACTGTTTCCTGTCAAAGAGGGCCTTAAGAAAAAAAACAGCAAATCTTTAAAGAATTAAAGTCTATTAAACTCAATCAGGGCTTAAATTGAGTTAAGAGTCCGAGCTTTCACAAGTGCAGAAAGAGCAATTGAGTCGCTTAGAGACACCCTTCAAGCCCAAATGAGTGCTGACGGCAGACGGCTCCCATCTGGGGCCCTCGAGCCGCTGTCTGAGCACCCCGCTCCCACACTGATTGGCTGGGGAGTTCTGCAGCCAGTCTGCAGACGGCATACCTTGTACTCATCATCTATCAACAGCAGCACCTTGGCATAGTCTTGATCCATGATGGGGAGAAGCAAAGATTGCAAGATGGGGCGCTTCAGCACTGGGGGGGCCACCTGACTCCACTTCCCAAAAATGGGATTGAAGACATAGAGCGAACTCATTCCCGTCTCCTGAAACGGGCAAGCAAATGGTCAGCCTCCAGCAACGTGAAAAGAATGCAAATCCTAGGGGTAAACCTGGAACGCTGGGACTTGAGCTCAGCTATGGCAGATTCCCTAGTCTTTGCCCTCCTTGTGGAAAATAAAGTCTTGGCTAAAGGTGAAAGTGTCTGAAGGCTGATGTGTCAAAAGGGTAAAAGTTTAACTGCCTCTGGGACTTCCCTGGTGGCGCAGTGGTTAAGAATCAGCCTGCCAATGCAGGGGACACGAGTTCGAGCCCTGGTCTGGGAAGATCCCCCATGCCACGGAGCAACAAAGCCCGTGTGCCACACTACTGAGCCTGTGCTCTAGAGCCCGTGTGTCATAACTACTGAAGCCTGTGTGCCTAGAGCCCGTGCCCTGTGACAAGAAAAGCCACTGCAGTGAGAAGCCCGCGCACCGCAACGAAGAGTAGCCCCCGCTCGCCGCAACTGGAGAAAGCCCGTGTGCAGCAACGAAGACCCAATACAGCCAAAAAAATTAATTAAAAAAAAAAAAAGTTTAACTGCCTCTAGCCCCAAAGCTAAGCAAGAACGGGTCACACTGAGGAATAAACAAAAACGTCAAGGACCAACTCAGCAGCCCCACGGCAGCCATTCCAGAGACTATCTACCAAGTCCCCTCTCTTTTTTTTTTAATTTTTATTGGAGTATAGTTGCTTTACAATATCGTGTTAGTTTCTACTGTACGGCAAAGTGAATCGGCTATACGTATACATACATCCCCTTTTCTGGATTTCCTTCCCGTTTAGGTCACCACAGAGCACTGAGCAGAGTTCCCTGTGCTGTACAGTAGGTTCTCATTAGTTATCTATTTTATACATAGTATCAATAGTGTATACATGTCAGTCCCAATCTCCCAATTCATCCCACCCTTCCCCCAAGTCCCCTTTCTGATGATGGCAGAATGAATCTACAAAAAGCCATCTGCTCCCGGGAGTCAGAGACATAAACAGTTTTGTGTCCTGCCCTACAACACCTGGAGAAGAGCAAACAGCCATTCAGGTACCGACAGCCGCCCGTGCCTGGGAAGAAGCGGAGCTGGCTTACTAGGGACCTGGTGATGTCACACCTACCCTACAGTCACTTCCACATGGGCACCGGATGGTCCTCCACTCAGGCAAAAAACTGGAAGAAACAGAGCTCTAAGCCCTGACTCCCTGCCTTTAACTCTCAGAGAATTCCAAAGGCCTAGGAGGAACTTAAGTTACAAAACACCAAAAACCACACCCACGTTGGCTCAGATGAGAGGTAGCGGCCTCACCTTGTCCTTCACCAGGAGGGTGCACTGGGGCGGGTGGGGGAAATGGGCAGTAGTCCTCTGGACCATCAGTTTAAAGGAGGAGTCTGGCTTGACGCTGGGGAGATACTGTTTCCACAGGATGGTGCCAGAGCTGCTCTCAATGCCAAAAAGCTGCAAAATAAATACCTGGCTCACTACCGGAAAGGCAAACCCCAAAACTAGTTCTATCCTTGAAAACTAGAACCGGTGCGATCCCCTTCCAAAGGCTTTTTGTTCCCCACTCCCAAAACCTCAGGAGGCTTGGCTTAAGCCCCTCTCACCTTGCCTGAGGCCGTCACCATCACCATCATTTTCTGCAGGTTGAATTCATCCCTGGCCAGGGTGTCAATGTTGATCTCATTCTTAATCTGACTCCGGGGCTTCCGGGCATCGTAAAACATTTTCCAGAGGTGGGAGGTCCATGCCTGCAGCAGGATGAGCTGGGACGAGAGGCGTTTCAGGAACATGCCCAATAAGCCGTCTGGTGTCAAGGAAAAGGTAACGCAGCTGAGGCTCACTCCCCATCAGACTAGGTGTTTCCGGCGAGGGGGCACCTCCTCTTCCTAAGGAGGGCTCTCTCCCTCTCTTGTGGAGCACTCGAGTCATCCAAACCCCAGGCCACAAGCCCAAGGGGCAGTCCTGTGGCTGACGCCAACAGTCTCACACTTAGACACAGCCATGCAGGAACTCCAAAAACCTACTCACCTGGCTCTCAGCACTTCCCCTGCCTGAAATCTTGGAATAGGAGCCTAAGAGGGCAGGGATCAGCCATGCAGGATGCAGCCATGCTCTGAATGACTCCACCACAACCCCACATCTAGAACGGCCAGAGGGAGGCTTCCGGGCGCCAGCACAAAGCCGGAAGAGGGCGGGGTGCGGGGGTACCAGGGTGCAGGTGTGTGTTGTGTCACGGACAGGCACTTCCATTTCTCGCTGCTTTAGGCCTACGCTGTCAACGGTTTAGTCTGCACCCATCTAACCTATTTTCAACCTATTCCCAGGGCTCTCTTTCACTCCACCCCTTCCTCCATCCATGAGGCTACCACCCTCAAGTCTCCTCCAGAGAGTAGACTGGTCCCCAGAGCAAGGTAGCATGGTAAAAAGCATGGCCCCTGGAGTCTGGCAGACCTGGATTAAAATCCCAGCTCCACTTCTTACCACCTGGATGACCTGGAGAAATGAACTTAACCTTTTAGCCTCTGGCTCCTCATCTGTAAAATGGCAAGTAATCCACAGGGCTGTTGCCAAGATTAGACCACATGATGTACACACAGGATTTCCCAAGGGGTGGGGTACAGGGTAAGTGCTCACTGAAAAGGAGCGGTGTCTTTGCTTATCCGCTTTTCCATTAACCTCAGCTCAAGGAAGGGAAGTGAGAGGCAAACAGGACGAGTCACAGGCATAGCAGTCCACACACACACGGTATATACCTCATTCATGCAAGTCAGGGAAAATAAATAATTAACCAAAAGCTAGCCGTGTGGGCAGGCAATGAGCAAAAAGGCAGCAGGAAGCAGGTTTTACCTTGAATGGCTGGATCCAGGCAGCGGAAATAAATAGTAAAGTCAAATTAATCCTCGGTTTAAGAAAATCTGCAGTGCCTAGCAGGGTGCCTGGCCCAGAGCAGGCCCTCAGTAAACACCACCTGGCTGGCTAGACGAACGGGTGGAGGGAGGAGGGGAAAGGACTCAATCAGAGGAGAGTGAACCGAGTTCATCCTGGGTGCTGGGACCATGGCTGGTCTCAGAGGGCACTGGCCTATTACCACAGTAACTGACCAGCCCGGTCATGCTCTCTGGAGAGGTGTGACTGTTGCTTTGGGGACAATGGGTATATAGTGCCTGACACGGTGCCTGGCAGGTCTTAGGTACCCAAACAAGGGTAGCTATTACTACACTAGGTTAAGATTCTTTCTCATCAGGATCTTTCCCTAGAGGGAGTCACAGGTCACTCCTTTCAGACAGAAGAATGGTTACATAAACCATAGGGCCACAGACACACCAGAAACTGGTCACAGAGCTAGTTCAGAACAGACTGGCAAAACAGGTGCATCCAGGAAGCCAGGGACACGCGAGACAGCCTCTCCTGTGGTGCAACTACCAAGCCCAGTCCCAGAGCACCCGCACCGGCAGCCCTGCTTCCCAGCCCCCTCAGCTCATACCTGCCTTCTTGCCAAATTCCCCTTCCAGCTCGGCCTGCGCCCCCGTCAGGGGGAGGTCCACCATCTGCAGGCACACCACCTCTGCCAGGGACTCCTCGCGGCTCCACAACACCACCCTCCCTGCTGCAGAAACCAAGGTTACAAAAGTCAGGCCCACCTCCCTCGTCCCCCGAAGGGACTCTTCTCGGTGACTCAGGGACCACCACACCTCTTGTGCCAAAAAGAGAAATGGCAGGGCAAGGGGCCGGAATCAGGAGGTCAAGTGAGGGAAGTTCTGTCTCCCAAGAATGCTAAGGAATTTTTCAAAGGCAGGTGACATATGGCTCTGGAAAAAAATATTCAGGATACACTCCACTTGAATCTTTCTCAGAAGCCTGTCCACAGCCCCAAATAAAGAATCTGAATGGAACTCATGGGCAGGCCTAAAAAAAAATGGGTTGATGAGGTCCACTCACCCAGCTGCTGCAGGAAAAGTAGCAGGTGATCCTCTGTCTGTACCAAGGCCCGGTAGCCCACGGAGTCGTCCTTCTTCAGGAAGACCTGGATGTACATCTATAAACCAAACAGTCAAGTCCACTGTAGTCAGCAAGAATCCAGATGCCTCTCAGAGCACCAGACCCCAAGATTCAAAGCATGAGGAGTTGTCCGAAGTCTAGGTCACGGCATTGCTGGATGTCCAAACAATACGGCTTTTACCTGGACTCCAATTAGATATCACGTATTCTTAGAGGCTGACACAGCAACCGTGCTAGGTGCTAGCTCAGGCCCCCTCCATGAAGGAACCTGAGCGCTTCTCGGCCACCACATCATCCATTTTGCACCGATAACACCCCACAAAGCGAGCAGGAGGCCCGGATTAGACTTTCCGTTTTAGAGGCGAAGAAGCCACAGCCCAGAGAGGCTGAGGAACACCACTGAACGTGCGCAGCGGCAATGGATAGCGGGCAGCGACTCTGGATAGGGTCCTGAATCTCACGAGGCCGTTTCCTCGCTTATAAAATGAGGGCAGTAATAACCACATGGCTGTTGAGGGTTAAATCAAGCAGCGTGTAAGTAAAAAAGCGTAGCGCGGAGCCTGGCGCACCGACGACTTGGCTTAAATGGTACCTGCTTTTACTGTTATTCACAGTCAGTGGCTCAGGTAGAACTAGAGCCCACGTCCAGAGAATCCTACTCTGGGACCCATGGCTGTGAAGTGACCCCAACGAAAGAAAGACCCAGGCTGAGAAGCCCACAAGCCCCGACTCACCCGCTCTGGCCGAGTGCCGTTCTGTTCCAGGCTAAAGGTGATTGTGGTGTCGAGCAGCCGCCGACCTGTCTCC
The DNA here is from genome assembly GCF_059928025.1 of Delphinapterus leucas. NCBI lineage: Eukaryota > Metazoa > Chordata > Mammalia > Artiodactyla > Monodontidae > Delphinapterus > Delphinapterus leucas. The sequence goes on along the minus strand of NC_143129.1, from coordinate 175,956,050 downwards.
ATTAAGTAGAGGTTAATGGTGTAGGTCTGGTTGAAGCAAGCCAGCGAGTCCTAGGGTGCAGACAGCAAGGGTCAACTATGGGGATCCCCCAAAAGGAAGTCCAAGAACCTGGGCGGGGGGAGCAAATACCCTGGAGAAGGACCCAGGCCAGAAGAGGGAACATACGCAAAGGGACATAAAATAGAAAAGCTAAGTCCTAAGGCAGAAATAAGGTGTCTGAGTAAATTTTAAAAATTGTAACCGCTATACATACTTGCTCCAGAAGGAAGCCAGTACAGTGTAGCAGAGACTTCCCAAAGAGTTAGTAAGACTGTAGGCAGGGAAATCACAACCCCCTTGGGAAACACTTAGGAGATGGAAACCACAGCAGAAACTGGAGACTCTGGCCAGGGTCCCACACTCTGCTTCAGTGCAACTGCTCAGACTGCCGCTCAACTCCACCAGCCAGACCCCACAAGACATGGAGAGACGGAGGCCCAGAGGAGAAAGGAGTTAAGAACAGATTCTAGGGATTCTACTCTCTAATCTCCCAACTAAAAAAGATCAAGAGAAACATGGTTTAATTTGCTGAACTTAGCAAAGCCCATTGGAGGCTGAGAACTCAGGAGACCTGCTCACAGCCCTGGCTGCTCCCCCAGCTTCACTGGGGGCCTCCTGTGTCTCTGGTCTGGCACGCTGCCCAACGCCACACCCTACCTGTGGACCAGACTTCTCCGAAAAGCTCCCCGTTGACCCATCTTCAGGACTGCTAGGCTTCTGCTAGGGAAAAGAGAAGGAAAAAAGGAGAAAATTCAGCCAAAGGGTCACTTCCTGGTCACCAAAATGAAGCTTTCACTTCTATGTCTTCTCAGCCCTTGGAAGAAGGCAAATCCCATTTCCCATTTCTGCTCACAAAGCCTACACAACCCTGAACAGTCCCAGATGAACATGAGGTCGTCCCATTCCTGGGGACAAAGAAGGTGTAGAGAAAGCCCTACAGATGAGATGAGATATTATTGCTCAACAGCCTCCTGCCCCCGGGTTCAAACTGACTAGGTGAATATGCCCAGACTTTTGGTTCTCAGGGCTCCTAGCAAAGATAAGGAAGGAAAACCCCACGTGCTGTTATTCCCAATACTCACCGCCTCATTCCGACAGGTCATGACTGCAGCCACCGTCTTCTCCCCGGTGGTGGCAAAGCTCACTAGGGCAGTCTGGGGATAAAGCAAGGTGTCAACTCCTAAATAGGGCCTGTCCTAGCCAGCAGCCTTCTCTAAGTCACCTCCACAGGAAGGACCCTTGGCCTTGGAGTTGAAAATGCTCCGAACTTTGGAGCATAATGGCCTGGGCATTTGAGAGCAGGGGGAGGCCCCATTGCAGCCACAGCTGAACACAGCCCTCTCGCCAACCTCCAACACAGGCACAGGTGAATCCTGCATCCCACGCTGCTCTTAGTATCTATAGGGAAGCTCTGGTTAACGTGCCCACTCTCCTGTGGACTTAGGAAGGTGCCAGTTCTACTCTAATAATCTTCTGTAATTCTCAGAAAAAAAAAGAAAAAATTCCACTTCTGCTCTAAGGCTAACCCCTCTCAAACCACTCATGGAAAGATGTCTTCTTGCTTGAGCAAATATCTCCAGATTCAAAGGCAGGGATTTCTAGCATCCACATCTCAGCTAGATCCCCCTGAATCCTAGCGAACCACGCTGCCTCCCGTTACCTGCGGGAAGTTTTTGAGCAGACTCAGGACGCCGTGGTGGTAGTGCAGAAGTGCATAGTGGCTTGGAGACAGCTGCAGGAAGAACTGGGCCCGAGTAGGATCCACTGGGTTGGGCTGTGTAGGTAGGACCCGGGGTTGGAATTCACTTGCAAATTCTAGGTCAAGAGACTGGGAGACAAGAAGAAAAAGGATAAGGGCCAGAGCAGACAAGTCACTGATCGTCCCAGGCTGGTGGCCTCTGCCCCACTTTGCCAGCGAGGGTAACGGGGCCACGGCATGTGGCTCCAGAAGCTCCCATTCAGGCTATCCAAAGAGGAAAGTGGCCCATTTCCTCTCATACCAGTTCAGCCAGAGGCCTGACCTCCCAAGGGCTGCCAAGCCTCAGGAAGGAAGCAGTGACACTGGGAGAAAGGCTTTCCGAGCAGCAAAAGCAATGCCTCGCACCAGAGGACGCATCCTCTCACCTGCAGCGGGATCTGCCTCAACTCCCACTCCGTCTCCAGGGCCAAGGTCTGGAGGGACCGTGAGCTCGGGTCAGGGCATACCAAGACAGCCTCATCCACCACACCGCAGGCTCTGGTGAGACTCTGCAGCCAGGGAGTCGACACCCTGACCTGCAGGAAAGACATCAGGAGGCTCATGGGGATTTTCACATTTCCCTCTCAGCTCATAAGCTACGTCAGCACTGGATCCCACTGGGGGGCCTAAGCTCAGAGGGTCTTCCTGGTGGGTTCCGAAGGAGTTCTCCCCATCCCAACCAGCCTCCCAAGAGCTCCGAAGCTGGACACAATCAGGATTGGCTTTCTGGTCATTTGAAAAATACACCAGATCCTTTTTAATACTTGACATTTCAGATAAGCATTTCTTTGCTATAGTTGTCATACATGGCTTCCTATTATTACCCTACAGTATTATCTTATAAGATACTTGCAGGCAATGAATAGACATATACAATTTTTTTAGCCACCCCAGGATAGCACCATGTGCAAATGAGAGGGCTTTAAATAAATGCTTGATGAGCAGAATGCAGCCTCCAAGTGCCCAGAATCAGGGACCATGAATGGCTTTTGCATCCGCCCAGCCGAGTTCCCTGGTCCCCAGGGCAAAGAAGGACTCTATTCCCCTCCACAATTCACGAGGCTCCTCGAGCCAGACCAGACCTGCTGAACAATCTCTCCATCTTCCACGTTAAACTTGACAATGTTCACATGGCTGAAGGGAACAACTCCGAGGGCCCACACTACCCCAGAGCCGTAGGAATACACCATCTGGTAATGGATGCTGTCACTGGGAGAGGGAAGGAAAAGCAGGGAGAAACAGCTTTAGCCACAGGACAGGGGTATCCTCAGGGGTCTTCCGAAACCAGGCCACCAGGATGTCACAAACAGTCCCAAATAGGTTTTGTTTGGCTCACAGCTTTTATTTTTTAATTTGAATTCATTGTCAACATTTAGACCTGAGATTTAACATGTAAGAACAAGATTTCTAGTTTTTTCTTAAAAGGTGAGACATAGTAACACTAGGCCTACTTACATTCCTACAGGGCACCAATCAGCTGAGTAAGGCTGCCCCCTCGAGGTAGGCCAGGCACACTGCAGCTCCCCATAATCCCCACAGGGCCTGCTTTGCTCATGATTGCTATACACCTGGCCCCATAGTAAATTTTTTTTTTTTGGCTGCATTGGGTCTCCGTTGCTGCGCTAGGTTTTCTCTAGCTGCGGTGAGCGGGGGTTACGCTTCGTTGCGGTGCACAGGCTTCTCATTGCGGTGGCTTCTCTTGTTGCGGAGCACGGGCTCTAGGCGCGTGGGCTTCAGTAGTTGTGGCTCATGGGCTCTAGAGCACAGGCTCAGCAGTTGTGGCGCATGGGCTTAGCTGCTCCACGGCATGTGGGATCTTCCCGGAGCAGGGCACGAACCCGTGTCCCCCACATTGGCAGGCACATTCTTAACCAATGTGCCACCAGGGAAGTCCCCCCATAGGAATTTGAGTTTTGGGTCCCTGCCAAAGTGAGTGAGCGAAGGAGCCACTCCCCTTGCTTGACTGGCTCTCATGCCCAGATGGAGAGTTTTCTCCTCACTGCAAAGGAAACTCCAGAGGCAGCCACAGCCTTGGAATTCAGGCCTAGAGCTAGTGAGCCCGACACGCTACACAGGATGCCAACTTAAGGTAAGCCTGAGTCAAAGCAAACGCTTCAAGCCCCAAGGAGAAAGGTGGGCTTGTAGAGAGCAGGAGGTAGCCGTCACCTGGGGGGAAGGCAGCTTTACCTTTCCGGGAGATGTTCCACCCACTTTAGGTGCCCACTGGATAGGTGATGGAGGGCGAGAGTGGTCTTCTTCAGGACGGCAATGTACCTCACAGACTCCTGCAGGCCTACCAGCCCAAGCGCCTGGAAACTGAGCACAGGGACCGGGTGAGCGCTGCCCAGAGCCTCCTGGGCCTCAGGCTGGACAATCCGGAACACAACCACCATAGCTCGGTAGGTAATGAAACAGGTTTTGGGGTCAAATGCATCTGGATCCTAATCTTGGCTCTGCTTTCCACTAGCTGACTTGCGAGACTGTACTTTCAGCCACTTGGCTGTACTGTTTCCCTGAAACCCTGGGGGCCTGGGGAGCCTGGGGGCTCCCCAAGTACTTACCAAATGAATTACTACCAGAAGATGTATAAGCTAATGCAAGTAAACTCTATAATTTAAACAACTTTAGCAAAGACGTAACAGTAGCTCCAACTGTTCTTCAACATAAAATTAAAACACTAGATGTGTTATATCACATCCTTATATCTACAACATTGCAAAGCTCTTGTGTCATGGTAAGGTTAGGAAAAGCAGTCAACACGAGAAAGAACGCTACACCCAGCACAGAGCTGTGCATCTGACAGGTGCTCAATAAATGCTGGCTGAGTAAGCACATGTGTCCCATAACCTCAAGAACATCAAAAACTGGGTGTTTGATGCTCTCTGGCTCTTCAGTAGTTTCTTCCCCTGGGAAAAAAGCCAGAAGGCCCAGAGTTGCCATCTATGCAGATCTGTGTTCCAGCAAAGCCTTTAACCAAACCAAGATGAAATTCAGCTTCTTCCCCTCTACCTGCCACTGTCTAAGGTAATCTCCCAGTTCAGGCCCCCGATGTTAGTCTCCCAGGAGCGCATGATCCGGCCTCCGTTGGACACAGTGATTGCATCTGGAAGAGAAAAAACCACGTGAGATCATCTCCCAAATTGATGCTCTGTCTGTAGCCTCCTAGGGTCTGTGAGCAGTGGCCTCACCTCTAATGTATAAGTGCAGATAGAAACTATGCCTGTCCTTTCTTGTTGGGAACACCCCTACTCCATTTGCTACCAGACCCTGAACAAAGGAAGGAACCAAGCAAAGACAAGAGGGAGCCGACGCCATCATAGGGACAGAGCAGGATTCTACCTACCCTGTCCACAGAGCAGCATGGCATCCACTGCCCCTTCCGCTGTGCCCTTGTCAACATGGCGCCACACTGAGAGACAGGAGAGTCGACATTACTATGAACCACAGCAAGGCATCCAAGAAGCGAGGCAAGAGAGGACCGAAGACGCCTTCGTTTGCACAGAAGTGCCCAATTTTACTTCAAGGGAGGGAAGGATTACAGCTAACTGGCAATGACCCACTCCCACTCACTGGTTAATGAGGGGAGCGACTATTGTCCCAATCTGAGGTCTCCGCACTTCCCCTCCCCACCAGCACCCCATCAAACATATAAACGGACAATGACAAAATTCACAAAATCCATACGACTCACAAGAAAAGTAGTGACTGTAAATTACGTTTCCATGATTTTAATTTCAACAAACATCCATAAAAGCAATATAAGTAATGGGGGAGGGAGGGGCCCATCCAAAACTTTAGTGCGAAACAGAATAATGTGTTTTTTGCAGCAGTATCTTATTTAAGAACAGTCAGGACTTGGGCTGAGGAAATAAACTCAAAGGCCAGTTATAGGAATACATTAAATATTCAAAACTGACAAGACCAAAAAAACAAAAAGAACAAAATAAAATGATCAGGATCCAATAAGAGATGCAACCTTTGGCCAACCTGTCCCCAAGTGGGGAATCAGCCACGTGGCCTTCACAAGCCACAGGGCATCCTGGATCCACTACAGGCAGCCATGCCACCCCCAGCTAGCCCTCTACACAGTTCACTCACAGATCTCCCCAGTTCGAGAATTCAATGCTGCAATCACATTCTTCTCTGTGGCCACAACCAACTTCTTGGATCCAGGGGAAAATTCCAAGGAGGCAAACTTGAGTTTCCCGACATACTGCTGTCTCCTAAAGGAAAGAGTACAGGAAGGGGCCCAAACCATCACTGCACAGAACGCTCTGGAAAAAGACAACTGCACAAATACATGAGGGTATCACCATCATAACTATCTCAGGTTGCATGAGAAATGTTTGTTAACGAAGAGATCTGACCAAAACCAAGATTTCCAGGCAATGGGAAGAAGAAGAGAGAATGCACCCTAATCGATGAGAAATACAACAGTCTTCCTTCTAAATACAAGCACTTGTTTATCTCAAGATAAGGAACACCCAAAAGAGCACCTGGCCTAAATCCCCCTCGAACAAAACTACAGTCCTCTCTGTACCCATTAATAGTGAGACTAGACACTCACATTACACATGAGAGAAGAGCATACAATCCAACTTTTCCTTCTATTTTCATTGACCTTTGGAGAAAAATTATGCAAATATTCTTACAAAACTTGATAGATCAGGGTCAGGCCCTTTGTTCTCTGCAGCCTGCTCTAGCCCACGCTATGTTCAGGATCCATCTGACTCATTACTCATACTTTCCTTGGAATATACCCCATCACTTTCAACACTCTTATCTAAGCATAAAGTGAAAGTACTTAGCTTCCTGAGGCATACTACCAAGTACAGAGGAGGTGTGTTGCATATTGCTGTTCATGAATTACAACCTCTAGCAAATTAAACACCTGACATTTACACTGAATTTCCCTTGTTATGTTGTTTGGTCTAATTTTTTTTAAAAAAGAAGAAACTACACTAGTATAGAGAAACAGGTTTACATGACAATTGACAGTTTCTATCTGTATTTCCACATACTTTAATCTCACTGTCGTCACTAAACACTTTAGGAAGTACATAGGACAAATATTATCACTCTCATTTTACAGGTGAGTAAACCAAAGTCCGTTGAGGTCAACAAATTACTATCAGAACTAGAATGCAAAATTAAGAACTTCTTAGTCTAAATCCCATGCTTTTTAAAAAAATGCTGTTATCTTTTATCTGGACTATAAAAGTAATGCCTGCTTCTTGTAGAAAACATAAAGGTATAAAAAAGAAAACAAAAAATGCCTAAAATACCACCATCCATGAACTTTTTTTCTTCAACCATAAACTTTTCAACATTTTGGTGTGCTTCCTTCTGTTTACTTTTCAATTTATAAATTGCATATACCTAGGATTCTGCTAAATTGGAATCACATGCTGTACATATGTAATATATACAGTTAACCCTTGTATAACACAGGTTTGAACTGCGCAAGTCCACTTATACACTGGTTGTTTGCTACAGTAAATACTACAGAACTACACGGTCTGCAGTTGGTTGAATCTGCAGATGTGGAACTGCAGATACAGAGGGCTTACCATAGGTTATGCGCAATTTTTGACCACAGGGAAGGTCAGCACCCTCAGCCCCTGCGTTGTTCAAGAGTCAGCTGTACATATTATATTGTGAGCATCTGCCCACATCATTAAAAATGTGACTCATGTTGCATTTGTCACACTGTCTTATATCACATAACTTATATATCTGCCCCCCTAGACGGAGCTCCTTTCCATCTCTGTGTCCACAGCACCTAGAATGATTGTTGACCCACAACAGGCACTCAACAAACATGCGAATTAATCTGTCTGATACAGAAAAGACTTCAGCGAGGAGCTGGGCTCGGAAGGATAAAGTGTTCCCTCAATAGTAATTATTGGTAACAAACTGATTGTACTCAGTGAGCCAGGCACTGTGTTGAGTAATTTAAAAGAATTGTCTTATTCATCCTTACAACTACTGAAAGAGGTAATGGACTACTAGTAAACCCATTTTACAGATAAAGAAAACAAGGCACAGAGTGGTTAAGTCATTTTCCCAAGACCACACAATGCTTAAGTGGCAAACTGACATTCAAGCAAAAGTGAGCCAACTCCATGGCCTTAAGGAAGGGGTGGGTGAGTGAATGAATGAATGACTGAATAAGCGACTGAATGTGTGAATGAGTGATTGAATGAGAGACTGAATGAAGAGTAAGTGAGTGAATGAAAGAAGAGTGAATGCGTGAGCCAGTGAGTGAGGGCACCTCAAGGCTGATGTGAGTCTTGGGTGGTCCTGTTCTGAGCCCATGCAAGGGTTGGGCTAGAGAGGTGGGGAAAGACGGCGTTCACTGAGGGCTGTCGACGTCTGACACCCAGTAGATAAGAAACCTGACAGTCACAGAAATGGGGCCTGATGGAGGAGGAGAAGAGTGACCTCTGACCAGAACCTCAGGCATGCCCGGATTGGCAGAGCCCGCTTCACGGGCTTGCGACCTGTACAGCCGCACAGGGAGTGGCTCAGAAGGGCCTCCAACTCTCGGTTTAATGCTCTGCCGTCGCCACCTTAAAACTCTTAACTTTTGAACAAGGGGTCTCACATTTCATTTTCCCCTGGGCCCCGCACGTTATGCAGCCGGCCGTGCTGCATGGTAACCACCCCCCATCCTTTTAGACAGAAGACAAGTACTGGGAAAATATTTCCCGAATAGGTTCCCCACGTACGCACCAATCAAACTTGCCCACTTGGTCTTCGTAAACCGCGGCCGCAGGGATGAGCAGGGCAGCCCAGATCCAAATTCCGGAAGGCACCGCCGCCGCCGCCGCCATGATGGGAGCCCGGGCTCGGCCCGCCGCCGGCCCGGCATGCACCGGGCCTCAGGCTCCGCCTCCGCAGAACCATAGAGTTGGGAACCGCACGCGGAGCTCTCGGTGGGGCACCCAGGACTCTGGGATCCCCCGCCCGCGCAGGAAGTCGCTCTGGAGACTCGAGGGAGAGCGCAGGCGGCGGCGGGGCAGGGAGAGGCGGGCCTCAGCGCAGATTGGGTCAGGCACGCGCAAGGGCAGCCCCCGAGGGCTGTCCCAGAGGTCCCAGCGCCGCCGAGGTCCTAATAGGCAGCACCGTCTTCCGCCGCACGTGGCTGCAGCGAGATGCCCAAATCCAAGCGCGACAAGAAAGGTGGGCAAAGGGGGTCTTGGGACCCGGTGAGGAATTCGCGGGCTGGCTGTCACCTGCGGTAGGGGCTTCCCGGGGGAAGCACGGGGGTGGGGGCTGGAGCCGGGTCTGGTCAGGGAGCGGAGACTGCTTTGCCAGGCCTCCAGAGTTTGTCCAAGGCCGGCTGGTCGGGGAACAGCCTCTGAACACCCAGGCCGCACCCGATCTCGCCTTGGCCCACCTTTTCCTACCTCAGCCCATCTGTCTTAGCTCTCCGCGCTCCCCCCACCTTGCGGCCTTCCCCTCAACCCAGGTTTATCCCGAAGTATGTACTTGAAGTTGCTTCTGTCTGGCATGCTTGTGCCCCGGTCTTTGTATGGCTGGCTCTTTCTCAGTTGGCAGTTCGTAGGATATCTCCTAAGAGAGTATTCCTGACTGCCTCTACTATGGTGAGTCTCTCTCACTCCGGCTCTCTAGCACATTCACTCAACAAATTAGAGAGGGACCTGGCACTCTCTAGGCGTCGAAGGATACAGCAGTTACAACAAGGAAGGCCTAGAGCCCTCATCAAGCTTAATATTTTAGTTATGGGAAGTATATCCTCCCAAGGTACCGAAAATCGAATCAGTAAATTCAGATAGTGGTAAGTTTCGTGGAGTAAGAGAGAAAGAGAAGTTGATGTTCTTTTGTGCAGTGTGGCCAGGGAAGGTCTCTGTTGAGATGACAAATGAGCAGGAACTTGAAGAAAGTAAATAAGCAACCCATGGAGTTACCTGGAAGGGTGGTGGTCCCAGGAGAGGGAACACGAAGGGCAAAGGCCCTGAAGCGGGAGCATGTTTGACATGTTCTGGGGCAAGAGGCCATCGTGGCCAGGGCAGAGTGAGCAAAAAGGAGGGAGAGGGAATTGGGCAGAGTGTGCGGGGCTTGAAAGACCTTTGCAAGGAACTGGCTTTCACACGCAGGTGAAACGGGAGGAGAGAGCTCGAGCAGAGGAATGATGGGGTTCAGCTTTACTTTTAAAAAGATCACCTTAACTGCTTTGTTGAGAATAGACAGGGAAGGTGGGGGCAGTGTGCAGGGGTGGAAGCAGCGAGACTAGCAGTAATCCAAGAGAGCATGGTGCTGGCTAGGTCCACAGTTGTAGCAGTGGAAGTGTTGGAAAATGGACAACTGTGTTTTGTTTGCCCTCCTATGCTGCACTCGCCCCTGAATGGCGTGATTACCTTTCTAGATGTGTGCTTCGTGAAGAGGGACCGACTGAGTGCCAGGCAGGATGAATAAGAAGCGGCCTCCTCCCAGGAGCCAGGGCTTTGCATTTGATGCTCTGTTAAGCGTTTGTGGAATGATTGGGTTCTGTGGAGGGAGCCCTGGTCAGATCTGACAAATGTCAAACCCTTCTGGTTAAGGGGCAGATTGGGCCCCAGCTGTTGTTGGAGAAGAGGTGCTTGTCCTTCCCCAAAGACGCGTTGCTGCATCCATGGGTCCAAACTGCAAGACAGGGTGTAGCAGGGGAGATACAGTCCCCAGCCCAGAGCAGCCACAGACGGTCTCTGTGTACCACAGCAGCACAGGGACGCGCCTCAGCCAGCAGCTAGCTCAGCCACTGGCAGGGCCCCCAGAGCCTCCACACCTCAGTAGGGAGTTTTCGCTTCACCTCAGGGGAGCTAAGGAATACCTAGTTTGTCTGAGTAACAGGAAAGATGGGAAGAGACCTTCAGGCTCGGGAACAGTAGCGAGCAGGCACTCTGGGGACCCTGGGAGTAGCCTTGCATGCCAGAAGTGGTGTCCACAAAAGCCTTACTACCTTTTCTCAGATTGGCTTGGTCCAGCTGGGCTACGAAAGCGGGGAAGAAAGAGTCTCCGGGACATCCAGATTTGCCTCTCATCATCTCTCCCTTTTCTTCTTTGTATTAGTCTCCCTCACCAAAACCGCTAAGAAAGGCTTAGAACTGAAACAGAACTTGATAGAAGAGGTAAGAGCGTGTTCTTTTTATTTTTCCAGACCTTGTATTTGGTTTATAAACGTGGGTGTAGGGCTGTTTGTCAGGGAAACATACTGTTTGGGGGGAAGAAAAAAAAATGGTGCTGATCCAGCCCTTTCTTCTCCAGCAGCAGCACCAATAAAAACTCCCATAGTGATGGTTTCCAGCTTGATTGAGCCCTTACTCTGCCCTGCACGGCGCTGTTTCACATGTGAAGCACCCCCGCGAGGTAGATGCGAGGGGAAGTTATCGCTGTTTTGCGGTCTGGTAACTGAAGCTTGCAGAGATTTGTTAGTCTGCCCGATGTAAAAAGAGCCAGGGAGTTACCAGGTGTGGGTAGATGCACCAAGCCACTGTCTGCACTGCATCAGGCTGCAGGCTGGGTGACAGGGGAGTTTCCTCCAGCACGAAGATGCCATTTTCCTTGAGACCACTTCATCGTGGCTGCCGCCAACAACGTGGGCGCCGCAGGGCTGATGAGCCGCCTTCCCTGGTGACTAAATGACAAGACTTTACACGTTTCCATATAGCAGGAGACTTCCTAGTGTAGCTAGGTTTCTAGATCGTCAGCAATTACTGGCCAAAGAGAAGTGGTCAGTTGCAGCGGTGGCCACCGTAAGTCGGAAACCTGGGGAGACGGTGGGCTCTTGACCCGTGGCTCACCTTCCCCCGCACTTTGCCATCAGGCCTGCTTTGCGTCAGGGCAGCCCCTGTACTTAGTATCCTGGCTTCAGTAGCAGAGGCAAGGAGGAAACAACCAGGTTAGAGGCTCTAAACATCCTCAGTTGTAAGAGACCTGGAGCAGTCTCTTTCCCACCTGAGGCCAGAGTACTGCCCAACCCCTGCTGCCCCTTGGACTCCAGAGCCCCATGAATTGTCCTGCAGCTTCGGAAATGTGTGGACACATACAAGTACCTCTTCGTCTTCTCTGTGGCCAACATGAGGAACAGCAAACTGAAGGACGTGCGCAGTGCCTGGAAGCACAGCCGGTGAGCGGGCAGTGGGAGAAGGGCCTGAGTGCGGAGGGGCCAGGCTGCTTGCAAAGCACAGGGGCGGTTAGTGACCTCGGTCACAGGAGGCACCTTAATAAGGACAAAGTGCCATGCCCCCATCCCCACTGAAGGGCGCTTTTTTTTTTTTTTTTTTTTGCTGTACGCGGGCCTCTCACTGTTGTGGCCTCTCCCATTGCGGAGCACAGGCTCAGCAGCCATGGCTCACGGGCCCAGCCGCTCCACGGCATGTGGGATCTTCCCAGACCGGGGCATGAACCCGCGTCTCCTGCATCGGCAGGCGGACTCTCAACCACTGCGCCACCAGGGAAGCCCTGAAGGGTGCTTTTTAACTGTTAAAGTTTGTCTCGCCTTGTGGGGGTGGGGGGCGGGTTGAGCAGTGACCTCTCCAGGAGAAGGGGCTCCCTGAACCCTGGGGTCTGGTCCCTTAAGGAACATCGCACCCGTTCTGGTTCAGACCATTAAACAGGCCCCTTCCACATATCCAGACGCACTCACAGTGGGCTGAGACAGAATGTGAGTTTCAGGGTCTGTGCAGGAAAATGATGAGAGGGACCCTGGGCTGGCGACAAAGTGAGCAGGGCTGCGTGGAAGAGTGGAGTCTCTGGCCACACCTTCTGCTACAAAACAGCCTGGGCCTTGGCTCGGGCTCCGGGGACTGAAGCTGGTTTGCACTGAAGTGAGGGCAGGGCGGGGCGCTTCATTCACAGACCCCTCTTTTTCTCTGTAGGATGTTCTTTGGCAAAAACAAAGTGATGATGGTGGCCCTGGGTCGAAGCCCATCTGACGAGTACAAAGACAATCTGCATCAGGTGAGTCTCTGGCCCTCACAGGGAGGGGCCGAGGCCAGGCTGCCTTCTCCGCTGCTGTCACATGATGCGCACTGCAGCCATCTGGCGGCCCGGGGTGGACTTAAAGCTCGGTTCTCCTTTAACCTCCAGACCCAGAGAGTAGTGCTGCCCCCCTCCAGCTGTGACCAAAAATGTCTCCACGTGTTGCCAGATGAGGGGGCGGGGCCGGCAAAATGGTCCCCAGTTGAGAACCGCTGCTCTAATGTGACCGACCCCACCCCACTTTGGTTCTGTAGGTCAGCAAGAAGTTGAGGGGTGAAGTTGGTCTCCTTTTCACCAATCGCACTAAGGAGGAAGTGAACGAGTAAGTGCCCTGGAGGAGCGGTGGGAAGGGAAAGGTTGGCGAGGTCTCCGGGGAGGGAATAGCCCAGGACTTTGTACAGTAGAGGCACCGAGTAAAACCTGGTTCCTGGTTCCTGGAATCCCGTTACGGAGTCTCTGTTCTCCCAGGCTCGGAGCTCCAGGCTGAACCGAGGAGGAAGGGCGGTGAGACGAGGCCCAGGCAGAAACCTGCCCTCCTGCCACTTCTCTTTCCTCTCAGGTGGTTCACGAAATACACGGAGATGGACTACGCCCGAGCTGGGAACAAAGCCACTTTCACCGTGAGCCTGGACCCGGGGCCCCTGGAGCAGTTCCCGCACTCCATGGAGCCACAGCTGAGGCAGCTGGGCCTGCCCACGGCCCTCAAGAAAGGTACAGGGGCGTCCCCAGAGCTGAAAGGTCACAGCCGAGCGGCCGAGAGCACAGGTTTCCAAGCCAGACAACTCCCCCCTCACCCCCAATTTCTACCGGCCTCCATTTTCTCATGTGAAAACAGGACTAACAGCGCCCGCCTGACAGCTGGGGTGAATGTGGACAGTAAGTTACAGCTAGAATACAGCAGTTACAGGGCAAGGAAGGAAGGAGGAGTCACTGCCCCCCAAAAACCCTCCTGGGCGGCTGAATGCTCACTGATGAACCCCTGCCCCGGTGCTGCTGGAAGCCTGGGGGCAGGGGGCCGGCCCGGTTCCTCTGGCCCTGCACAGGCCTCTGTGCCAGAGTAACTGCCTGGGGGCCCCCTTCTCTGTAGGTGTGGTGACCCTGCTGTCCGACTACGAGGTTTGCAAGGAGGGCGATGTGCTGACCCCAGAGCAGGCCCGTGTCCTGGTGAGTTCCCTCCGCCCCGGGCGTCTGCAGCTGCGGCGGGAGGGGCCGCAGACTCCTCTGACCCCACTCGCTCCTCCTGACCTTTGGGTCCCTTCGCCTCTTGCAGAAGCTTTTCAGGTACGAAATGGCCGAATTCAAGGTGACCATCAAGTACGTGTGGGACGCGGAGTCCGGAAGGTTCCAGCAGATGGGAGATGACTTGCCAGAGAGCGCGCCCGAGTCGGAAGTAGAATCAGAGGAAGACGACGACAGCTGACATGCACTTGGGACGGGACCTCCGGGCCTGCTCCAGTCTTGTCTGGACTGGACGGCGTGAGACTGCCGCAGCCCTCTCGGGGGAGCAGCCGTGTATTTTGCTGTGGATGCACACAAGGGAGGGTGACAGGGACAGGCTATCCTATAAATAATGAAACTTTGTCAGCAGGGTGTCTCCTCCAAAAGGGACTTTTCTAGGAAAAAACCCTTGAGTTTGGGCTTTGGTTTGGACCCCCAGGATTCTTAGTTCACCTCAAGCCAGTTTCCAGCACTGGCTCCTGTGTGACCACTGGCCGGGCGGCCCTGGGAGCACAAGAGGAACCGCCTTCTCCTTTCCTCTGGGCCTCGGCGCCCCTGGCTTGAAACTGGGATTTGTTTGAGGAAAATAGGCACCCTGCCTGCCGCCCTCCTACCCCTACTCTCTATTCTCTTTCCCACCCACAACCCCCAAAACCAGGGCTGAGAAACTTGTGGATGACCAGGAGACAGGAGGTGTTGGCTAAAGCAAACATAAAGCCACTGCCGAAACTGAATGAATGTAAAAAACATTCCACTGCATCCTGGGAGGTTTTAGTCTTCTGGGTGGTGGCTCCAGGTGGTAGGTTTTTGCCCAGATTGTTCTGTTTATAAGTATTTAATGAGGTAATTCTGAACAGGAGAAAATCTACCTCAGGGTGTGTGGCCCTCTTTTTTTCTGTCGCGTGTAGAAGCATGAGGGCCACCTGCAGCCCCGATGTTGAGAGGTCACACTGGGTTCAGGGCAGGAGGCTGGGAGACCCTCCCACCGCCTCTGCCCTTTGAAGACTAATCCCTACTCCTGCCCCCTTCTCACCAAGCCTATGGGAGGACGAGAAACAGCCTGCAGGCTGCAGAGGAAACAGATTCACTGTGGGCCTGGGCTCCAGCCAGGTTAGTGCCTCTACTCAGACAGGAAACGCCTGAGGCCCTGGGCTTTTTACATGATGAAGGCAACTGGGAGTATTAACAAGAACATAGGAGACAGTTTGTGAACTGGGACTGTGAGGAAAGAACTAGCTACATAAAGCGGCTTGAAGTCAGAACTGACTGGTTGAGAGAATAAAAGAGGTGATAGATGGAGTGTGTCCTCTGCCACCCCAAGTCAGGACTAGGCCTGGTGGAGGTAGTTCGGACATACATGGGCAGACAGGTGCCAGGCCTGATCAAAGGCCTGCATGACGGCCGGCTCCAGGGGCTCTCCCTCAGCGGCCACCAAGTTCTGTTCTAGCTGCTCCAAGCTGGACATGCCCAGGATGACTGCGTCCCCCTGAACGCCCTGCAAGGGGAGACAGCCAGACGTCAACACGCTAGCGCGCCACAGTGACTCCAGTCGCACACACCCCCTCCCACCCTGCCCCTGCCAAGACCTGCAATCTAAAGTCTATACCCTATATTATTCCGCACAGAACTTACATTGCCTTCGAACAGCTCTACAGCCCTGCTTCCCTAGACGCACGCAGGCAGACCCAAGTTCCCCTCTGCTGCTCGGCAGCTGGGAGGGCTTGGGTTAGTCATGTGACCTCCCTAAGCTTCAGGCTTCCTTTACTTTGCAGGGTGGTTGTGGGAGGATTTTTTTTTTGGCCGTGCCTTGCAGCATGCTGGATCTTGGTTCCCTAACCAGGGATTGAATCCATGCCCCCTGCAGTGGAAACGCAGAGTCCTAACCACTGGACCACCAGGGAATTCCCTAAAATTTCATAAAGTTTGCTTCAGGCCTAGCACTTAACAGGGGCTCAAGAAAGAGGCACCGTTAGTATGTGATGCCCAAGTTGGAAGAAGTTGGGAAAGCGGGATGGCAGGGAGAGGGCAGCCCTGCCAGGGACACAGAGTTGGCCTCTGCAGAGCAGGCAGCCAGAGACAGATAAATGCTAATGCTGAAAAAATGTAGGTTTCAGCATCACACATAGCTTCTGCCCTATCTCATGTACCCACAGTTAGGTGAAGTGGCCTCTGAGCCAGTTTACTCATACATAAAGTTGGGATAATTATACTTACTAGGGCCAGTACTGTTTGTAATGTGACACTTAATAAACTCTAAGAACAGGAATACCACCCAAAAGACCTGGGCCATGGAGACATTTCAGAAAAGGTAAAGGAGTAATCCAGAAATCATGAAATAATCACACAGCCCTCTCTTTCACTTCCTCCTTCCTACCTGGAGCTGGGAGTGGTGGTACCTCTCCACCGGAGGACGGCCGGGGTCATGCTGGGGGCACTGGGGCCATATGTGGCCTGCAGGCCTTCCCCACCAAGGCAACAGCCTCAAAGTAGTGCTTCCAGAAGCTGGGTGAGTGGAGAGGGTGGCACAGGTCAGGACGCTGGGATTCCTGCAGGTCACTGGTCCCTGAGGCACTGAGGGACCAATATCTCAAATGGAGGTTTTGTTTCCCTGAGCAGCAGAATGCATGTGGATTTCTGGGCCCCTCACCGGGGTGATTTCAACCCAGTGGTAGGAGCAGCGGGGATGCAGTGGGCAAGGATCCTCGCATTGAACATGTTCACCGGATGCGAACAATACAACTCCCCAAATCGGGAACCAGGAGTGCTTTGTGCTCCGGGTCACAGACAGGACAAGTCCTGGCTCCAGTCCCAGCTCTGGCCTTGGCTCAGTCACCTGCCTTCACTTACCTGCTCAGTGAGGAAACACCCTGAGCCAGCCCCACGTGGTGAGTGCAAAATGTAAAGGAGATAATGGACCTGCAGTGCTCTGTCAACTAAGTAGAGCAGAGAAGGTGAAAACTATCAACCAAGATCCTCCAGGGGTGAGGCCTAAGCGCTGGTGGTGTGACGAGCTCCTTGAGAGACACTGCTTAGGGCGATGGCTCCTAAACCTGGCCAGGCAATCAGAAACCCTGGCAGGGGACTTCCCTGGTGGCGCAGTGGTTAAGAATCCGCCTGCCAATGTAGGGGACACGGGTTTGATCCCTGGTCCAGGAAGATCCCTCAGGCTGAGGAGCAACTAAGCCCGTGTGCCACCACTACTGAGCCTGCACTCTAGAGCCTATGAGCCACAACTACTGAGCCCACGTGCCACAACTACTGAGCCCGTGAGCCACAACTACTGAGCCTGTGCACCTAGAGCCAGTGCTCTGCAACAAGAGAAGCCACCGCAATGATAAGCCTGTGCACCGCAACAAAGAGTAGCCCCCACTCGCTGCAACTAGAGAAAGCCCACGTGCAGCAACGAAGACCCACCGCAGTCAAAAATAAATTAACTAATTAATTTTAAAAAGTCCTGGGCCATTTCAACAAAACTAGCATTGGAGACTCAGCTTCTATAAATCTTGAAAGGTTAGGAACTTTCCAGCAGTCCACAGATAATGTCTAAATTTGATAAATTAAGGAATAGCAGGAAAGTGTGTGCATCAGAGATCTCACAGTAAATACCAGAGGGAAGGAAAACTGTAGGAGTTAAAGAGCATCACCTTGGAGCAGTGCGACTTGAAGGGCTTGCTTCTAGCTGTGGCCATGTATTACTTTGATAACTTTTTCAAACTTGCAAAAATGAAAAAAAGGAAGGGAAGAAGGCTAGTCCCAACAGATGTTCAACTATAACTTTAGACATTGATGACAGTGTTATTGCCAAGAGTTTACAAAACTTACTCAGTTGCCCCAGGTGACAGGCCAGCATCAAGCCCCAGGAATCCCAAGTTCCAATCCAAGGTTTCTTCTCCCGCTGTGGGCAGGGAGTAGGCTCTTCCCAGGGAAAAGACATAGCCTCACAGACCTGGTGGAAGGTCCAGAGCTCTACGCGTTCCCAATCCAGGCCCCCAATCACTCCCCAGAGACACTGGCGAAATTTTAGGGGTAAATTTCTCAGTAAAGCTGGTAGGGATCCAGGGGCAAAGGTCTGAACACAGGGGGAGGTCCTGGCCACCAAGAAAGCAGCCCCAGGGACTCCCCATTGCAGACTAAGGGGACCCATGCCACCTCCCACCCTGACGCAGCCCATGCCCAGCTCACCGATTCCTGTAGATCTCTGCCCAATTGGTCCCAAAGAAACGGCCCACAGGTTGTTACCCATCCTTGTCCCCATCCTTGTACTTGCCGGTCAGCAGGCCCCCTGCAAGAAGGCTGTAATCAGATCCCCTGGCACTGCTCCCAGAGGCTGCTCTGGACTGGAAGTGGGGGTGATGGTGGGGGACCCAGGAGGGATGGAGGACCCAGCCCAGCCTCCTGTCAAACCCCTCCCTGCTTCCCAGGTCTGGGACCAGGCATCTCCAGGGTCAGGAACAGGCAGAAACACGGCCAGGAAGACCCTTCCACCCGGGGTGAGCCCGTCCCCACAGCAGCCCACGCCCCATACCAGCCAAAGGGTTTTAGGCGTAGAACCTCAGTCCTGAGGCAGGGGAAGAGCTCTGTCTCCACTTGCTGGGTGGTGGCGTTGTACATGCCCTGCAGGCAGAAGGGCCAGCTGGAGAGGGTGCACGGGACCCCAAATTTTCCCGTGGAGAACCTCAGTTCAGACCTTAACAATCAGGCAGATACTTAATGGTGCTGGTGGAGAGGGCTCACGCCCAAGGAAAATTCATCCCTTCAGCCAACATTTCTGAGCACCACCTATGGCCTGGATACTGGATTTCCATCCACAAGCCAAAGGACAAAGCTGCTGTGCTCAGAGATTTAATAGTGAGGTAGAGTGTTAACAAACATATTCAACAAAAGAGACGATTGTAATGCACTAGTAAGTTCTGTGACCAGTGCCTGGCAGCAAGTAGGTGCACAAACATTTGCTGAATGAATGAGGAGGAGAAAAGGAGGACCTGAGATCTCAGGCTCCTCTGGGCTGTCAGGAAAGGCTTCCAGAGGAAGAGGCATCTAAGTGAGACCTGGGCACTCCTTCCAGGGACAGCAGGGAGGAGTGTTCCAGGCTGACTGCAGAGCGAGAAGCAGGCAGGAAGGGGAGCCAGAACCGGAGAGAGCAGGCGCCTGTTTGCCAGGCTGAGGGTACCTGGGAGCCATCATCCTGTAGAGCAGGGGAATGGCTGGTATGGAGAGGGCACAGGGAGGGGGGAGCCACGAGGACCCGGGATCAGCAGGCACCCAGGAGACAGAGGCCTCTGCAGCCCTGGCCTCACCTGGTACACGGTGGGCAGGATCCAGTTGTTGCTCTTGCACAGGGTACAGATCTCGGCCACTTCCCAGGCGTCATAGTTGGAGAGGCCAAGCTCCACAGACTTGCCCTGCGGGGGAGAGGCCAAGGTCAGAACCCACTGCAGCCCGGAACACCAGGAAGGAGAGACTGGCTGGGGACCCTGGGGAGTGGGGTCTGTCCCCAGCTCTGCCCTGGGACAGCCCTGGAGCCTCCACTCTCCTGGGCAACGACAGGCCAAGCAGAGGAGCTGGGGGGCCGCCCTCACCTCCTGGTGCAGCTGGTGGCAGGCACGCAGTGTCTCTTCCACGGGGGTGCCGTGGTCCGGCAGGTACAGGTAAAAGAGGTCCACTCGGGGGCACTGCATCCACTTCAGTGACGTCTCCAGCTGGGACCAGAGGCTGTCAGGCTTCAGAGACTTTTCACCCACTGGATTGGCCTTGGTGGTGATTTTCACTTTGGGAGGAGAGAAATGGAAGTCCAAGTCAGTTTACCAAACGCTGGAGAGAATCTAGTGTAATGGTTAAGAGACAGACCTGGGTTCACACCCCAGCTCTGCCAATTCGAGCTCTGTGACCCTAACCAAGTTATTTAAACTCTCTGAGCCTCAATCCCCTCAACTGTAAATTGAGAGTGATATCTTGTCGGGAGGCCCCAAGGATTGATCAGAACTTTGATAGATTTGCTCATTATGAGCTGCTAATGTTATTACGATGACTATTTACCAGACAACTGGGTGTGCCACACCTGGCGCTAAGGGCTGGATGAGGAAGGCCAGCAGTGGATCCCTGCCATCAAGGACGCACAGTCTAAGGGGCCACTACAGAGTAAGTGAGGCCGGGATAAGCACAAGGTGGGAGAGGAGCCCTGGGAGTTCAGGGAAGGCTTTCTTAGAATCTGAATCTCCAGGGCCAGTCAGAGGCCGCCCAGAGGCAAGAACGTGGCGTGTGAGGAGCCATGCCTGCGACCCCATGGATCTAGAACACCAGGTCCACGGGGCACACAAAGCAAGAGAAGGGGCCACAGACCAGATGGATACAAAGGGCCCTGAGTGCACCCCTTAGAATCTGACTTCAGGGGTCCACAGGGAGACTCTGAACACTTTTCAGCCAGCGAGCTAAGTTGTCAGCTTTGCAGTTTTGAAAGATGACTCTGAATGAAGCACACACAAAAACCTCAGGGACAGGTCTGGAAACAGGGCAAATGGCGAGGCTGCGGCAGGAATTCAGGAAAGAGAGCAAGAGGCTTCAACTGGGGCCCCAGGGAAGGAAAGGCAAGATATTTCCATCAGAGAAATAACCCATTGAGAAAAGGCTGGTGTTGTGCCGCCTGTGTGAGTCAGGAGTGAGTTAATCAAATACTTTTCTCCCCTCGCCCATTAAGAATCCCAGGTGGGGGCTTCCCTGGTGGCGCAGTGGTTAAGAAGCCACCTGCCAATGCAGGGGACACGGGTTCAAGCCCTGGTCTGGGAAGATCCCACATGCTGTGGAGCAACTAAGCCCGTGTGCCACAACTACTGAGCCTGTGCTCTAGAGCCCGTGAGCCACAGCTGCTGAGCCCACATGCCACAACTACTGAAGCCTGCGCACCTAGAGCCCGAGCTCTGCAACAAGAGAAGCCACTGCAATGAGAAGCCCGCGCACCGCGACGAAGAGTAGCCCCCGCTCGCCGCAACTAAAGAAAGCCCGGGGCTTCCCTGGTGGCGCAGTGGTTGAGAATCCACCTGCCGATGCAGGGGACACGGGTTCGTGCCCCGGTCCGGGAAGATCCCACATGCCGCGGAGCGGCTGGGCCCGTGAGCCATGGCCGCTGAGCCTGCGCGTCCGGAGCCTGTGCTCCGCAACGGAAGAGGCCACAACAGTGAGAGGCCCGCGTACCGCAAACAACAACAACAACAACAACAACAACAACAACAACAACAAAAAACAGAAATAGACTCACAGACCGAAAACAAACTTATGGTTACCAAAGGGGTAAGGGGTTGGGATAAATTAGGAGTTTCATATTAACATATACACACTAATATATATAAAATAGATAACCAGCAAGGACCTACCCTATAGCACAGGGAACTATACTCAATATCTTGTAATAGCCTATAATGGAAAGGAATCTGAAAAAGAATATGTATATACATATTTAGTTATACATATATATGTATAACTAAATCACTTTGCTGTACACCTGAAACTAACACAACATTGTAAATCAACTAGACTTCAATAAAAATTTAAATTAAAAAAAAAAAAAGAAGACCAGAGTTGTCACAGAGAGGCAGTCAGGTGATCTAGATAGCATATGAGATGCATGCATATTCTTGTTTTGTTTCAGATCTGTGCTGTGAATCATTTCACTCTGAGGACCTCAAAGTAAAAGATGGTACATGGTGCTAATGATACTACTACTACTACTACTACTACTAACAGTAACAGCTAACATTGCTGAGCCCTCACTATGTCCCTGTGAGGCACGTTATAAACATTTCAGATGGCATCAGACTGATGACAGATGTCCCCCTACCCCCATACACAAACCCTCCACTTAGCTAGGTCTGCCTGTTCCAAAACCCTCAGCACTGCCAAATCTCATTGCCTTTGCACACTCACTGCCCACCCGCGCAGCCGGGAATGCCCCTTCTCCTCTTACTCCCCCTGGAAAACTAGCAGTTCTTCAAGGTCTGACGTTCCGTTTTCCTAGTGTTCTTCAGTGTCCCCTCCCATCTCTAGACTCTGAGTTCCCTGGAGTGGGTTAGTGTCAATTTCCCTTCTATGGCCTTGGACGGAGGCTGGCACAGAGAGGGCAGTTAGACACCATACTACCCCCACTCTCCCATCACAGCTACTGCCTATAGCTCCTGCGGTTCCCAGGCGCGGCCACCCTGGTGAAGCGGGAGGCACTGCCAACTGAACGGCGCACCCCGAGCTCCACGGAGCAGTCTACAGCCCAGAGCAACGAGGAAGCAGATCCCCGCCGGTTCCGAAGCCTGATCTGGGACTATGCCAGGAAGTGCCAGGGTCATAAGGGCAGGATTCCTGCAGATCAGGACCGCACCCGGCACCTGCGGGGAAGGGGAAGGAGGCAGGGGCTGCACAGCGCCAGACTCCGTTTTCAGTCCCCCCGAGAGGGGCTAGCCAAGTCGTTCCAGGCTAGACCAGGGTTGGGACGTTGCTGAGGGGAGGGAAAAGGAGAGGAAAAGAGTCAAGACAAAGCACTGTCCGGCTGTCCGGGGCTAGATGTGCACGGGGCCTGAGGAGCGGGGTGTTCACAGAGCTGCGGGGTGGCCAGTGGAGGTCGGCGCCCCGGCAGGAGGGCGAAGCTGTCGGTCCTGACCTCGGCCGGTGCATGGCTCGGGGGAGGTAAGGGGGACGGAGTCTGGGTGCCAGGAATTACCTCTGCAGTCGCCACCGCCCAGCCGGAGCCCCAGGCCGCCCAGGATGCTCTCGGACGTACGCTAGGGCCGTGTCTATATCGGTGTGGCCGCGCTCCCGGAAGAGGGGCACGGCCGCCCCATCTCCATGGCGCCCAGCACGGTGCCTGGGCGGCCCGGGGGGCCAGAGGCTGCCTGCGGGGGCGACAGCAGCCGGGACACTGCGGCGGCGGGGGTCCTGCTCCAGCCCGCTGGAGCGCAGCCGAGCGTAGCACTAGCCACCGCGCGCGGTGGGCCACCGCTTTAAGGAGGGGGTCCGGTCCCGCCCACCGGCGTTGGGGGCGGAGCGCGCGGAGGGGCGGGGCAAAGGAAGTACGGGGAAAGGCTGCGCGGCGCCCCGCCCCCCACGCCCGCGGCTCCCCACCTCCCTCGGCTTGGCTCCTGAGCTGTCCTGGGGTCCACGTGTTCTTCCAGAGGGGGCTTTCCTAAGGGCTAAAGGTCCTAAAATGATGTCTTGGCCCAGGGGTGGTGCCCTCAGGGGTGTCCCGCCACCTTGCAGGCCCCAGAGGTCGGATCTGTGGTTCTCTCGTCGGGACTTGCCAAAGGCTCCAGCCCGCGTCAGTACTGAAGTATTGAAAGAAAAGAACTGTCAGCCTCGAATCCTATACCCAAGCGAAAACACCTTTCAAAAAGGAAAGCAAGGACTTCGTTCCGACAAAGGTTGGGGAGAATTCATAGTAGCCAGCTTTCACTATAGAAGATATTTTAAAAAATTCTTTAGACGGAAGAAAAGTTGGATTTACACACACAAAAAGTGAAGAGTGCTGGAAATGGTAAACGCGAGGATGAATATAAAAGACTTTTTCTCAGAGAAGTGAGTTTCAGGTGGAAAGTATTATTATTATTATTTTTTTACTGCAGACATCAGTAGTTTATTGTTTGTTTAGTCCAAACACATTCAAAATGGAAACTCAAAGAATACTTTCCACCTGAAACAATTATCTGACAGATAATAAAGATAACTTTTAAACAGATAACTGAGTTTTTATAAAGTTAAATATACAATTACTGTATGACTCAGCAAAAACTACACCCCGTTGATCTTCATGAACCTACATATAAAAACCTTTGACCAAGCGAATACAGTGATATATAAAAAGGATAATACATCACTTCTCAGTGAATTTCATCCCAGGAATACAGTGGGCTTTATATTTGAAAATCAATCAATATAGTTTACTATACTGACCAAAAAATAAAACCCATATCATGATCGCAACTGATGCAAAAAAAGCATTTAACAAAATTCAATACCTATTCATGAAGAAGGAGGGGGAAAAAAAAGAAAAAAACTAAGAAGAAAAGGAAATTTCCTCAAACTGATAAAGGGCATATACAAAAAACATATAGCTGACATTATATTTAATAGTGAAAAAACTTTCCCCCTAAGATTGGTAACCAGTCGATGATATCTGCTCTTACCCCTTTTATTCAATGTTGTGCTGGAGATACTATTTATGCCAACATATTTCAGTGTGTGTGTGTTATAACAGGCAGTTTCTTACATAACTACAATGCCATTGTCACACTAAAAACAATGAACAATTCTTTTGTGTCACTTAATACCACATCCATGTTCAAATATCCCTGTGGGTTTTTTTTGTTTTTTTTTTCTTTTTGCGGTACGCGGGCCTCTCACTGCTATGGCCTCTCCCGTTGCGGAGCACAGGCTCCGGACGCGCAGGGTCAGCGGCCATGGCTCACGGGCCCAGCCGCTCCGCGGCATGTGGGATCTTCCTGGACCAGGGCACGAACCCGTGTCCCCTGCATCAGCAGGCAGACTCTCAACCACTGCGCCACCAGGGAAGCCCAGATATTCCTTTTTTTAATTAAACTTTTTAATTTTTGAGAAAATTTTAGATTCATATGCCATTGTAACAAATAATACAAAGAGATACTTTGTTCCCTTTTCCCAGTTTCCCTCAGTAGCAACATCTTGCAAGATACTATTTTTGTTAGGTGGAGTGTCCTATAAATGTTGATTAGATCTGCTGGTTGATGACTCTTTTGAGTTCTTTTATATCCTTGCTGATTTTCTGGTAGTTGTTCTACCTGTTGTTAAGAGATGGGTGTTGAATTCTCCAATTACAATTTTTTTTTAATATTTATTTATTTTGGCTCCACCAGGTCTTAGTTGTGGCACATGGGATCTTTAGTTGTGGCACGTGGGATCTTTATTTTAGTTGCGGTATGTGGGATCTAGTTCCCTGACCAGGGATTGAACCCAGGCCCCATGCAATGGGAGCGCAGAGTCTTACCCGCTGGACCACCAGGGAAGTCCCCTCCGATTATAATTGTGGATTTATCTCTTTCTATTTTCATGTCTATCAATTTTTTCTTCACATATTTTGGCAGCTCTCTTTGGTGTTTAGACATTTAGGATTGCTATTCCTTGATTGGTTGACTCTTTTCATCGTTATATAATGTCCCTCTCTGTCTCTGATAGTTTTCTTTGTTCTGAAGTCTACTTTCTTAGATACCTATATAGCCATGTTGGCTTGCTCTTGATTAACGTTTGCATGATATAACTTTCGCTATCCTTTTACTTTCAGCCTGCCTATATCATTATATTTTAAGTGGGTTTCTGTAGAAAGCATATAGTAAGGTCATTTTTTAAAACCCACTCTACTAAGCTCTGTCTTTTAAATGATATATTTAGGCCATTTACCATTAATGTAATTATTTACAAGTTAGGGCTTAAGTCTGCCATTTTATTTTTGGTTTTGTTTTATTCTCTTTATTTTTTTTCCCCCCACACCACATGGCTTTAGTTCCCCGACCAGGATCGAACCCAGGCACCCTGCAGTGGAAGCATGGAGTCTTAACCACTGGACCACCAGGGAATTCCTTAGTCTCAGTTTTTTGTTTGTTTCTTTTTTTTTTTTTTATGCTTTCCTGTAGGTTAACTGAACATTTTTTAAAGAATTATATTCTGATTTAATTACAGTGTTTTTGAGTATTTCTCTTTGTATAGCTTTTTTAAAAATAAATTTATTTATTTTATTTATTTATTTTTGGCTGTGTTGGGTCTTTGTTGCTGCGCGCGGGCTTTCTCTAGTTGTGGCGAGCGGGGGCTACTCTTCGTTGTGGTGCACAGGCTCCTCACTGTGGTGGCTTCTCCTGTTGCAGAGCACGTGCTCTAGGCATGTGGGCTTCAGTAGTTGTGGCTCACAGGCTCTAGGCACGCGGGCTCAGTAGTTGTGGAACTCGGGCCCAGTAGTTGTGGTACACGGGCTTAGTTGCTTCGTGGCATGTGGAATCTTCCCAGACCAGGGATCAAACCCATGTCCCCTGCACTGGCAGGCGGATTCTTAACCACTGCGCCACCAGGGAAGTACCTGTATCGCTCTTTAAGATTGCTCTAGAGCAACAATCACCTGGTGGCACCATTTTACAAGTTTAAGTGTAGAAACCTTAACTCCCTTTCCATTCCTTCACTCTCCTCTGTTTATAATAGTCTTAAATATTTCTTCTACATGCAGTTAGAACCACATCAGTGTTATAATTTTTGCTTCAACCATCAAATGTAATTTCGAAAACTTAAGAGAAGGAAGACCTATTTTATTTACCCGTATTCTGCTACCATGTTTTTGCTTCCTTCCTGATGCTCCAAGATTCCCTCTTTCATCATTTTCTATTTGTTTGTTTGTTTGTTTAGACAACTTCCTTTAGCTATTCACTTAGTGTGGATCTGCTGACAACAAAGTTGTAGTTTTTCTTCATCTGAGAATGTCTCGATCCCCCCTTCATTCCAGAAGGACATATTTGCTGGGTATAGGATTCTGGGTTGATGATTCTTTTCTTTCAGCACTTGAGAAATTGTTGCACCACTTCCTTCTTTTCTCAGTATTTGCTGGCATGAGTGATAGTAAGGGAGGCCACAGTTTTTATTCTACGACGTTTGGCTGGAGTACACTTTTCTGTCTTGCCAGGATGCCCCTTTCCTAGTTCTTTGGCTAGAGAAAGCAGGTTTTTGTTGGGGCTTTTTCTGTCTATGTCAGTCAGCATTTCCAGGTTGTTGGCTTTGTCAGCTCTGAGTTTGGGATATATAAGGAAAAAGAAAACTTAGGAAACTCACCTCTGTCATTCCTTGGGTACTGAGGTCCCTAGCTAGTCTGGGTTCTCCTTTCTGCCTTTCAGAGTCTTCTCATGTTTGTGTTATGCATGGTGTCCAGGGTTTTTATTTGTACTTAGTAGGAGGAATAAGGAAAAGTCTGTCTATTTCATCTTCCTGTAAGCAGAGGTCATTTTGGCATGTTAAAAAATAAAGTCAAATACACTTTACATATGATTTAGCACTCCCACTTCTAGATGTGTACCAAAGAAAAATAAAATCATACGTTCAAATACTTACACACAAATGTTTATGTCAGCTCATTCACAAGAGCCCCAAACTGGAAACAACCAATTAACTTGTGGTATACCCAAACAATGGAATATGATATAATCAGCAATAAAAAGGAATGAACTACTGGTATACACAACAACATGGATGAATCTCAGAAATATCATGCTATGGGACTTCCCTGGCGGTCCAGTGGTTAGGACTCCACACTTCCACGGCAGGGGGCACAGGTTCGATCCCTGGTCGGGGAACAAAGATCCCACATGCCACGTGGCAGGGAAAAAAAAATCATGCTAAGTGAAAGAATCCAGACACAAAATACTATGTATTACATGATTCCACTTTTATAAAATTCTAGAAAAGGCAAATTAATAGTGACAGAAAGCAGAGTAGTGGTTTCTAGGAGCAGAGTTTGAGGGATGTAATTGACTACAAAGTAGCATAAGGGACCAACTACACACTTAAAATTGGTGAATTTTATTGTATGTAAGTTATACCTCAATAAGCCTGGTTGTTAAAGATTTACATTATTCCTAAACACAAATTAAAACCACAATGAGATACATTCCCCATGAGAATAGGTAAAATTAAAATAATTTAAAAAACCAATTAGTTTACCATCACGGTTGGTGGCTACATTACTCCACTGTCTGAATCATGCTTTCTTATCACTGGACAAGTCTTGTACCTAAGGATCCATAGCGCCATTCATCTGGGTAAAGCAGAAGTTGAGATATTCTCTGTCTCTATAGGGTGGACAACTGCTTATTCATGAAAATACCTAAGGACCAGGCTTTGTCCTTGACTGGATCTTCTAATACATCACAATAATTCTTTTTTGGACATGACCCAACTTACATGGTTTTGATTCAGAAAGAACTTATTAAGGATGAGAATGTTGAATTGGAGAATTAGAGCTTCCTTTTATTTATTTATTTTATACAGCAGGTGGAGCTTCCTTTTTTTTTTTTTTAATAGATTTACTTATTTATTCTTGGCTGCGTTGGGTCTTCGTCGCTGCCCGCGGTCTTTCTCTAGTTGCTGCGAGCAGGGGCTACTCTTCGTTGTGATGCACGGGCTTCTCATTGCCGTGGCTTCTCTTTGTTGCGGAGCACAGGTTCTAGGCACGCGGGCTTCAGTAGTTGTGGCACGTGGGCTCAGTAGTTGAGGCTCGTGGGCTCTAGAGCGTAGGCTCAGTAGCTGTGGCACACGGGCTTAGTTGCTCCGCAGCACGTGGGATCTTCCCAGACCAGGGGTTGAACCCATGTCCCCTGCATTGGCAGGTGGATTCTTAACCACTGCGCCACCAGGGAAGTCCCCAGAGCTTCCTTTTAAATAAGACAATTTCTTTATTAGCCT
Organism: Delphinapterus leucas; assembly: GCF_059928025.1. Taxonomy (NCBI): domain Eukaryota; kingdom Metazoa; phylum Chordata; class Mammalia; order Artiodactyla; family Monodontidae; genus Delphinapterus; species Delphinapterus leucas. Next base: position 175,927,627 of record NC_143129.1, on the reverse strand, counting down.
CTAGTAATAGATTAGCTCAAAGGGTATGCACTGTGCACCAGAAGGATCAAGTTCAAAGTTCAGGGGACAACAAATACCAGCAGTGTCTAAATGCCAAAGCCTCTAAGCAGTGATGTGATTATTATAAATACCTATAATGCTTTGGGGTTTGAATGGGATAAAAAGAAGAGCTTGATTTGCTGCCATCTAGAACACTTTCAAAGCTTTTTTACTTTAGGAGGCTCCTTTCACATTCAGATGTTTATCTGATACCTCGATACAGAAGATTTAATAGAATTTCCAGGTTAGAATGTGCTGTCCTCAGGTATCGCAATGTTAGGCTTTATTCTTCATGTTTGGGGGCCATGAGGTAATGATTTGTCTTATACAAGCTGTGAAATGCCTTTGAAAGCTACTTAAATAGCCCCACATAAAGATTACTTAAAGGATATGGCTTGGATTTGTCCTCATTTGAGACCTGTTCATTTTTATCCAGCTGTGTTTGGATAGCATGCAATGAGAGGGTCACTATCGGAATATACTGCTTAATTTCATTATTGTAATGGGATGTTTGGACATCTATTAGCATATATTATTGTACAAGTGTTTTTTTCCCCAATTAATGAAATAATACAGGTGAATTTTAAATAACCCAGTGAAAGGAAGAGAATGTGTACTGCATACACTGCCAGGTGAAAGAAAAGAAGACTTCAGCAAAATCCAGGGTCACATACCAAGTGCCAGTAGTGGCAACAATTCAATCACCAATGTTCACTGCTGATGGAGCAAGAGTGGCCACTTTTTATTTAAACCCCATTTGTCCACAATGATTTGCCAAGCACAACTGTCTCTTTTCAGAGATAAGGCTATTAAACTGAGAGACAGCATTGTAGCAATCCTTGAACGAGGAGGGTACTTTTTTCTCTCCTGTATGTTGTACTGTTACAATTCTTTGACTTGTGAAGACTTTGGAATATAGGCAATCCCCCTTAATACAATTCTTTGACTTGTAAAGACTATGGAATATAGGCAATCCCCCCTGCTGAATTTATGGAGGCAATTCCGTAGGGATCATGAATGCTTCTAACCAGTACATCAAAGCATTTGCACCTTGCGGAAATAATTCTAAACGCACTAATCAACAAGGCAGTTCAGTAAGGGAATCACCACCGTATGCCAGACAAAATACTCAAAAGCTCTCATATTAAGTTCAGTTTCAGGCCATAGTACCAATCCCTCTAACAACAAGCCATAGCAATATAACTTTACGTGAGGGGAACCTCTAGGGAGAATCCTTTCTCCCCTCAACCTCGGCATAAACCTGGGCTTTTTTCTCAGGCTTTGCACATCAGCACAGAACAGCTATTACTCTAACGGGTTATAGTCAGAGGGTCAGAGTCAAAGCAATTGTCAGTTCGGAAAGGCCAGATGCCTAGCTAATCAAATATTAAATACTAGATTTCCAGTTCTCAAGAAAGTTGATAATAAACATACAATTTGCTTGTAGTATATCCGTTAACATTTACCATCTACCATGGGGAATGTAACACCACCACCGGCCACATGAAAAGCAGAAAACACAAACCTGAACTGGTGTTACAGGCTAAATGTCTGTATCCCCCCCAAATTCATATGTTGAAACCCTAACCCTAAAGTGATGGTGTCGGGAGGTGGGGCCTTGGGGAAGTGGCTAGGTTTAGATCAGGTGTGAGAGTGAAACCCCCCTGATGGAATTAGTGTCCTCAGAAGAAGGGGAAGAGACTAGAGATCTCTTCCTTAGCCATGTGAGGACACAGTAAAAAGAGGATGTCCAACCAGGAAGAGGTCCTCACAGACTCCGAATATGCTGGCACCTTCATCTTGGACCTTCCAGCCTCCAAAACTGTAAGAAATAAATGTTTTTTAAGCCACCCAGTCTATGTCATTTTGTTATAGCAGCCCAAACAGACTAAGACAAGTGGCGTGAGCATCTCAAAGTAACCGCTAGTTTTTAAAGTAGAAGATTGTGTCAGAAGATGTTGATTTATCTTTTTTGAAAAAACATTTATTTGGCTGCGCTGGGTCTTAGTTGCGGCATGTGGATCTTCACTGCAGCATGCGGGATCTTTAGTCGCGGCATGAGGGATCTTTAGTTGTGAAAGATGATGATTTATCTTGTACAATGCAGGAAGTCTATTTTCTTATCATGTATAACTTTTTTTTTTTTTTTTGGGTCTGCGTTGGGTCTTCGTTGCTGCGCGCGGGCTCTCTCTAGTTGCAGCGAGTGGGGGCTACCCTTCGTTGTGGCGCGCGGGCTTCTCATTGCGGTGGCTTGCTTCTCTTGCTGCGGAGCACGGGCTCGAGGCGCGCGGGCTTCAGTAGTTGTGGTGTGCGGGCTCAGTAGTTGTGGCGCACGGGCTTAGTTGCTCCGCGGCATGGGGGAATCTTCCCAGACCAGGGCTCGAACCCGTGTCCTCTGCATTGGCAGGCGGATTCTTAACCACTGTGCCAACACGGAAGTCCTCACGTATAACTTTTGATCTAGATCATATAATCATTCCTCTCAATTAAATTCACTCACTTTTCATTCTACGATTTCTGATGCACGTCAGAGGAGTAAAGCAGCAGCTGCTGACGTGCGGTATCAAGAGCAGAAATACTTCACAAATAGAAACTAATGCCAGCTTCGTATCAGTGTCAGATACTTCAAGTAGAAAATCAGCCAATTCCAATAAAAATTAAAAATTTTCCACCCAATTCATGGAATCAGAGTCAAGCTTTTGGAAGTTCTTTTTGTTGAAGGTGACACTACTGTGAATGGTATTTTGAATTCAGTTATAAAGTTCAACAATGAAGATAAACATGTTTTTGTAATGGCCGTATATATACTTACAAATCTTCGTGCATCACAGTGTTTGTTAAAAATAATCTTATTAAAGTAAAAACCAACCGCGGTTCTCAAACAAGTGTGCATCAGAATTACCTGAAGCGCTGCTTAAAACAAATTGCAGGGCCCCACCCACTAGAGTTTCTGATTTAGTAGGTCAAGCATGAGGCACAGTAATTTGCATTTCTAACAAGTTCCCCAACGATGCTGATGCCGCCGGCCCTGAGACCACATTTTGAGAGCAACTGGCTTACAATTTCACTGTTAGAAGCTCTCTATCACTATGTAATTCAATTCATACAGTATAGACCAGGAGTCTGCAAACTATTGCCCATGGGCCAAATCTGACTCGCTGCCAGTTTTCACAAATAAAGTTGTATTGGAAATTTGGAAAAAAGCCGTATCTATTTACTTATCACCTGTGGCTGCTTCCTCACTACAAAGGCAGAGTTGAATCACTGCAACAGAGAACATATGGCCTGCTGATATGGATTGAATGTTTGTGGGTTAGTTTAGGGCTAATCCATTAATTGGTTGGGTGGCACTTATAATAGTCACTATACAAATTCACATGTTGATCTAATCACCAAAGTGATGGTATCAGGAGGTGGGGCCTTTGGGAAATTCTTAGGTTATGAGGGTGGAGCCCTCATGAGTGGGATTAGTGCCCTTATAAAAGAAACCCCACAGAGCTCCCTTACCCCTTCTGCCAAATGAGAACACAGCAAGAAGATGGCTGCCTATGAACCAGAAAGCAGGTTCTCACCAGACACCAAATCTGCTGATGCCTTCATCTTACACTTCTAGCCTCCAAAACTGAGAAATGTCTACTGTTTATAAGCTACTCAATCTGTTGTATTTTGTTTTAGCAGCCCAAACGGACTGACACCCACAAAATATAAAATACTTACTTCCTGGCCCTTTACAGAAAAGATTGCTGACCTCTGATACAGACCACAGTGGAATTAAGTTTTCCTTATATTATCATGAGACTACAGAATATTGACTTACTCGTATATTCACTGATCATTCTCTACTCCTACAATGCCATTTTCCACTTTGATAACAACCACAAGAAAATTCTTTAACAACTGGTATTTACTATTACTATTAATATCCCTAGTAAGAGCATTTGTTATTAAGTACAAGTCTCTCCAATATGGAATTGGAAAGATTCTTGGGAAGCAATAAAGATTTTCAAAAAGCTTCTTGTGTGAAAGTTGGGAAAGTCAGGGTTGTTTTATTATACCTAGAAGAGTGCTGAGGCAGAAGCGGTGTTAAAAAAAATTAAAACATATGGAGGAGAAATGTATTTTCTCATAAGCAATTAAGGATCTTGACATTCCGACCTTCCTTACTGCTTCTAAAATGTATTCAGAATGCAAATTTGAGACACTGGTGAATTAACCATCACAACCACTAGTAACAAGCAGGCCAGAATGCAGAGGAAGCACATAGGTCAGCCAGATGCCCTCCCTCGAGCCTTTAACTTCAGGAGTCCCCTTTCTGTCACATTGATTCGAGTATACAAAATCTATACCAACTCATTTTTCTGGTCTTCTATATGGTACACAAGTCTCTAGTTTTTTTTTTTTTTTTTTTTTTTTTTTTTTTCCCCCATCCCGGACCGGCACGACCGGTCCCCTGCATCGGCTGGCAGACTCTCAACCACTGCGCCACCAGGGAAGCCCAAGTCTCTAGTTTTTGAGGTCGGTTAAGTACGTTTGTCACTTTCCAGATCCAACTCTGTTCCTTTGTCTTTTGAAAAAGTTCTTTAGTAGGGACTTCCCTGGTGGCCCAGTGGGTAAGACTCCATGCTCCCAATGCAGGGAGCCTGGGTTCGATCTCTGGTTGGGGAACTAGATCTTGCATTCATGCTGCAACTAAGTCTGTATGCCACAACTAAGAAGTCCACATGCCACAACTAAAGATCTTGCGTGCTGCAACTAAGACCCAGTGCAACCAAAATAAATAAATAAATAATATTAAAGAAGAAAAAGCTCTTTAGTAATGAAATGGCTGAATTCAAGTGACCATCAAATATGTATGAGATACCCTCCCCAAAAGGATCTAACAGATGGGAAATGACCTAGCAGATGACGCATCCCTGATGGAGACACTCGGGACTAAAGGTCTCCTGACCAGTCAAGTGGCTCATCTTCTTGACTTGATCACATAGGACCATTGCTCCCTGAGAAAGAGTTTATCTTCCAAAGATGACCATCTGTTTCTCTCACATCCTCCTTTTACAACATAACTCAGACACTCCTCCATGAGGCAAGAGGGATGCCTGCCCTTGGAAGCCAGCAGCACACGCTGTGGGGAAGCCCAGGCCACAAGGAGGGGTCATATGTAAGTGATGACAACAGCTGACAATCAGCATTAATTGTTAAGACATGTGAATTAGACTGCAGGTGGTTTTAGCCTCCAGCTGTAATGGCGCTTCTCAGACACAGGGGAGCAGATGAGTATTCCCCACTGAGCCCTGCCAAACAGCAGACTTCTGAGCTAAATGACTGTGTGTGGTTTTTTTTTTTTAAAAAAAAAACAGCTTTACTGAGACATAATCCACATTATTATACACCCATTTATTTTATTTATTTTTATTTTTGGCTGCGTTGGGTCTTCGTTGTTGCGTACAGGGTTTCTCTAGTTGCGGCGAGCAGGGGCTACTCTTCGTTGTGGTGCACGGGCTTCTCATTGTGGTGGCTTCTCCTGTTGTGGAGCACAGACTCTAGGCGTGCAGGCTTCAGGAGTTGTGGCGCGTGGGCTCAGCAGTTGTGGCTCACGGGCTCTAGAGCGCAGGCTCAGTAGTTGTGGCGCATGGGCTTAACTGCTCCACGGCATGTGGGATCTTCCTGAATCAGGGATCAAGCCTGTGTCCCCTGCATGGGCAGGTGATTTCTTAACCACTGCGCCACCAGGGAAGCCCCGATACACCCATTCAAAGTGTACAATTCAATGTGTTTTTTTCCTCAGTGTATTCAGCATTGTGCAACCATCACGATCAACTTTAGAGCATTTTCATCGCCCCCCAAAGAAACCTGTGCTCATTATCGCTAATCTCCATTTCCTCCCAACCCCCTCAGCCTTAGGCAACCACTAATCTACTTTCTGTCTCTAACAGATTTGCCTATTTCAGACATTACACGCAAATCAGCTCACACAATATGAGGCCTTTTGGAACTGTCATCTTTCACTTGGGAGAACATCTTCAAGGTTCATCCACATTGTAGATGTTTCATTACTTCATTCTTTTTTATTGCCAAATAATAGTCCATGGTATGGATATACCACTCTTTATTTATCCATTCATCCACTGATGGACATTTGGGCTGTCTCTATTTTTTAGCTATTATGGACTTACTTCTGGACTCTCAATTCTGTTCCATCGATCTATATGTCTACCCTTATGCCAGTCCCATACTGCTTTTATTCTGTAGCTTTGTAGTAAGCTTTGAAATCAGGAATTGGAGGACTTTGTTCTTGTTTAAATTTGTTTTGGCTATTCTGTATCCCTTGAATTTCCATATGAATTTTTAAAAAATTTTGCCAATCTCTGTAAAAAAAAAAAAAAATCCAGCTGGGGTTTTGATAGGGCTTGAACTGAATCTTATTAGGTCAATTTCAGATTTTGTCATCTTAAGCAACTCAATTTTGGGGTGGCTTGTTGTACAATAACTGATACTATTATTAACATGAGTGGGGTAATAACTGATATTACCCCACTGGGGAAGCATCCATTTTATTATGGGTGAAGACAAAGGAGGGTGTCTTCACTCCAAATAATAAAACTTCATCTGAAAGGTGTCTCCTTCTAGAAGGCAAGTAGGACTTTCCTTTGAACAGTCTTTGATTGGTGGTTTTGTCTGCATTTCCAGGTTGAGGCCCTTTCATCACTTGAAGAGACTGGTCCAAATGCTGCCTACTGCCGCTGCCTGGCCCACACCCTACCTCTCGCCCAGGGTGTGATTTTTCTGTCCTGGGAATGTTCAAACAGCAATCACTGGACCTGGGATTTCATTTCTTCTCCAGACTTGGGTGCCCTTACTTGGGGTAGGGATTTGCTGAGGGAAATGGGGGTCCTGGCTGCCCACACCCACTACTACCAAAAGGAGGCCCAGCAGCAGAGCTGAGAATCTGTGGAAGACCAGAAGAAAGGAGGCTTTAGCTAAGAGTAAAGCCGCTGCTGAAATGAGTGTGTGTTAAAATGTCCCACAGCATCCTGGAAGGTTTTATTCTTCTTTGTGGTGACGCTAACGGTAGGTTTTTGCCCAAATTATTCCATTTCTAAGTATTTAATGAGGTAATTCTGAATGAGAGAAAACCTACCTCAGGGCATATGACCCTCTTTTCTTCTGTCGCACGTAGAAGCGTGAGGGCCACCTGCAGCCTGGCTGTTGAGGGGTTAGGCTGGGTTCAGGGCAGGAGGCTGGGAAGACCCTCCCACTGCCTCTGCCTTTAGACGACTCCAGCTCATGGTTCTACCCCTTTGGCAGGAAGCCCCCAGGCAGGGTGGAAACAAGTCGTAAGCAGTTGAGGAGACAAATCTGTGGGCTTCACTCTGGGCCTGGGCTACAGCCAGGTCAAGTGCCTGCTTTATTCAGATGGGAAATGCATGAATGGGGCTCAGCCCCAGCCTTTACACATTGTGAAGGCAACTGGGAGTGAGGCAGGGATCTAGAAAAATAATGCATGGATCCAGACAATGGAGAAAGACCATGCTAAATCAGCTTAAGGCAAAGACCGGCCAGGGGGAGAGAGTAGAAGAGGTGACAGAAAAGGAAGAAATCTTGGGCAGCTTGAGCTGTGTTGGGGCCTAGCGGAAGTAGCTGGGACATTCATGGGCAACCAGGTGCCAGGCCTGATCAAAGGCCTGCACGATGGCTGGCTCTAGGGGCCCTTCTTCAGTGGCCACCAAGTTCTGTTCCAGCTGCTCCAGGCTGGACATGCCCAGGATGACCGCGTCCCCGTGGGCACCCTGCAAGGGGAGACGGCCAGACGTCAACACACTAGCGCACCACAGTGACCCCGGTCACACACGCTCCCCCCACTCCACCCACAGCCTTGCCCCCGCCAAAAATTGGGACCTGATTTTTTAACTTTATACTCTACATAGTTCTAGAAAGCACTTAAGGTACCTTCAACAACTGTAACTATGTGGCCCCAAACCCTGTCTTCCTTCCTCCTGCTGCCACACTGCTCACCCTCATTCAGACCGAAGTTCAGAGCCCAGTTCTGCCACTCAGCAGCTCTGTAAACTAGGGTTAGCTGTTTAACCCCCCGAGACTCAAATCTTCTCAATTTTCAGCGTGGCTATGGGAATGAGAAATTATGCAAAGCACTGAGCTCCCACTTATTGAAAACCTACTATTATACATGTCAGAGACTATGCAACTATGTAAGGCTGACGCTGGAGAAAAATTTTAACCAGGAAGACAGGGGACACCAAAGACAGAGGGAAACCCCACCTCCCCCCAGAGGAGCCAGACCAGGGGGTTTTACAGTCAAATCTGTGATAATTTTCTATCCCTTTCACAGCTGTATGAACCCCAGTTTGCTTATCAGTAAAACTGGAATAATCACACTTCATCAGGCCTAGGTAATAATTCAATCCATGTTAGGAAAGCCCTCATTATAGGGCCTGGCACTTGGACAGCTACTCAGAACAACAGGAAGGCTGCCATGAAAACTGGAACAAAGAGAAATTTCAGGGGGAAAAACTACTTAGAAATCACCTGAAGGTAATTCTGGCTTCCCGAAGGGAGCAGAAGTGGGGCTTCCAGCAACGATGGGTTACCTGGAGCTGTGAGTGGTGGTACATCCACCGGAGGGCGGCCGAGGTCATGCTGGGGGTGCTGGGGCCATACGCAGCCTGCAGGGCCTTCTCCACCAGGGCAATGGCCTTGAAGTGGTGTTCCTTCCAGAAGCTGAGCAGGTGGGGAGGATAGCACAGGGGTCAGGACCATGGGGTCGCACTGGGGGCCACCGCCAAAGAGTCAAACAGGACAGCTGCGCTCACCCCAACCCTGCAGCATGGAGGGGCTGGTATCCCCTCTAGCAATGGGTCTCCTGCTTTATTGAAACACCCAGGATGCTGGCTCCCTCACCAGAAACCTCAATGACATCTTTACCCCTGAGAACTCAAAGCCTGCCCTTACTTTACCTAGGGAAATAGGCAGCAAGTACAGGGGTATGGCTCGGCCCCAGGACTGCTGAGCCTCCATCCAGGGCCCTCTCCTTCCCCATCTGCAGGTGACGAGCACTCCTCGGGGCGGAGCGATGACTTGGAAGACCTGGCATAAGGTCCAGGGATCCTCATTCCTCATGGAGGTCCCAAGAAAACAAGAAGAAACCCTATAGAGGGCTTCATAATTCCTCTAGGAATCAAAAGAGGTAGGTCCAGGCAGCAAGGGACAGCTTGGAGACCCAGGAAAGCAGCCTAGAGCTCCTCCATTTCAGATAAAGGGGACCCCCTCCCACTCCTCCCACCCTGATGCAGCCCATCCCCAGCTCACCGATTCCTGTAGATCTCTGCCCAATTGGTCCCAAAGAAGCGGCCCACAGGTTGCTTCCTGTCCTTGTCCTCATACTTGTACTTGCCGGTCAGCAGGCCCCCTGCAGGAAGGCTGTGATCAGATCCCCTGGCACTGCTCCCAGAGGCTGCTCTGGACCGGAAGTGGGGGTGATGGTGGGGGACCCAGGAGGGATGGAGGACCCAGCCCAGCCTCCTGTCAAACCCTTCCCTGCTTCCCAGGTCTGGGGCCGGGTATCCCCTGGGTCAGGAATAGGGAGAAACAGGACCAGAAATGCCCCCCGGGACCTGGGAGGGGAGCCCGTCCCCACAGCAGCCCATATCCCATACCAGCCAAAGGGTTGTAGGCGTAGAACCTCAGTCCAAAGTGCCTGATGCAGGGGAAGAGCTCTGTCTCCACCTGCCGGGTAGTGGCGTTGTACATGCCCTGCGGGCAGAAGGGCCAGCTGGAGAGGGTGCACGGGTCAGGGGGCCCCAGTCTTCTTTAAAAACCTTCAGTCAAAACCTGCCCAGGACTTCAGCAATGATTTCCAACATCACCAGTGGTGGCTGGGCGATGGGGAGATGGTGCTGGGCCCCAGGAAGGGACAGTGGACGGGATATGTCATTCCCCACATATCTGTAGGCACCAGTTGTGTGCTGGACACTGAGTTCCCAAACACCAGCGTATCTAGCAAGGTCTCTGCTTCCAAGAGACGTTAGAGTCAAGTTAAAAACAAAGACAGAGGTCAGGTGATCACATAAAGGTGGGTTCGGTGATCATAGCAGATTCTCCCAAATACTTGTTCAATGTATGAAGATAGGGTTTGGAGATGGGAGGCCCCGCTGGGTTGTTGGGAAAGGCTTCCAGAGGAAGAGGCATCTAAGCGAGACCTGGGCACTCGTTCCCACGAGAAGCAGGGAGGAGTGTTCCAGGCTGACTGCAGAGGGAGAAGCAGGCAGGAAGGGGAACCTGGGCCAGAGAGAGCAGGTGCCTAATGGCTGGGCTGAGGGTACCCGGGAGCCATCTACAGGCTGTGAGCAGGGGAGGCAGGGGGGTGGCTGCTATGGAGAGGGCATGGGGTGGGGGGGAGATTGGGGGCGAGTGGGAGGGGCCATGAGGACCCGGGATCAGCAGGCACCCAGGAGACAGAGGCCTCTGCAGCCCTGGCCTCACCTGGTACACGGTGGGCAGGATCCAGTTGTTGCTCTTGCACAGGGTACAGATCTCGGCCACTTCCCAGGCGGCATAGTTGGAGAGGCCAAGCTCCACAAACTTGCCCTGCGGGGGAGAGGCCAAGGTCAGAACCCACTGCAGCCCGGAACACCAGGAAGGAGAGACTGGCTGGGGACCCTGGGAGTGGGGTCTGTCCCCAGCTCTGCTCTGGGACAGCCCTGGAGCCTCCACTCTCCTGGGCAACGACAGGTCAAGGAGAGGAGCTGGGGGGCCGCCCTCACCTCCTGGTGCAGCTGGTGGCAGGCACGCAGTGTCTCTTCCACAGGGGTGCCGTGGTCCGGTGCATGTAGATAGAAGAGGTCAACATGCGGACACTGCAGCCGCTTCAGTGACGTCTCCAGCTGGGATCGGAGGCTATCAGGCTTCAGCGACTTCCCTTCCCAGGGATTGGCCTTGGTAGCGATTTTCACTTTGTGGGAAGAATGTAATGGTTAAGAAACTTATTGTAACCACTTACTAGCCATGTGACCCTGGCTAAATTACTTAAGTTCTCTGAGTTTCAATTCTCTAATCTATAAAATGGGGATGATAACAATGGAACTGTCTTCACAGGGAGAGCATGAGGATTCAATAATGTCTCATGTGCGAGTTCCCAATGTTCACTGCTGCTATATTAGTCACCAAACTGCTAGCTGTGTCAAGCCTTGTAGTAGAGGCCAAGCGCACAGAGATGAACTAAACACTCAATTTCTGCCCCCGAGGAGGTCACAAGCTAGAAGGTGATGTTACAATATGTAAGTGCAGTAGAGCCCAGAGGAGACGTATGTGGCCAACCTGGGAATTCCGGGGAGGGCTTCCTGACCCCACAAGTTGAGTCTCCAAAAAAGCATCCTGGGACTTCCCTGGTGGTCCGGTGGTTAAGACTCAGCACTTCCACTGCAGGGGGCATGGGTTCAATCCCTGTTCGGAGAACTAAGATCCCGCATGCTGCACAGCACGGCCAAAAAAAAAAAAAGGAGGAGTCCCAGCCAACAAGGAAGGGTGGGAAGCACATTCTGAAGGGTGGGAACTTGGACAAAATCACAAAGGCAAGAAAGCATGGTACGTGAAGGCCATATGTGCAACTCTGGGTTATAAACTCTAGGCAGGGAGCAGTGGTACATGAGACAAGAGAAGGGGGTCCAGACCTAATCCCAACGGGTTTTCTCAAATACCATCATTCAAAGGTTTTATGAGTGAACTGGTCAGCTGTGTTCGCTCTGGTTGCCATATAGAGAGAGACGTCGAGGGGGCAGGCCTGAAGACAGGGGGACAGGTAAAGAGGCTGCTGCAGGAATTCAGGAGAGAGTTGCAGCTGCTGAACATAACCACTGGCAGATCCATTTGAGAGAGAGGTAGAAGGCAAAATGAGCAGAAGGCAGTGACAGTTTCCCCCCTCTCCTTCCAGACTCCTGGAAGCGTGTACATCTGCATACCCATTGTAGAGACACACTCCCCATGAGAACAAGAGAGTGTTCTGCCATGCAAGCAGCTTGGAAGTCTTATAAAGAATGCTGGCTCTCTGGGGGATTCCCCGGTGGTGCAGTGGTTAAGAATCTGCCTGCCAATCAAAGGGACACAGGTTCGAGCCCTGGCCGGGGAAGATTCCACATGCTGCAGAGTGACTAAGCCCGTGTGCCACAGCAACTGAGCCTGAGCTCTAGAGTCCGCGAGCCACAACTACTGAGCCCACCACAACTACTGAAGCCTGCGTGCCTAGAGCTCGCGCTCCGCAACAAGAGAAGCCACCACAATGAGAAGCCCGCGCACCGCAACGAAGAGTAGCCCCCGCTCTCTGCAACTAGAGAAAGCCCGCGCACCGCAACGAAGAGTAGCCCCCGCTCTCTGCAACTAGAGAAAGCCCGCGCACAGCAATGAAGACCCAACACAGCCATAAATAAATAAATTTTTTTTTTTTTTTGCGGTACGTGGGCCTCTCACTGTTGTGGCCTCTCCCGTTGCGGAGCACAGGCTCCGGATGCGCAGGCTCAGCGGCCATGTCTCACGGGCCCAGCCGCTTCGCGGCATGCGGGATCCTCCCGGACCGGGGCACGAACCCACGTCCCCTGCATCGGCAGGCGGACTCTCAACCACTGCGCCACCAGGGAAGCCCAATAAATAAATTTTTATATTAAAAAAAGAGAACGCTGGCTCTCTGGATCCTGCACTTTCCATACCTGGCAAGCGCAGCTCAGTAATCCAGAGGGGAGGGAGTCATCAGACCACTTGGATGTTGGAGAGACCAAGTCTCTCAGCTTCTCGTCCAGATTTTTTCCATTCCCCACATTTCTCAATCCCCCTGCATTCTTGGTGTGAACCTTGCCTCGGGTCTGACCTGAGGACTTTGACTCTGTGAGTGCCTGGCCTCAAAGAAGGAAGCAGGGAAGGACTGGAGGGGGAGAAACCAATTCAGGAATAAGATCTTCATTAGTCATGAGAGGCACCCAGGTGAACTAGAGAGTGTGGGTCTGAGATGCACATTCCCAAGTCTGTTCCTCCAGGTCCACCAAGCTATGAATCTAAGGAGGACCCAGAGGGGGACGCCCCTGACACAAGGGCTGGGAAGAAAGAGTCTCAGGATGGAAAAGAGGAGGCAGAGTGTGGCAGTAATAGTATCAGCTGACTTCACTGGGTCCCACCATGTGCCAGGCACCCTCCTAGGCACTTCCAGTGGCATCAGGCTGATGAGGGACCGTCCCTCCACACACACATCCTCCACTCAAGCACACCTGCCTCCTGGCCATCCACACACCAGTCTTGGCACAGCTATGCCCTCAGCCTCTCATAACCCTTTGACTCATGCTCTGCCCAGCAAACTACTATTGTTCCTTGAAGGCCCAGCCTCAGTGTTCTCTGAGCCTTCCCTAGGGCCTCTGCCTGGCCCCATCATGCCTTCCCTAAAAGTGCTTCCTCTTCTACCCTCCTCTGCAATTATTTGCTTCAATCTTCCCCACTAGCCTCTGAGCTCCCTGCGGGTGGGTTAGAGACACTTTCCCTCCTATAGCTCCATAAGAAGCTGGCATAGGGCTACAGGAGTGGACAGAAATGCCTTACCCTCTCTCTCACGCCTCCCCACTCTTTACCCCACCACCCCTGCTCCCCCAGCCCGGTCTATGGCAATGCTACAGCTCTCCCTGAGAGAGCCAGGGGTACTGCCAACTGAACAGAGCAAAGTCTGGGGACTGATGAAAGACCTGGATGAGAAAAGGGCTCTCGGGGAGCGCACGGGCGTTGAGGACAATGGGAAGAGGGGCATAGGCAGAGCGCCTGGGGACCGGTTATGGGCACCTGGCAGGGTTGGAGGGGGGCGCGGCATAGCTCTGGAGACCAGTGCCGCAGAGAGGTGCACTAAGAAAGCAACTGGGGTAGGAAGCCAAGGACTAGATCAGGCTCGGGGGTTACCGAGTTGCAATCCCCAGACGAAGAAGCGGAGGGGAAGGTGGTCAGGAGAAAACGCTGTTCAGCTGTCGGGGCTGGATGTGCAAGGGACTTGAGGCGCGGGGTGTTCACAGAGCTGCGGGATGGCCAGGGGAGGTGGGCGCCCCGGGGGCGGGGCGAAGCGGTCGGCCCTGACCGCGGCGGGCGCGTGGCTGGGGTCGGGTCAGCGTCCTGCGGGACGGGTCTGCACTGCACGGTGCAGGGAGAGGACAGGCGGTCGGTGCGCGGGCGCCAGAAGTTACCTTTGCAGTCGCCGCCGCCCAGCCCGAGCCCCAGGCCGCCCAGGATGCTCTCGGACTGGCCGTCGCTGTACATGAAGGCCGTGTCCAGCTCAGTGTGGCCGCGCTCCAGGAAGGCGCGCACTGCCGCGGCGCTGGCGGGCGCGTCCATGCGGCGCCCCATCTCCATGGTGCCCAGCACGGTGGCGGGCCGGATAGGGGAGCCTGAGGCCCGGGACATGGCGGCTGCGGTGGCGGCGGTGCGAGCCTCGGGTGGCCGGGGGGTACGAACGCAGCGGACGGCGGCGCGGGCCACGGCGCGAGACAAGTTGCTCAGCATGAGGTCGGCGCCTGCGCGCTGGGGCGCCTCGGACCCCGCCTCCCTGCCGACGGGGAGAAGCGCGGCGCCCCCTCACGCAAGATACGCTCGCTCGCCACGACTCCCGGGACCTTCCGCCAAGTGCGCGGCGCAAGAGGCGGAGCCGCGCAGCTCCGGGGCGGGGCGGGGCGGGGCGGGGCGGGGCGGGGCGGGGTTTCTGGTCAGCTGATGAAGGCAGGAGCTGGAGAACCCAGAAGTCGGGCGGTGGGGAGGCTCAAGACTTGGTAAGCCGAATTTGAGGCTGGGGCTGCGGTTCGGGACTCTGGGCCTTCCCTGCTACATCTTTCCAACACCCTCCTCCAGCCCCTGGATGGTCCTGGGGCTACTGCCTCCACCTCGGGGCGCGAGATCTTGGAGCGAGGCTCTGGGCTGGGATTGGGAGGCCCTCGGCGGGGGCCCAGGGCCCCCTCCTCAAGGGCGACCAGCATGACCCCTCGGGCCGCTCTGACCTAGGGCCTGGGGTCTGGGTTCCTTTTTCACCTCTTGTTCCTGGCCGACGGGCCCCTGCGTTTCTGACGACTTTGTTTTCCCCAGGGCGGGCCAGAGGAGGGGGCTTCGCGGCGAATGAGCGCTGACCCCAGCGGCTGCCCTGTTATTATCCCCGCCAAACAGGCGGCCGGTGCTCGGCTGAGTCACTAGGAGGGAGTTGTGACCGAGGACCTGGAGGGCTGGAGTGGGTGGTAGCCCCAAGGCGGAATGCTCCTCCCCTCAGGTGCTCCCCAATTCTGCAGGGAGCCCAGATTGTCCCCTCCCATTCCATGCCTAGGACAGGTTTCCAAGTGTGTACATGGGGAGTCTGTGTTTGGAAGTAGGAGGACTGACGCAGTCTTGTCTTTTCAAGGCTTACTGAAGCCTGCTGTTTGCCAGGAACCCTGTGGGGGGAGGGGAGAGAGCTCTAGACAGAGCAGAATAATAGCCATTCCCGGTTATTCTACTGAGGGTTTGACCTGTGCCAGGCGCCATTCTAATCCCTCAGCCTGGATTCTCTCATTTAACTCTGCCGTTAGCCTAGCAGGTGGATACTTGCATCATTCCCTCGTTTTACAGGTTGGAACTCTGAGGCTCAGGCACTTGACCAAGAATTCATTACTAGTAGGCATTAGGCAGGTCAGTTCCAGAGTGCTTTCTCCTCAACCCTAGGCCATCCAAGCTCACAATTAGGTCTCCCAGTCTCCCTTCCTTTCTTTGTTTCTCTCTCTCTCTCTCTCTCTCCCTTCCTACCTTCTTTTCCTTCCTTTCTCGCTCCCTCTCCCCCCGCTCCGTGTGTGTCTTGCTGTTTTTTGAACCTTTACTGTGCACCTGGTGTGTCCGGGGCCTAAGAAGTTTACACCCGGGGCGAAGGGAGAGGAGTGGCTTAAAGCGCGGCAGTGGCGGACGAGTGTGATGAACGTTCTTCGGGTTTGTGGAGGAGGTAAGGGAAGAGGGGACAGGTGTTTTCCCGCCAGCTCCTGTGAGGACCCTCTAAACTGAGACGGCAATTTAGAACTGGGTCTTAGTTTCTCTTTACTACGCCGTCTAGGATGAAAAGGCCCAGCCTAGGGGAAGAGACGGCATGGACAGAAGTCAGGAGACCTGGGAGTGACCGTCTGAAGGCCTAGAGGGAGGGACAGGAGATGGGGGGGAGGGCAGTTCTTGGAGTACTCTGGGGCTCGGTCTCAAGGCGTTTGGACTTATCTGGTAGATAAAGGTGGCCACCTGAGCAGCTTCAGTGGGGAGCATCTCTGTGGCTCAGCTTTGAGATCTGGACGAGTTACATGGCTGTGGCAGCGGATGCCATTTCCAGGGCTGCCTTTCTTTTCTTTTTTTTTTAATATTTATTTATTTATTTGGCTGCACCAGGTCTTCGTTGCGGCATGTGGGATCTTTACTTGCGGCATGTGGGCTCTTAAGTTGTGGCATGCAGGATCTAGTTCCCTGATCAGGGATTGAACCCGGGCCCCTTGCATTGGGAGTGTGGAGTCTTAGCCACTGGACCACCAGGGAAGTCCCTCCGCCTTTTTTTTTTTTTTTTTTTTTTTTTTTTGCGGTACGCGGGCCTCTCACTGTTGTGGCCTCTCCCGTTGCGGAGCACAGGCTCCGGACGCTCAGGCTCAGCGGCCACGGCTCACGGGCCCAGCTGCTCTGCGGCATGTGGGATCTTCCCGGACCGGGTCACGAACCCGTGTCCCCTGCATCGGCATGCGGACCCTCAACCACTGTGCCACCAGGGAAGCCCCCTCCGCCTTTCTTAAAGTGTGGTCACGTGCACAGAATACATGTGGTCAGAATACGCTGGGGGAGCTTCTTAAACCCCAGGTCCTTTATCCCCAGCTCTGACACACTGATCCTGAATTTCAAACATGTGCTCTCCATGATAACAAGGCACCCCTGAATCAACTATATACTTCAATTAAAAAAAACAAAAACCACAAGGAACCCCTGTTGTGGTCCTTGTCACACCTACAGACCTGGTCAACCTTTGTTGCAACCCTGGCCATCCATTTGCTCAGTGCTGTTGGACTAGGAGGTGGGCCCGGTCTCAGAAGCCAGGCCTGGGCCCAGGCTGGCTTCCTACTTGGGTCAGAACCCACGGGTGACAGGCTCTGTGCACAGTGGCCCTCAGAGGAAAGTGTCTTCTGTTCAGGGCTCAGGCGTGTCTCAAAGTATCCTGAGCCCCGAGCTGCTCATGGACCCCGTGCATGGACAGGGGACCACCCACCCAGGGCCCTGGGCCCTGGGCCCTATGAGCCATGGTACATCCCCCAAGACACCCATCCCTCAATCACTGGGCGTGTGTCCACTTTCTTTCTTCCCTAGCCTGGTGATGAGCCATGGTACATCCCCCAAGACACCCATCCCTCCTTCACTGGGCGTGTGTCCACTTTCTTTCTTCCCTAGCCTGGTGATGAGCCATGGTACATCCCCCAAGACACCCATCCCTCCTTCACTGGGCGTGTGTCCACTTTCTTTCTTCCCTAGCCTGGTGATGAGCCATGGTACATCCCCCAAGACACCCATCCCTCAATCACTGGGCGTGTGTCCACTTTCTTTCTTCCCTAGCCTGGTGATGAGCCATGGTACATCCCCCAAGACACCCATCCCTCCTTCACTGGGCGTGTGTCCACTTTCTTTCTTCCCTAGCCTGGTGATGAGCCATGGTACATCCCCCAAGACACCCATCCCTCCTTCACTGGGCGTGTGTCCACTTTCTTTCTTCCCTAGCCTGGTGAAAAGAGGAAGTGAGAGTGACCTCAGGGTGCTTGAGATACTGGTCTCTCATTCTTAGTCACTACCATTGTGTCAGGCCCTGGGCTAAGAGCTTTATGTGCATTTTATCTTTACAACAACCCCAAGGAGTGAGCGTCATTATCCTCGTTTTATACACAGGCTCAGACTGTTACTTGCACAAGGCCCCTCACCCTTATCTGTAGAATGAGGACAGTGTTCCCCTCACAGAGGAGTTAATGAGGATGGCAGTATACTACCGTGATGACCTGCCGTGGTGTGTTGAGGCTCTACAAGAGGAGGCTTGGGGAAGTGGTCCACTGGAGGGGTGGCTGGGGAACAAAAGGACTTGATTTGAAATGCCTGAGGCACCACAAAAACCCAGCTCCTACCTGGACTGCGTGTTAACCTGGGGTGGCCTTGCAGCTGCTGGTGGCAGGACAGCAGATAAATGGCTCCAACATCAGCTGTGCTGAAGGTCAAGGGGGGGTGGTCACCAAGGTACAGGAAGAGACCTTCAGCCCCCCTTTGCAGGGCCCCGGAGGGACTGCAGTGAACCAGGCAGGCAGTGACCTGGGGTGCTGGGGCTCGCTGTTGAGTCACGTTAGAGCTGAGAGCCTAGAGCTTCCTAAGAAAAGCAGCTGACTCGCTTCCTTTCCCTGCCTGACGCTCCCAGCTCGCTGCGGCCTCAGCAGTTCCAAGGGTCCAGCCAGGGTGTCTCAGCCCATTCGGGCCAATGTAACAAAATACCATTTGTCTGGATGGCTTAGAAACAAACATTGATTTCCCACAGTTCTGGAGGCTGGGAAGTCCAAGTTCAGGGTGCTAGTAGATTCAACGTCTGGTGAGGGTCCACTTCCTAGTTCATAGATGGCTGTCTTCTCGATGTGTCCTCACCTGGCAGAAGGGGCGAGGGAGCTCTCTGGGGTCTTTCCTGTAAGGGCACTAATCCCATTCATGAGGGCTCTGCCTTCATGACCTAAATACTCCCCAAAGGCCCCACCTCAAAAATACCATCACATTGGGGGTTAGATTTCAACAGGACAGGAGGGACATAAACATTTGGTCTGTGGCATTGTCTGTGGGGCATTGCTTTACGAGGATCCTGGGTCTTTTGACACAAGCAGAAACTGAAGGTGGCTGGAGAGAGCCTCATCCCAGGTGAGGAAAGCCCCTCTGAGCGCAGTGAGAAAAGGGGAAGCCTGTCTTCTGGCTGCATGAGACCCTGGGCAGCCCTGCCAGACCACAGGAAGGTGCCGCCGTTCCCAGGGACAGAAGCATGGTGGCTGTGAGTGCTTCCTGCTTGGGTGGCCCTGGCAAGTCACCTCCCCGGGTCCACGCAGACATATCAGTAGCCCCCGCTTCATAGAGCTGATGTGCAGCAAAATGCAGAAAGGCCTACGTAAGGTACTTAGCACAGAGCTGGTAACGTGCTCAGCTATCAGGGGCTGTGATGATTCTGCCCAGCAACCCCACTTCCTCTTCCTCCTCTGGGACTGTCACACAGGCTGTGACTGCTCTAGGACACCAGGTGGGGACTTCGCCGCCTGCCCCTGCAACCAGCCAGCTCCTGGCTTTGTCGGCGGTGAGAATGGGGAGGTGGCTCCAGACTCTTTGCCAGCAGGCGTCCTACACACGCGAGCTGCTGGGAGAATGCGGCTTGAGCACGCCAAGCTTGAATCCCAGCCATGTGTGCAACTCACCTGCTCCTTCTTCACCACTTGCCTCATCTGACCAATGTACTAGGGGACAGCCATACATTTTTTTTTTTTTTGGCTGAGTGGTGCAGCTTGTGAGATCTTAGTTCCCTGACCAGGGATTGAACCCAGGCCCCAGCAGTAAAAGTGCTGAGTCCTAACCACTGGACCACCAGGGGATTCCCAGGACAGCCGTACTTTAAATGAGAGGATGTACTTAGTGGGCCTGGTCTCAGCAGACCCTCACAGCATGATTTGCAAGCAGAAAAGATTGGAAACAATCGAAATGTTCAAGAGTTAGAACAAAGGTGGCATTGTTGAGGGCTCAGTTCTCTACACTAGATTTATGAACCCATTGAACCCTCACAGCTGTGTGGGGGAGGCACTGTTATCGCCCCATCTTGCAGATGAGGAGACTGAGGCACAGCAAGGCTGAGTCACTTGCCCAAAGTCGAGGCGTTAACAGGCAGAGTGGGGATTCGAATGCACCTGTCTCTGACCACACATCCAGTGCCCTCCCTGCATATGTGGTTACTTTGATCTCTGTACTGATCGTGTTCTCTGGTTCAGGGGCTCAGTCCATGCTGGGTGATAAGGCTGGAATGGGCTCAAAGTGGCGGGACCATGACTAGGACCCAGACCTCCCAAGGCTGAAGGCCCCTGTCTTGTTCCCTGTAGAGCTGTCGCCTGCCTCAGCACACCGGCTCCCTCCCTCCCTCCCTCCGAAGCCATGGTCTGGAGGAAGCTGGGCTCCAGAAACTTCTCCAGCTGCCCCAATGGCTCCAGCCAGTGGATATGGGACGTGTTTGGCGAGTGTGCCTGGGATGTCTGGGACAAGGCCAGCGTGGGCCTGGGCTTGATCTCCATTCTCTGCTTTGCTGCGTCCACCCTCCCGTGAGTAGCATCAGGGTGGTGGGACCAGGGCTGGGTTGCACGGGTGGGGCAAGTGCTCCTGGGGCTGCGCCGAAGAGGGGCTCACTGGCTGGCGTTGGGCCTCTCCAGACTCAAGGCCAAGTGTGCTCCCTCTCCCATCCCCACTGACTGACTTCCAGCCCACCCTGGAGGGCCCTACAGCAAACCTCACTCTAGGCCCTGCCTTGTGCTGGACCATGCTGACACACAGGTAATAATAATAACACCTGTTCACTAAGTGCCCACTGTGTACCTAGCTCATTTCTAAGCACTTGACATGTCTTTACCCTATTTAATCCTCATAACCACCCTGTGAAATAGATACAATCTGTATCGCTACTTTACGAGGAAATAGAAACCCAGAGAGGTTAACTAGCTTGCTGTGAATTGCACAGCTAGTCAGAGAGGAGGCGGAGGAGTAGGAGGGCTGGGGTGCATCGAACTTGGCCTTTGTTCTGTGACAGTCTGGTGGAGGACAAGCAGTGATTACAAAACAGCATGGCCACTGCTGTGATTAGGGAACGTGGACACACTGTGACCTGAGCAAGTCCCTTCGCTGCTCTGCGCCTCAGTTTTCTCATCTGTAAAATGGGAATGTTGTTCCCTACCTCACAGGGTTGCTATGAGGATGGCCTTTACACACCATACGCTCAGTCCCATGGCTGGGCAGAGGCGGGGCCAAAGAGGAGAGGTGAGGTCAAAGAGGTCATCCAGGGCCCTGTAATGTAAGGGCATTCTCCACTGTTAGGAAATCTTATGCTGTTTCTCCTGAGGGAGAAAGATAACAGTTTAATTGGGAGATAATCCACATACCACTGAGTTAGCCCATTTAAATGTACAAGTCCAAGGTTTTAGTATATGCACAGAGCTGTGTAAGCATTGGCGCAATCAGTTTTAGAACATTTTTGTCACCCTAAAAAGAAACCCAGAAAGAAATGAGTCATTCCTCGTTTCCCTCTAAATCTCCCGGCCCCAACCACCAATCTGCTTTCTGTCTGTAGATTTGCCTATTTTGGACATTTCATATCAATGGATCATACAGTATGTGCCTTCTGTGACTGGCTTCTTTCACTTAGCATAACATCTTCAAGGTTCATCCACGTCATACGTAGCTAGTGTCAATACTTCATTCTTTTTTTACATCCGCATAGTAGTTTTCGTTGTATGTGTATACCTTTTGTTTATTCATTCGTTCATTGATGGACATTTGGGCGGTTTCTACCTTTTGGCCAGTGTGATTAAGGCTGCTATGTATGTTCATGTACAAGTTTTAGTGGGGACATGTGTGTTTACTTCTCTTGGGTATATACCTAAGGGGCGGAATTGCCGGGTCACATGGTAACTCTGTGTTTAATCTTTTGAGGAACTGCCAGACTGTTTTCCAAAGCGGTTGCACCATTTTACATTCCCACCAGCAGTGCACGAAGGTTCCAATTTCTCTAAATCCCCATCAACATTTGTTATTTTCTGTCTTTTTTATTATACCATCCCAGTGAGTGTGAAGTGGTATCTCATAGTTCTCATTTGTATTTCCTTGTTGGCTGGTGATATTAAGTAGCTTAATTGGCCAAATTATATTCTCTTTGGAAAAAGGTCTATTGAGGTTCTTTGCCCATTTTTCAATTGGATTATTTGTCTTTTTGCTGTTGAGTTATAAGAGTTCTTTATATATTCTAGATATATTTTGCAAATATTTTCTCCCATTCAGTGAGTTGTCTTTTCACTTTCTCGATGGTGTCGCTTGAAGCACAAAAATTCAAAAATTTGTTGATGTCCAATTTTTTTTTTTGGCCGCGCCGTGCAGCATGTGGGATCTTAGTTCCCCGAGCAGGGATCGAACCTGAGCCCCCTGCATGGGAGCTCGGAGTCTTAACCACTGGACCGCCAGGGAAGTCCCTTGATGATGTCCAATTTATGTGTTTTTTTCTTCTGTTACTTGTGCTTTTGCTATCATGTCTAGAAAGGATAGCTTAATCCAGGTAACAAAGATTCACCCTTATCTTCTAAGAGTTTTATATAGATTTATCCAAGTCTGACACCAATTCTGATGTGTTTTTTTGCCACACCATCAAGCAATCAACTCAATTCTTACACTGTCTACACCTGAGACAGCCTCAGATCCCACAGGTTAGGGGCCCAGTCCTACAAGTCCCACAAGAGTGCTCCCTCCTCCCCATTTCTGAGACCAGTCACAGGTCCAGGTTGTCATTTGTGCTTCTGACCTCCAGCCGTAGATCGGAGATTCCTCCGACCCCTCCTCAGGTTTGATTAGTTTGCTAGAGCAGCTCACAGAACTCAGAGGAATGATTTTTATGGAGGCTTTATTACGCAGTCATTGGCCATTAGCAATTGGGCTCAATCTCGAGCCTCTCTCCTCCCCTGAGGTGGGTGAGGGGGGTGGGACAGGGACCCCTGAGACCAAATGTCCCAACCTTCTAATCCTACTGTTGGTTCCCCTGGCAATGAGTCCTTATCCTCAGGTGACCTAAGGGCTTTCCGAAAGTCACCTTATTAACATTACAAAAGACACCTTTCTTTCTCTCTTTCTCTCTCACCCCTTAGGACATTCTTAGGAGAGCTCTGTGCAGGGAACAGGGAAGAAGACCAAATATATATATTTCTTATTGTAAATCACAGTATCACAAATTAGCTCTTACATGTAGAGCTTTGACTCAGCTTGAGTTGTATTTTGTATACGGTGTGAGGTAGGGATCCAACCTCGTTCTTTTGCATGCGGTACCCGGTTGTCCCAGTACCATGTGTTAAAAAGACTACCATTGGGAATTCCCTGGCAGTCCTATGGTTAGGACTCTGTGCTGTCACTGCTGAGGGCCCAGGTTCAATCCCTGGTCGGGGAACTAAGATCCCACAAGCCGTGCAGCGGCCAAAAAAAAAAAAAAAAAAAAAAGACTACCCTTACCTCATCAAGTTGTCCCAACATGCTGTCTAGGGCTTGACATTTTTACTGACTCACCTTGTCCCAGCTGCCATACTAGATGTGGCAGAAGTAAGCAAAACCGACCCCATCCTTGCCTTTGTAGACCTTCTGTTAGGGAAGGAGAACTGGAGGGACGGGGGAGAGACTGGAGGCAGGGAGGCTGTGTAAGGCATCCAGCAAGCAATGATGTGTGGGAGATTGGATAGGTGGCCCTTAGCGGGCAAAGCAGACAGGTCTGGGTGATGGGTGGAGGCCAAGGGAGAGAGACTCCCCATCTTGGGGTGAGAGGTCCCCCAGAGGCACGAGGAGCTGGTGGAGCTGGCTGAGGCCTCCCCTTTCCACCAGGGCATAGTGCCAGCCCTGCCTGGGCCTGGCTGATTAACCAGGGAGGGGGTGTCAGAGGTCTGGGAGAAGCCCCGGGTGATGGCAGGGAGGGCAGCCACCTTACTGCTTCTCCTTAGGACTCGGCCTTTCCTGAGTGTGACAAAATCACTTTCCCTGAAATTTATGGAGGCTCTTCAAGTCACAGTATCCTGGAAGGGCAGGGCCACGGGGTAAACCTTAAGGGCCTCTCCAGGCCAGGCCCATGCTGGGCACTGTCCCTTCCCTCAGGAAGCTTGAGTCCAGGAGGAACTGACGAGTGCTGGCAGAGCTCCCTTCTAGGAAGGCCCTGAGGAGGAGCTGATATTTCCTGAAAGATCCAGAGGAGGGCCTGGGTGAGCCACCTGCTGGTGCAGAGCTTGGAGGAAGAGAAGGCAGTCCTGGTGAAGAGGTGGTGGGGGTCGGAGTGTCCCTGCCGGAGGGGGGAGTTGGAAACAAGGAACACAGGCTTGGGTGGGAGACCTAAAGAGCTGGGGGCGGGGTCAGCAGGAGATGGAGGTGGAAGGATGACCGTGAAGAGCCAGGGCCAGGCCTAGCTCTCCTAGCTTCTGTCTCGGGTGGAAGGTGGGGTGAGGTGCTGTTCAGTTACCTTTTACTAATTTAAATACATGCAAATGATCAAAGAGAAGTGTAAGCACAGGTGGCTGTTGCGGGATGACTCGGAGCAAGGCTGGGACCCCAGGGTCTGAGTGTGAATCCTGGTTCCCTGACTTTTCCATCCCCAAAGAGGCCCATCAAGACTTGACCCCATGGCTTTGTAATCAGAGCTCTGGGAGCCACAGCCTGAGGCTTCTCTGTTGCCCTTTGAAGATAACAGGCCCATATTATTATCCATCTCCCCTGGAGATAGGGCATCGCCCAGGCCTCGGCTGTTGGGCAACCACCATCCTCCTTCCTTCCAAACACCAACCCCCCTCCCGCTCCTCCATAGAAGAGAGAACCCAGGGTCCCTATGAAGTGGTTCTTGAGGTCTGACACAAAACATCAGGGCCCTGTAAAGACCCCAGGTCCCCACCAAGAGACTGCTGTGGAGGAGAATCTATCATGCAATGGCTCTCTCTGGAAAGATGCATGTCCCATAGAGCTCCTGGCTTGGAAGGGTTCCCGTGGTAAGAATCCCCAAAGGGCAAAGAAAGGCCCATGAGGATCCCGCTTGCGGGAAGGATCAGCTCCCAGGAGACCCCCTGTGCAGACGCCGCCCCAGCCCCGCTATTCCATGTTGGCTCTTCCCATGTTTACCCTCCACGCGGTATCACAGCCGTCGGCTTCTGAGTGCACGTCTCCTTCCTCCGCCACAGCCAGTACATCAAGGCCTGCAAAATGGGCAATATGGACCAGGCCCTGTCCCTGTGGTTCCTCCTGGGCTGGATCGGCGGAGACTCCTGCAATCTCATTGGCTCCTTCCTTGCTGACCAGCTGCCCCTGCAGGTGGGCTGGTCCCCGGGCTGGGTGGGCTGCCAGGGACAGTCTGCAGAGGCTTCCATCTTCGAGGGCCCCATGCTATAGAGAGAGCCCTCTGCCTGCCGCACAGTGTGGGCCTCAGTTCCCCCATCTACAAAATGAGCACATCAAACCACAGGATGGCTGGGGTCTTTGACCTCTGAGGTGCTAAGATCCTGACTGAGCTTTCAGGGCATGGGGCCCTGGAGGAGGAAGGTTTTCCCTTGGGAGGCCCAGGTGCCATCATTTTTCTGTGGCTGGGTGGAGCTGGGACTCAAAATCAGGAATCTGTTGTCTTCCCAAGGGGGACTGTAAATTGCCCCTGTATCAGGCCAAATGGTAGCCTCCACTTAACCTCTGAGTCCCATTTTGTCCTGCCTGGTCATGCTAGCCACCGTTTCCTCTGTCTGCCCAGGCGGGCACCTGCCAGGCCCTTGCCTACCTGCTGTCTAGCTCTCCCAGGTAGGAACTGTGATCCCCTCCTTTCCAGATGAGCAAACAGAAGCTCCAGGAGGTGAAGCAACTTGCTCAGGGTCACCCAGCTGGGATGGGGCAGAGCTGCCCGGGTGCTGGGGTGTGGTCCCTGAGCCGGGGACTGCAGCCAGCGCCCTGGGCCCCCTCTTCTCTTGCAGACCTACACAGCCGTGTATTACGTCTTAGCCGACGTGCTGATGCTGTCGCTGTACTTTCATTACAAGTTTAAGAAACGCCCCTCTCTGTGTGAGTACGGGGATCCCTCTGTGTCAGGTGCCTGAGGGAAGCCGGGAGGCCTGGAAGTTTGGGAGGAGGAAGGTTTCCCATTGCTGGTGATAAACCAAACCTCAAAAAGGCTTCCTCGGGGGCTTCCCTGGTGGCGCAGTGGTTGAGAGTCCGCCTGCCGATGCAGGGGACACGGGTTCGTGCCCCGGTCCGGGAAGATCCCACATGCCGTGGAGCGGCTGGGCCCGTGAGCCATGGCCGCTGAGCCTACGTGTCCGGAGCCTGTGCTCCGCAACGGGAGAGGCCACAGCAGTGAGAGGCCCGTGTGCCGCAAAAAAAAAAAAAAAAAAAAAAAGGCTTCCTTGGGGCCTTATCTGAAAGCTGGGGCCCTGATCACCTGATGAGCCGAGATAGAGGGCAGTGAGTGCATCCGGGCAGGACCA
The DNA here is from genome assembly GCF_059928025.1 of Delphinapterus leucas. NCBI lineage: Eukaryota > Metazoa > Chordata > Mammalia > Artiodactyla > Monodontidae > Delphinapterus > Delphinapterus leucas. The sequence continues at coordinate 175,901,303 of NC_143129.1, read as the reverse complement.
CAGGGAGTCCCCTTCACTTAAGTTCTCTCCTTCAGCAAACATGGCTTCAGCTGCTCCTCAGTGCCGGGCCCTGGGCTTGGAGCTGAGGAAACAAGTTCACGGCACACAGGATTCAGAAGGGGCAGATCCAGGGCTGTACAAGAAATGATCCAGGCACCTGGGGGTGGGGCTGTCTCAGCATTTCCACGCTCCATAATTCCCTTCCTGCCCCCACTGCCCTCATCAGCTTACCTTTACAAGCTTAGGAGAAGGGTACTCTCATTATACCCATTCTACAGATGAGGAATAAAGGCTCAGAGAGGTTAGGTCACTTGCCCAAGGTCACACAGCCACTGAGGGACAAGGCCAGGACTCAAAGCCCAGTCTGTCTGCTGCCACTCAGATCCCTAATCTCAGCTTCCCTCCTGCCTCATGTCCAGGGTCTGCCCCCATCAATTCTGTGCTGTTGTTCATCTTGGGGGTGGCGTGTACCGCCCCACTGCTGAGCAGCGCTGGCTTGGTGGCTGCCCCCAGGGAGGTCTTCCGGGGGCGGACGCTCTTGTCTGTGGAGCCGGGCAATAAGGTGAGGTGTGGGCACGCGAGAGTAGAGCAGGGGTGGGGGTCTGGCTCACCCCGAGGGCCCGCCCCTGCATGACCATGGGGTCAGGGGAATTGCCCTCGAGGAGGGAGTTGGGGCTCTCAGGCTGCACCCCGGCGCCTGCTGAGCACTGAGCACTCCACTCTGCCCTCTCAGCCCTTCACGCAGCAGGAAATCATTGGCTTTGTAATCGGCTCCGTGTCCAGCATGCTGTACCTGCTCTCCCGGCTGCCTCAGATCCGCACCAATGTGAGCCGCGGGCAGGGGCACTGGGGCCACGGGAAGAGGAGCCGGCTGGCAGCTCGGGCCCCTGGGTTAGGGAGTAGCAACAGGTCTGGTCCACACTCACTGTTGGCTTGGGTGACTGAATCCACTTCTCCAAGCCTCAGTTTCTGCCTCTGGAAATGGGCGTGAGATGCCTGCCATCCAGGGGTACATGTGACCTGCATGTGTCCCGGGGAGGTCGGAGGTCAGGTGAGAGCGAGGGGCTGAGAGCAGAGCAGAGAAGGTGGGGAACCAGAGATGGGGGAGCCTTGCTGGGCAGTGAGTCAGCGTAGGGCTGGGGAGCAGGCACCTTGGGGCGAGCAGGGTGGGGCAGCCCTAGTCTCTTGCGACCTGGGCAGGGTGGCCTGGGAGATGACGTTGGAACGGGGATGAGGAGTCAGGCCCTGGAAAGGGCTGATCTGGGCAGCAGGCCCGTGTCGGACACTGGTCACACCGTGTGCAGTCTGCTCGGAGCATGTGCGTTGTGACAGGGCAGACGGACACATGGACAGTTACAGTCCAGAGAGACAAGAGGCCCGTTTGAGGTCTCTGACCCTACACCTCTCGCTTCCAGTTCCTGCGGAAGTCGACACAGGGGATCTCCTACTCGCTGTTCGCCTTGGTGATGCTGGGGAACACGCTGTATGGGCTAAGCGTGCTGCTCAAAAACCCCGAAGTAGGCCAGAGCGAGGGCAGCTATGTGCTGCACCACCTGCCCTGGCTCGTGGGCAGCCTGGGCGTCCTGCTGCTCGACACCATCGTATCCTTCAGGGTGTGAGGGTGGGTGGGGTTGGGGGGGCCACAGCAGCCTCCGCCTGCACGTGGCTTCAGCATCCATCCATCCATCCATCTTTCCTTCCATCCATCCATCATCCATCCATCCATCCATCTATCCATCCATCCTTCCTTCCATCCATCCATCCATTCTTCTATCCATCCATCCATCCATCCATCCATCCATCCATCCTTCTATCCATCCTTCCACCCATCCATCCTTCCATCCATCCTTCCATCCAGTCCATTCATCCATCCATCCTTCTGTCCATCCGTCTGTCCGTCCATCCACCCATCCATCCTTCTATCCATCCATCCATCCATCCTTCCATCCATCCATCCTTCCATCCATCCATCCACCCATCCATCCATCCATCCATCTGTCCATCCAAGAGCCAAACCTCCCATGTGCTGGGCACCCCTCCAGGTACCAGATCTATTTGTGAGTAAGAACAGAATGGTCCTTCCTTCAAGAAGCTCACAGTTCAGTGGGGAGGCAGACAGGATATGCGTAATCATAAATAATTACTTCACTGTGGTGCCACTGAGTAGCACAGAGAAAAACTGCAAGAGTGTGTGACCAGGGGGCTGTCTGTCCTGGTTTAGAGGCTCAGCAGAGGCCTCCACTAGTGCCATTGAAACTGTGCCCTGAAGGAGAAGTTAGGCACAGGAGAGGGAGGGATGTTCCTGGCACAGCTTGTGCAGAGGGTCTGGGGAACAGGGCATAAATCAGCCCATCCAGGCAGGAGGAAGGAAAGCTGCAATGTGGAGACACACACACGTGAATTAGAGATGGAAAAACTTGAGTTCAAATCCTGGCTCCCCGGTGTCCTGTGTGACACAGAGCAAACCGTTAGCCTCTCTGTGCTTCCATGTCTTCATCTTGCTGTCTCACCAAGGTCATGGGGCAATTACATAAGCTAAGGTCTCTGGAAATACCCAGCACCGGACCCAGCACACAGTGAGTGCTCAGTAAATGTTTGTTTGCTGGATGGCTGAGCAGGGCATTATTTGCATCTCCTTTGGGAGGAGGTAAACGGGGCCCTTGTTTCGACATTTGCGGAGTTCCTGGTGGGTGCAATGAGAGATGAAGAAAGTTAAGCTCTAGTGCCCCAAAATGGCCCCTGCCACTTGCTGAAACCCCCAGGATTCTGTAGGGTGAGAGGAGGGCAAGATCCTGGAGCTAGGGTCAGGGGAGGCTGCCTGGAGAGGAAGACCCAAGCGCTGGACTTGGCAGATAAATGGGGTTTGGCCGGTTGAGGGGTGGGAAGGCAGCAAGAGCAGAGGCCAGGAGGCCATGGCTGACCCTGCCCACCTGGCCGAGTTGCAGGGAGGGAAGAGGGCAGCAGTTCTGGATGGGGCCACAGGCCACCCTGGGGCAGGTCCGACGCAGGCTGTGCTCCGTTTGGCCTTGACGTTGACTCCTTCGGATCTCCATACAGTTCCTGGTATACAGGGGTACCGCCACCTCATCAGAGCGCCAGCCACTCCTCCCCAGCTGAGCAGGACCCAGACCCAGGCCAAGCCCAGGATGACGGGGACCTGCAGATGCCACACTCAGGAAGGGAGAAGTATGGGCAGTGACGGTGCTGCTGACCCTGGGCTGGGCCGTGGAGGAAGCTGGGGGTGCCTAGAACTCCCGGCCCGACCGCCTACCCCCAACACCTCCGAAACCTCGTGAGCTGACCCTTCCGGAAGCCCTGACTGACGGACTCTTCCAGGAGCAGGTCAGCCCCCAGGGCCAGCCCACCCCGCCTTGGGATTCACCCCCAGGGTCTGAGGCAACTGTCCCTGGAGCCTGAAGGGAGGGCCTGCAGCCGAGAACTCGCCTCTCAGAAGACAGTGCAGCTGCCCCTCAGCTCACCTACCTCATTCTGCCTGCTTCCCCCACCCAACCGCCTGGGGAGGAGCCCAGCTCAGCCTGGTGCACCCTGGACTGTACAGTCGACTGCAGATGGCCTAGTAAACGGTACTCCCTGTGAGGCCCGTCCTGGTGCTCCTTTCCTGGTGCCAGGCTCTGCGCTGCTCTGGGGCACAGTGATGGATGGCGATCGGGGTCCCACCTACAGGCCCCAGGTGGGGGCCTAAGGGGGTCAGGATGTGGGAGAGCCAGGCCAGAGGGTACTGTGTCTGCTGGCCCGCCCCTGCCCAGCCTCTTGGGCCTCCAGTTTCTTCAACCTGCTTCTCTGTGACAGGCTCCACACCTGGTGGTGGGGACACAGCAGTGAGAAAGACACTCCTCCAACAGGATCCCTGCTCCGCGGTGCTCAGCAAGAAGCGGAATAGTTAAGGTTCAGACTTTGGTTCTGCATCTCAACTTCTCTGTGCCACAGTTACCTCATCTGTGCAATGGGATGACAGTATTACCACTTTATACGTCCTTCTAGGGATTAAATAAAATGGTGTGCTTATGGATGTTAGCCCTGAAGTCTGGCTCTGAAGTCTGAAGAAGGAGCTCATTGAAGGTTAGCTTTGATCATTTTTAGTTGGAGGAGAAGGACAACCAGATATCCCTGGAAATCAGGGAGACCTTCCTGGAAGAGGTGACATGGCAGAAGGACAGTCAGAAGATAAACGGGGAAGGTGCCAGTGTTGCAGGCGGGAAGGGTGGAGAGGAGGGCAGGGCTGAGCCCCGAGCTCTAGTTCCTGTGCCCCAACTTTAGTTTGCCTCCCAGACCCCAACCTGAGTCCACTTTCTTCTTGGCCACAACCCCATGCATGCCTGAGGACGGAGGGGCCAGCTCCCCTCCCTGATGGCCTGCTGTCTCACCTCTCCCCCCCCCCGCCCCCCCCACACAGCCGGTCCCGGGAGCCATCAGGGTGGGTGGTGCCAGGTGCGGCTAAGGCTGGTAGGGAGGAGCTGGGGCTCAGCGTGAGCCTCTCTGTTAGAATCTTCCTCTTCCAACCGTGGAGAAAGGAAGGAGCCCGGCCACAGGGCTGTAGCCTCGGCCGCGAGGGGACGCCTGCCCCGGTTTGGTGCCACAAGTATTTGCCAAGCGCAGCTCTCCTCTCCACCCTGGCCCACGCTGTGCTGGGCGTCTGGGATGGGGGTGAACCAGCTCTGGTCCCTGCCCTCAAGGAGGGGAGACGGTTGCCGGGCCTTAGAGGGAAGGACTGTAACCAGAAGGTACAAAGTGCCATAGGGATGAGGCGACTCAACCTGGGAAGGCTTCATGGAGGAGTGGCCCGGGAGCGGAATCTTGAGAGAGAGGGAAGGGTGTGTGCAAAGGCCTGGAGATGGGAGTCAGGGCTGCTCCCAAGGTGGGGCTGGAGTGAGGATGGTGGGGGCAGGGCCAGCCACCAGCGCTCACAGCAGGTGACCTGGTTTGGTTGGGGGAAGAGGAGGAGGGAATGGGGGTCTGGGGAGGCCAAGGAGGGGGGCGCCTCAGGTTCAGATGGGGAGTGGGGCGAGTGGGGTGCAGCGCCTCAGCCCTGTCCTGGGTGGGCCTGCAGAACCCTGGGTGTCACCTGGCCTGCAGCTGACGTTTATTGAGCACTTGCTGTGTGCGGGGCGGGGCGGGGCTGGGCTGTACCCTCAACCCCCACTGCGGTAGGTGGCGCAGGTGCAGTCATCACAGCCACATGACAGATGGGAAAACAGGCTCTGAGGAACTAAGCAGCTTCCCCAAGGTCCCCCAGCTACGAGTGGCAGCTGTTCTATCCACATGAGGTCCCTCAGCTGCGGGGGCCATCCCACACCCGGCCCTCAGAGTCCCATCCCTGCCTCCGCCCTTGGCTGGGGGTCCAGGGCTTCAGGCCGGGTGCCGTCCAGCCTCACCCTTGTCCTCGGGGGCGGCGCAACCCTGCTGTGCTCAGGCCCCCTCCCCACTGTTCTGAATGGTGCCTCCCACCCCCAGGGCCCACGCCCGCCCCAGCTGGCTCAGTGCCCTTTGCAGCCAGTATCTGGCTCTACCCAGGGCCGTGACCTGGCTGAGTGCCCTTCTGGCCTGAGGACCTGGGGGCTCAGCTTGGCAGTGTGAACCCAGGTGTGGGCCTGGGCTCGAGCTGGGTGGGGAAGAAAGAACGCGATGTCACAGCCCCTGCCCTGGTGGGGGTGATGGGGTGATGGCTCTTGCTTGCAGGCACCACCCAGTCTGCCGAGAGCTGTGGTTCCTTCCTCCTCATGAAAGCCCCAGTCCGATGGGGGAGACACTGGCACGCCCTGTCTGATGGAGGACGTCGTGGCAGTGGGTAAACGGGACAGGCTTGCAAGCCTGTCGTGCCGGGTGAAGGCTCGTCAGCGTGTCCACCAGTACTGGGACCCTCCCCGTGTTCCTCCCAAAGAGCAGAAGGGCCAGTGTGACCATCAGTCAATTCCACTGTCCGGACTGGGCCGTGCTCACCGGCTGGTGGGGTCCCTGACGTGCAAGGTCCTGGGTGGACTGCCTTTCTCCCCTGGCTGCAGGCAAGCGTTGGTAGGGCCTTCACCTCTAGGTGTGGCCTGAAGGGATGAGAACCTTCCTCCCACCCGAAGTGTGGACCTAGCATTTTGGTTTCAGGCCCAGGCTCTGCACTTAACAGTTGCCCTGGTAACTGGTCCAGGAGGATTTCTCCCTCGGGACCCACACGGGGAGCAGGAGGCTGGGCCAGTCACCCCCAAAGATCCCTGCCTTGGCGGCTTTACATGTCAGCTATTTTTAATTTTTTTTTATTTTTTAGTTAATTTATTTATTTGGCTGTGTTGGGTCTTTGTTGCCGCACGTGGGCTTTTCTCTAGTTGCGGCGACCGGGGGCTGTTCTTCGTTGTGGTGCGTGGGCTTCTCACTGCGGTGGCCTCTCTTGTTGAAGAGCACGGGCTCTGGGTGCGCGGGCTTCAGTAGTTGTGGCACGTGGGCTCAGCAGTTGTGACTCGCGGGCTCTAGAGCGCAGGCTCAGTAGTTGTGGCGCACGGGCTTAGTTGCTCCGCGGCACGTGGGATCTTCCTGGACCAGGGCTTGAACCCGTGTCCCCTGCACTGGCAGGCGGATTCCTAACCACTGTTCCACCAGGGAAGTCCCTTAGCTATTTTTTTTTAAATTTTAATTTTATTGGAGTATAGTGGGTTTACAATGTTGTGTTAGTCTCAGGGGTACAGCACAGTGATTGTCGTACATTCGTTTTTCAGATTCTTTTCTCGTATAGGTTATCACAGAACACGATTCTGAGTAGAGTTCCCTGTGCTACACAGTAGGTCCTTGTTGGTTATCTGTCTTATGTATAGTAGTATGTGCATGTTCACCCCAAGCTCCTGATTTATTCCTCCCCTTCGGTAACTGTTAAGTTTGTTTTCGATATCTTTGTCTGTTTTGTAAATAAGTTCATTTGCATCTTTTTAAAAGTTAGATTCCACATACGAGTGATACCATATGGTATTTGTCTACGTGTCAGCTATTGAATGAGATGCCGTCTATGAAAATGCCTGGGGCACCCCAAACCTCAAGGTGGGGGGCAGGCAGGTGGCATCTACAAAGAAGGACTAGCCCACAGACCCATCCTCAGTGCCCGGCCCCAGGCCCTCCCAGCCCAGGGTCCCCTTGGTTACTTAGCGAACCTGGGATTTTTTTTTTTTTTTTTGCCACTCATGGCATGTGTGATCTTAGTTCCAGGCCGCATATCCCAGTGGGAGCAGGCTGTCTGCCTCTGCTTGTTCTGAGGCTTCAGAGCAAAGGCCGCCCCCAGGCCCAGTGACTGGCTCAGTAGATGCTGGACACAGGTGCCCTTTTTCTTCCAGCCTCTTTAGGGCTCACTGGTTCCCAGGAGCAGAAGCCCACTTGCTAAGCAAGCAGCAGAGGCTCTCGGCCGGCTGTGGGCTCACAGGAGGGAAGGTTAAGAGGTGAGTCATCGGTGTCTGGAAGGACAGGACAGGCACTACAGCTCCGGGAATCATTCCTGGTGGGAATGAAATGGCACTGTTTCAGCATCAGTCTCTCAAGAGAGCATCGTAACTGGCCTACTGTGGGTCACCCGGTGGGGATGAGGGAACGCCATGGCCCCACCGCACCGAGGCTGCGGGGAGGGGGTGGCACCAGAGAAGCAAGAGGGGCCGTGAACAGGTCCACAAGGCCTACGCCACCCCTCGGGCGGGTAGGGTCCCACAGAGCAGGGAAAGGACCGAGCCAGGGGCACACTCTCCTCTTCTGCCACTTGGGTCCGGCTGCCCCTCACTGAGGAAACCCGGCCTCAGGGCCCAGTGTCCCTAAGCTCACTGGCCTGACTTAGCAGCAAAAGACAGCAGTGATGGCTCTTCCAGTGATGGAAGACTTTAGAAGAGTAAGATCAGGCCTGGCATACATCACAGTCACAATTCCTGGCTTCCAAGTGTTATTTTGGTCACGTGATCGAACACCTGATAAACATGAACTCATTTATCTGTGCCAAGCACTCTACCACGAGGATGTCATTTCCATTGGAGAAGGGCTCTGGGTCCACTGACAGAGCTCCAGCCTTCACCTGTCCGCCTCCCTCATCTTCTCCACCTGAAGTTCCTTGAAAGGAACTGCACGCAGGTGTCTCTCCTGTTCCCCGTCTCTATCTCAGTGGTACTCTGCACTCAGTAAAGATGTGCCCCATCTGGGAACTTTCTCATCGGACCATGCAGAGAGGAGCTGGGCCCAAGGATTCGGGGACAGGCGTGTCAGGGACCCAGGTACCTCAAACCGGAGGGGCTTCACTGGGGTGTGGGCCCGACTGCCCTGCCAAGCTGCCCTGGTGTCAGCCGGGAGAGCACGGACTACGGCTCGGAGGGACCTTGGGCACGTTAACCCCAACCTGTTTGCCCACGTCACCCAGGGCTGTGAAGATGGCGTGGGACGAGTGTGGACATGACTGCGCAGAGCAGGTGTTTGCTGAAATGAAAGGGGAGGGGGGGGAGAGCCCCCATCCCATCACACCTGATGATGGGATGGCCCCAGCTGTTCAGGACAGGTGGGGCAGGGTCTGCGCGGAGCGGGGGCCCAGAGAAGCCGCTGGAGATCTGCAAGGACCCCCTGCTTGCTCACCACGTGGGCCCCACGCCCCCACTGGGGTCAGCCCTCCCAGCCGAGCTCACACATGCTTGGACAGCGAGGCAGGCAAGAAAGAACACAAGGCCAGTGCTAACTGCATCCCAGTTTCTTTTTATTTATTTTTTTTGTTCTTTTTTTCCTTTTTTTTTTTTTTTAAGTATGGAAGCTCAAGTATAAGATGTAGATTTTTTTTTAAGCTTTACAAAAAAACAAAATAAAACAAAAACTCCTTTTGCATTCCATAAAAATTGACAGAAAAGCACCTGGCCAGAAGAGCAGGACGGTCCGCAGGTCCCCGCCCCCCACCGTGTGGTCTCCGTGGGACAGGGGCCAGGCGTGCGGGACGACGCTGAGGGCCACCTCTCCTTTCTCCCAGAGCTGTCCCCTGTCCCCGCCAACCCCCAACCCCAAGCAACTCCCAAACACACGTGGAATCAGATTTCCAGTTTTTCTTCTATCTTTCACACACCACAGTTATTTCATAAAATTTTTTTGTTTTACATTTTTTACACCAATGTAACAAAAGGGTGGGAGGGAAGGGAGGCAGACAGACAGTGTATTTTATGCCTATAAATGGGTGGTGGTGGAGAGACGGGGGGGCCGGGGCAAACAGAAAACATGGTTTCTATGGAAATACTGAGTTTTGATAGCAAAATGTGGTGGGAAGTAGGCCTCAGAGACAAGAAGGGTGTTCATAGGGTTTATTCTCAGGGAGACATGGCGCTGTGCAGTGGTGATGCAAGTTGTTGTGTGACCTGGGGGGGCGGGGAGGAAGGGACGAGGGAGGGAGCAGAAAACGAGTTTCTAAGAAAGGAATCTAGTGAGCGCACGGCGGCGTGTCCGGTTAGTTGGGAAGAAGAGGCTTAACACTGCTGCTTTCTCTTCAAAGCCTCCACCAGGTCGTTCTTAAGAGCTTCTTGTTTTGATTTGTCTGCAAAAGTCTGCACAGACCTGCCCGGGGAGAAGAATTGTCATTAGCAGGCTGAACAGGAAGAGTGCAGCGGCGAGGGGCCGAGGGCTGCCCTGCCGGTGCGTCCAGGGCGAGCGGCCGGGTCACTGGGCTGGGTGCCCCCTTCCCCATCCTCTGGGAGTGCGAGCTGCAAGCTGTGCGGAGGGGGCAGAGGGGCCCAGAGCCCGAGGCCGGCCCCGCGGGGGAGGCCACGGCCCACCTCTGCACCAGGCTGGGCATGACCTGGACTCTGGGGCACAGATCCCAATGTCAGCCTGGATCAGAAGTGGGCCTCCAAGCACGCCACAGCAGAGACCGTCTGTGCTTCAGCCCAGGTGTGGACTCAGGCCAGAGGCCGAGAGATAAGGACCCCGTTACAAAGCATGGCGTGCAGGGCTGGCCACCCGGCGAGCATTAGGAACCGGCACCTCGGACGTCTGAGCCCACTGCCTGGGCAGCACCTGCGGGCAGGCACTTTTAGGCTTCGGCTGCAAGGCACCATCAGCTGTTAACTTGGCCAAGAAAATCCCTCAGCCTGAACTTCAAGAGGCAGGAGGGGACAGGTAAGTGGCCCTGGGTCGCTGCTGTCAAATCCTGAATTTGTGGGGAAATGTTCACGGGAGTGCACTTACACACAGGTTAGACAGAGCGAACAACAGCTAACCTCTGTAGAGGTTGTACAGTTTACAGAGTGCTTCTCAGGCACACTTCACTCTCACAAGCATTCTGGAGGGGTCTGAGCATTATTCCCAATTTACAGATGAGGAAACTGAGGCTCAGAGAAATGCTCCTGGCAATGACCTTAATGATCACTTTGTCAGATTTCCTCGATGTGTGGGTTAACCAGGAACTTCCTAAACTATTTATAAACTTCCTAACAGTTTCAAAGCAGTGGAAAGAAAGAGTGGAAGGCTACCTTGCAGGAATGCTGTGGAGCCACGGGAATGTCACGCTTGACACGCACTGGCCGTGAAACAGAATGGGAAGGAGAGACCAAAAAATAATCCCCCCCCCCCACTGAATATGGGTGAAATACAATGAAGTAGGACCCAGGAGCATCCCACGTGGAATTCTGGCTACTGAGTCCTAGAAACATCATGGGAAGTGCCCTCAAGATGGTAAAGAGGGAGGCAGAGACGAGGCTTTGAAAGAGTCTATGTGCAGCTACAAAAATTCCCATGAGACACGCTGACATTTTTGGTTGACGCTGCTGAATACACATTTCTGAGTGTCCGCTCCGCTCCGCTCCGCTCTGCGACGGCCACAGGAAGGGTCAGGCACCAGCCCTGGTGGCCCTCGGGCTGCAAACCTCAGCCAGCCCACCACGGGCTTCTGGAAAGCTCCCAATGGGAGGCTAACTTGCCCAGTGGGAGGATGCGGTGGGCGAAGTGGTGGCTCCCACGGCACCCCGGCCCGACTGGGTGCTGGCTCTTCTGGGAAGGAGCACGCCAGGCCTGGGCTGTACCCAGCCCCCCGCTACCCCCCCAAAGGAGAAATTTCCAGAGTTAGAACCAGGTAAGGAACAGGAGGTTAGGCTTGGAACGGCTGGAGGTGCAAGGAGCAGGACCCTCGTTTAGGGAAAGGAGCTCGGGAAGGTCACTGCCAAGCAGCTCGGAACCAATGCCTGGAGGTGGGAAGGAGGGCCTGTCCTGGACAGAAGGTGCCAGGCTGCCCACTGCTGCAGGGGATCTATGTCAGAAAGCCTCCAGTGGGTGGCCACAGGACTAGCCGAGGTGAGGGATCCAGAAGATTCTAGACCCACCCTAAAAGCTGAGGGGCTGGAGAGGAAACTGCACCATATGGAACGCCTTAAAAGGGGGTTTCTTAATGCTCTGATGGGAATGTAACGGTCCGAGCACGAGGCTGGAGGCTGACAGATGCCCCAGGCCTGATGCTGGCACACACACAGACCAGACTGTGCTGCGGTCCCACGGCTGCAGAAGAGCCGCTCCGCCTGGTTGCACAGGTGCCCCACCTCTGTCCCCCACACTGGGCCTCTCCCGGGTCAGGGTCTCCGAGTCCAGCCCCTGGGCCTGGGAAGAAGCCCCTAAGCCCAGGCCCTATAGCCCTGCCCAGCTGGGTTTCCAAACGCCTCTTATTAAAACCAGTTTCCCTTCTCCTCTCCGGGGATGCTGACTGCTTTCACACATCTGTATCTGTCACTAGCTCAAGTCATGGTCCTCGGCCATCGTCTACAGCCAGACTGCTGCCCCTCCATCGGCGTAAGGCATTTAGGAGGACAGCTGCAGCTCGCTAGGGGCAGAGGGTTATGCCGGTCCCAGCGGCTCCAGCGGCACCCGGTCTTGGGGGCACCAGGCCCGGCCCGGGGATTACAGCCGCACTCTGTGTTCCATCCTCAGACTCAGGACGATACACCGCCCCCTTTTAGGTCGGCTAGCCCCAGTCAATCTCCCACCGAGAAGGGGGCTCATCTGGCTTCTGGGATCCTTGGTGGACAGCTGGCGAAGACCCGGCTGCACACACAGCAGAGAGGCCGCCAAAGCCGCCGGCCAAGCGGGAGGCCACCGGGAGCGGCGCAGGCGAGCGGCTCCTGCCGGAGAGGCGACGGTGATGCCCGGCGATGCCCGGCCTGCTCAGGGGCAGAAGCCCAGACGGCCCGCCCTCACACGCGGCCCCGCCCAGAGTGCAAAGCACACACACCGCACACGTGATTCAGGTCCGTGTAACGCGGGGCGTGGCAAGTGTGCACGTTAAGGGGGCTGCTCCCAGCCGAGCGGACACGGGGTTAGTGGTGTTTAAGGGTCCGGCGGGGTCTTGGCGGGCTGGTGAGTCCTGTTTAGTGGGGCGGCGCTCAGGCCTCTCAGGCAGGGTACCTGGAGCGGCTTAATTATCAGGCTGGATGTGGCTCTGGCGCTGCGTCAGCACCTGGGAAAGCTCCCTCTGCAGCTGCGGGAACTTGGGGTTGGCGGGGATAACGTCAACAGATCTACAGAGAGTGCACAGAGGTGAGTGCAGCGGGAGGGGGAGGACGGGGCCCAGGAGCACACGGGGCGACAGCTGAGAGGACGTGCTGGGGACACACAGGCAGAAGAGAGAGGGGAGCGTCACCAAGGCCGCTGCCGCTCAGGGGCTGTGGTGGGGAGGTTCTGGCCGCGGGGCTCTTGCGGGCGGCAGTCACGGTTTTCAGGGGCTCAGGCCACCACCCCGCAGGCTCTCTGCGGCTTTCTCCGATTTGTCAGCCAACGCCCGGGGACCCTGCAGGCCAGGCGGGTGTGTGGCTGGCTCAGGGGCCCCAGGCTCAACAGCCAGAGGAGAGCAATGCTCTGGGGGTGGAATAAAACCCACTGGGGGCCAGACCACGTCCCCCACAGGCAGGGAGGAAATCAGAAAGGTGATGAGTCCAAAGTGGGCCCCATCTTTTAAAACTCTATGAGTGAAAGACTAAAACATCTGTCTCCTGGACAGATTCACAAACCAGAGCTGCTTCCTGCCTCTCCTTGTTCCCAAAGGAGAGATCTGTCCACAGTGGGGGACTACAGGAAACCACGGGCAGAGCGTTAGCCCCTGGACCCGCGTGGTGGTGTAGGGCCGCACACCGGCCTCCATCCCACCCCTCCCTTCGGCAGCCCTGCTCCTGGACGGCCGGAGGGCCACTGGGAGTCATCCCTGGTCGAAGGTCACACGGCTCTGGCTGACAGAGGCTGCATGAGATCCCGGCCTCCCGACTCCAAGGCCCGTCTCGCTCCACAGCGGCCTCCACTACCCACCCCCCGAAAGGGGCTCTGGCCTCCTACCCTGCCCACCATGACCTTGAGGACCCAGCGAGCCCCTGAGCCCCCTTCGGCCTTCACTTGGGCCGACACTGAAGAACGGAGGGCACAAGACGCGTGGGGAGGGGCAGCCAACAGCCCTGAGAGGACCCCAGGGTGGCGGGTCCCTCTCCAGAAAGCAGCAGGTCGGGGGGCTCTTTCTGTGCTGGTGGTGTCATGCCCTCCTGCGTCTTAGGGTCTGATCTGGAGGTATCCTCAGGCCCAGGAGCCAAAGGGACCGGGCAGATTCTTTAGGTGGGACTCAGCCTGAGGGACCGAGAGGTGACTCCAGGGACAAGGGCACGGATGTTGTTAAGGTGAATGGGCCCCAGGAAACAGAAATGGTGCAAGTCTACTCTGATTCCCACATCTATCCTGAGTACACACTCTGTATGCCGGGCTTTACCCTTGCAAAACTTGCATTAACAACCCTATAAGGAGGATAGATACCTCAGCCCTGGTTTACAAAGGAGGAAACAGAGGCCCAAGGCCATAGAGCTCTTAAGCAGTGACCTAGGATTCAAATCCACACCTTTTTGGTTCCAAAGCCCGTGCTTTGGGGTACATTACCTTAGCCCATTAACGATGTCCTTTGTTTTTCCAAAGTAGATCTCATTCAGTGTACTTCTGATTTTATTTTCCATGTCCTGGAAAAGGAGGCCGGTGAGACTGACGGGAACGCCCTCCCTCCTCCCGCCCGCGCCCCTGCAGTCCCCGCTGTGACCGCAGGGTGGAGGCACGTGAGTGTGTGCCCTGAGCGCCTCCCCATCCTGGCGCCCAGGACGCCAGTACCAAGTCCCGGTGTCCCAGGCTGACCCTCACTGGGAGCTGGCCCACCCCACTCAACCACCCGCCAGCCCTCCCCCCAGCTCTGTGAACAATCCCGTGCAGCTGGAGGGCACCCCCTTCTTCCAGGTGGCGTGGGGAAGGGGGAGCTGAGGTGTAGTTCAAGCTCCCCCTCCAGAGCCCACTGGTGTTCCCGGGATCTGCTTCCCGTCTGAGCTCAGGTCTCCGCTCGCACCCACTGGACGGGGGGAGACAGGACTTAGGACCTCCCGAGCTGAGTCGTCAGGGTGCATGTGTTTGGGGGACAGTAGAGGGGGTGCCTCTGGAGCTGGGCCCTGCTTGCGTCCAAATCAGAAGGCTCAGGAAACACGAGGCCAGGGCAAAACATGAGAAATGCGCTGCTGGCTGCTGCGGAGCTGCGAGGGAGCAGCAAGGGAGGCCGGCAGCCGGGCTCCAGGGGCGAACGTCCCATGCGGTGGAGGCGAACCGTGGCAGCAGGAGGCCCACTCACCTCGACCAGGCGCCCGATGTTGGCTATGTGCGGGGAGCAGTCGCTCACGGTTTCATCCTTCTCCATCTGCAAAGAGACAGAATGTTCCTCTAGGTCAGAGAGCCGGGTGAGGGCCCAGGGCCTGTTCTCCCTGCTGGCAGGCCCGGGGCCAGCTGGCGGGGGTTGAAGGCCACTTTTCCAGTGAGGGAGCCCCAGCACAAAGCAACCCAAGTTTCAGGTCGCAGACAGTCCGGCCCGCAGAAGCCCTGAGGCCCCGCTTCCAGGGGAGAGTCTCGCTCCGCCCTTGTGGAGCACACCCCACCTCCACCTCCACAGCCCACAGCAGGGAGGGCACAGGTGACCACCCCTGCCAGGCACAGGCTCAGCTTGGGGCCTGATGTCACAGATGAGCCCCCAAAGTGCCGTGCCGCTGCCGTGCCTGTGTGGCAGCTACGGAGGGAGGGACCGGCAACCCGGGCGTCAGGAGACTCCGAGGCTCAGACAGATGGGGTGGCCTGCCCAAGGTCACACAGGGAGTGACAGCAGAGCCTGGGTCAAAGCCATGCTTACTTCCAAGCCTACATTCCTTCTACTGTGTGAGGCTGCAAGGCCGGCCGAGTGACCGTGTGGAACATGAACAAGGGAATCTCAATCCGCATCCCTGGTTACGACAGAGGGGGTTTAAGAGGAGGTGGGATCCAGCGGGCCAGTTCTGGCCCAGGGATCAGTACTCTGAGTATTAAAAGGAAAGGGGGCAGGGAGGGGAGAAGGCACTGATGACCCTGACACGAGCGCTGAGTCATGACGCATGCGGAGCTCTCCCCCAACTTCCACCCTGTGTTTAAGGCTTACTTCCCTCACAAGATTATACATTCCTTAAGGGCAGATGTATGTACCTGTTTTACACTTCACAGGTGCCTAGCAGAGTGCTAAGTGCATAAACACTGTTTAAACTGAGTGGAAGTGTAGCTACGGTCACCACTGTTATTTATTTATTTAGAAAGATTTATTTATTATTAATTCATTAATTTATTTTTGGCTGCATCAGGTCTCAGTTGCGGCACGGGGGCTTTTTGTTGCAGCATGCGGGCTTCTCTCTAGTTGTGGTGTGAGCAGGCTCCAGGGTGGGTGGGCTCTGTAGTTAGCGGCACGCAGGCTCTCTAGTTGAGGTGCGCGAGCTCAGTAGTTGCAGCGTGCGGGCTTAGTTGCCCCACCGCATGTGGGATCTTAGTTCCCTGACCGGGGATTGAACCTGCGTCCCCTGCATTGTAAGGCGGATTCTTTACCACTGGGCCACCAGGGAAGTCCCTCACCACTGTTACTGAAATAAAACCTGGAAGCTGAGGCAGTCTGGGGGAGAATGGCTGCATGTATACGTGTGGTTGAGTCGCTTTGCTGGGCACCTGGAACTATCACAACGCTGTTGATCAGCTAAACATCAAATACAAAGTCTAAAAAAATACAAAGAAATCTGGAAGCTGAAATAGGCAATCAAGAAACAGCATGAGAAGACAGGAACTGGATCAGGAAGGCCAGAGCTCAAAATGAATTCAGACTAGTGAAAAAAGCAGAGCAAAGGTGGAAGGTTAACTACCTTGAGCACCGGAAGAACGGGGCAGAGGCCTGGGGTGCGTCTGTTCGGAGGCTAAAGGCCTCTGCCCAGTCTCACCTGCTTTTACTTCTCTTACCCATTAGGGAGAGTGACTTCCAGGCTGGGAAAGGTAGAAAAGACCCAGTTAGGAGGGAGACAAAGCCGCAGATGGTAGGACAGAACCAAGTCGCTTTAAATGATTAAGTTTCAGGGTCAGAAAAATCCGATTCTGTGACAGAGACATCCCTGAAAAGTTACGGCACACTTCAGAGGTGCCAGAACACTGGCGGAGGGCAGAGGCTGACCCCACTTCCGTAACAGAAGGAAGAGTGGAGCTGGAAGTTAAACACTGGCTTGACGCTGATCCAGACAACCATTTTTGATGGGACCGTTAAAAAAATCATCTGTTGGCACACTTTCAAATCAGATTCTCCAGGAGCCAGCACGGGCTCGCTATGAACTGACCTGCTGCGAGACTCTCCAATTGCCTATTGAGATGGGGATGCTGGGCTGAAGAACAGAGGGCTCCTCTAAGATCACATCACTGTGGCAGGTTCCCATCTAAGATCCTGTGGCCGAGGCTGGACGACAGCCCGCTCATGTTCCCAGGGTGGCCTCCAGGGCATCTCGCACGATTCTCTACCTGGCCCTGGGTCTACCTGTTTGTCCAGGACTTAAAGAAAGACACAGCGCAGAGGGTTCACGGGATCCTATTGCCAGCATCAAGGGTGGAGGTGATGAGACCCCGAGACACGGGTCAGCTGCAGAGCACAGCACTCCCTGGCGGCAGCGACCTCACTCCACCTGGTCCTCCTAAGAACCACTTTAAAGCCGAGGAAGCGGAAGCTTAAAGGTGTCAGGTGCTCTGCCCAGATGACAGCCCCGCCTGACCCCGCAGCTCTGCTCCTCCAGCCCCAGCGTGCTGACTACCTTCACCAGGGCAAACGCAAACCACCTGCTTTGGCTCAAACATTAATCTCACCGAGAACAAAATGAGGAACAAGCCCAGTGAAGAGACTTGTGGGTTTTAGGTGATTTCAAGCTTGACAAGAACGTGACGGGACCAAAAGGAAGCTACATTACTGGAGCCCAGCTCCGGGGCAGCGCCCCCACCACACGACGAAGCTGCAGGGGCGAGGCTGCGACACCTGCTGAGGGAGGGCCCCCCGCTCCGTCCTTCCGTCCAGCCCAGCCACGTCCACAGGGCTGGACGCAGTCTGGGCTTTCAGAGAGCCACGGGCGAACTGGAGTCCTTCTGCTTAAAAGGTCTGAACACCCTGACCCCAAGAAATGGGAAAGAATTTGGATATCTCAGGCCGGGAGGGGAAAGACTCGGGAGGTCCTGGCCATGCTCTGAGGGCCCGGCTGTCCAGCAGGGGCATGTCCGGCAATCCATGTCATTGCCAAGGGGCGACGGAGCTCTCTGTTATTATATCTGCATGTGCTCACAGAACAATGAGCCCTGGGTCCCTGCAGGTGTCTGGGGAGAAGCGGGGTGGCCATTTGTCAAGATGCTACAAGAGGGGGATCTGGAGTAGAGAGATGGTCTGGAACCCACGGCCTTGCAAGGCCCTTTCGAAGCCAGGAGACTAAGTCTCAGAGTGAAGACGCCTGGTTCTGGCAAGACCGTCTGGCTGAGGGCTGGCCAAACAGGAGACACTGAGTGAGATGCTAAAATGATCGGCTGCTCTGCCCCCAATACCGGGCCCTGAGCCACCCCGGGCACTCTGGCCAGTGATCCTGGGGAGTCTCGCTCAGGGGTTGACACAAGACAGGAGGTGAGCGTGCCCACCAACTTCAAAGTGAAGTCACACCCCACCGTTTCAGGTGGATGAGCACCCCACCCTGGGCAGCGCTGTGGCGTTTGCGGGACACGCTGGGCCCTGAGCAAAACCCTGCGGCCACGACGACTGGAGCGTGTGCATGTTGAACAGGGGCTGGGACCGCGTTCCGCCCTGAGGAAGGACGGCGCTTGCTTTTTTTTTTTTCTCGGTACACGGGCCTCTCACTGCTGTGGCCTTTCCCGTTGCGGAGCACAGGCTCCGGACACGCAGGCTCAGCGGCCATGGCTCACGGGCCCAGCCGCTCCGCGGCATGCGGGATCCTCCCAGACCGGGGCACGAACCCGTGTCCCCTGCATCGGCAGGTGGACTCTCAGCCACTGCGCCACCACGGAAGCCCTGCCTACCCATTCTTAAAAGGCATTTTTGGACACCGACACGCTGGCACTGAGTGTCCTCTCCTCCCACGTGGAAGAGGTTTCTGTACCCGGCCAGACGGCAGCTCAGGGCTGCTCTTCCGGGCAAGGAGAGGCCTGGGGGCGGGGCGGGGGGGGTCTGACCCAAATGAATTATGTCCTTCCACAAACTGGCCTCTCTGCCTCCCCAGCTCCACGCAGACGGCAGACTCCTGGCAAACCCAGGGAAGCAGTGAGGCTCTGAAGCTCAGTGAGGGCCCCATTTTAAATGCGCACCAACCACGCAGAGTTGAGGCCACAACTGGTGGCAAAGGGCTCAGGGCCATCAGGGAAGCAAAGTCACATCAGATATCCGATCTCTTGGGTATCATCTCTGCTTCAGAATCAAGAGCCATCCTCCAACAAAGGAAAAGGCTGGAAATGCTGGGCGCTCAAAGATAAAGGAGGTCTGGGCATGGGGGCCAGGGCGGGTGAGCCTCCCCCAGGAGCAGACCGACTACCAGGGAGGACACAAGGGGCCACGAAGCTTGAGGCAGGGAATCTGAGCCCAAGGCAAAGGCCCAGCAGGGCCCGGGGAAGGGAAGGAAGAGGGTGGGCCGGGGTCGGGGCAGAGGCCCGGCACACAGACATGCCTCCACGGCCCCCCTCCCCGCACCCTGCTGACTCCCTTCACACCTGGTCAGGGTCAGCTCGCTGGCAAAGCTGATCTGCCAAAAATAGAACTATTTTTGCACTGCAGATGTTATTACATCCTTATAAAAGCGGATGCCAGAGGAAAACATTTTTATGTGCTGTGGTCGCACAGATGTTCCACAAGGTGGTTCCAATGGAGTCTGGAATCAGAGCGCAGCCCGCCTGTCCCCATCAAGCACCTCCGCTCCTCTCCGTGGCCCGGCGACGTGGAGGACACGGGTGAGTGTGTAGAAAGCAGGCCATTTTCCTCAAAAGGGAAAACGTGAGCAGTGCCGTGCGGCACTTTGCAGTGAGCAGAGCCCGGAGGGTGGGGACCTGCAGGAAGCCAGCCCCGTCTAACGGCTGCTGCTCTGGAGCCCTGTGGGGCGAGGGCCTTCCTTGCCTCTGCACTGCACCGGAGAACCTAATACGTGCACCAGGCCCAGAACAGCGCCTGCTGAACGGCAGCTCCACTCCCGGGACTCTCCCCGGCCTGGCTCCTCCTAGTAACTGGGCTGGGCTCCGGGTCAGAGCGCAGCTGTGAGGCCAGGACGTAACATGCTGTCAAGCCAGAAGACAGTGGTCAGACAGCCTCTCAAGGAAGGTTCGGTTTGCCCAGTTTAGGAAAAATTTAACTGAGCCTAAAACTGTATACATTCTAGAAGACGGAAAAGTCTCTGCTTGCGTGATAGGTGGTAGTAGCAGTTAACAGCTATTATTTATTGGGCATAACCCATGTGTCAAAATGTTTTTTTATTTCTGCTCTACAACCATCTTTCCAAATGGGCATTATTAAGCTCGATGGTGAAAGTGCTGAATTTCAGAGAAGGGAAGTGGTTCGTCCAGGTCGCACAGCTGGAAAGAGACTGGGCTAGGATCTGAACCAAGGTCTGGAGGATTCCAAAACCTGTTTTCTTCCAGGAGACTGCTCCATTTTCTCAACTTCACCCCCGTTCTTTACCGGAAAACTCAAGGACAAACCGCAGTCCAGGGCTCAGAAATTCCGAGCAGTTTCATCCCTGCCTCACCCGCCTGCCTTCCCCCAACCCTTCCCTTTTTCGGATGTCCGCTCTGTTCCTCGTTCCTCGCCTGCCCGACCTTCCTAGCGGGGGATGGGCACAGGGAGGCAGCCTCACACCAGCTTTCCCTCTCGACCAGGCTGGGTCATTCCGCCCCAGGTCACCGGACGTACACCAAAGCATCCCTAGAAGCCACACCACTCAAGCCTCTCCAGCCCTGAACCCAGGAACCTCAGGGAACAAGGGAGCACCTGGAGCTGGGCCTCCCCGGGTGAGAAAGTCCTCCCTGAGCCACCCCGAGTTTGGCCTGGACCCCTCTGTTCCCCACATCTGGAGGGAAGGCCATGGGCTCTTCCCCCTGCAACATGCCACCTTGCCTGACCAAGCGCGAGTCAAAGAGGATTTCCCTGCATTAACACGCGGGCAGGTGCCTCTGCTGGAGTCTCACTGCTCGAAGATACATCACAAGGGAGCCCGGTGCTGAGCCGGGGGGAGAGCTCGCCTTCCGAGTGTCCGCCCTCATATCCCAGCTCCACAGGACATTCCACCTCTGTTTCTAAATATTTAGAGTTGGAAAAAAATGTCAAATGAACATCTGCAGGGCCCGGCCCCAGACTGGAAACCTTGGATCTCTTTCCCGAGATTCGCAGTCTTGCCTCTTTCCCACGCCTCCAGCTGTCACATAGAAGTGACCTCTCAGTGCAACTTCCTTTTCAGCGCGTTGGTACTTGGCCTGCGGAAAGCAGCCTTCCCACCGGGGCCCAGGTGGCAGCTGCCGCCCTCCTGCCCTCAAGGATTGGCCGTGATGAGCCTTTGTGAAGACGGCACTCACCTTGCCTCCCACAGCTGCAGGGATCTGCCAAAACACTTTCTCTGCTTGCTTTCCAGGGACGTCCCTAAGAGACGTCTTTTGGCGGGGGGGCGGGGGGGGGGGACAAAAGGCCGGAATGGAGGAGATGGGTGAGGGCGCCTTGGTCTGAGTCCCTGGGGCATCTCCACAGCCCAGGTCACAACGAGGTGTGAAATGTAGCTCCATTACATTTACCATGAGCGGTAAGAAAGTCAGTGAGAGGGGCTTCCCTGGTGGTGCAGTGGTTAAGAATCCGCCTGCCAATGCAGGGGACACGGGCTCGATCCCTGGTCCAGGAAGATCCCACATGCTGCGGAGCAATGAAGCCCATGCGCCACAACTACTGAGCCTGCGCTCTAGAGCCCGCGAGCCACAGCTACTGAAGCCCGCGTGCCTAGAGCCCGTGCTCCGCAACAAGAGAAGCCACCACAATGAGAAGCCCGCGCACCGCAACGAAGAGTAGCCCCGCTCGCCGCACCTAGAGAAAGCCCACGTGCAGCAACGAAGACCCAACACAGCCAAAAAAAAAAAAAAGGCGGTGAGGGGGGCCTTGAGAGAGGAGAAGATGGAGGCAAAGCCTGGGGAGCCAGGAAAAGGGACTCCTGGGGGGAAATTCCGCCAAGCCCAAGCCATGGCCCTTCCAAGGACAGGCACAGGAAACAGGAAAGTGGGGGAGCCCTGGGCATCGTGCCAGGGAAGGGTGGCCCCGGCCTATGCAGCTGCGGGGTGGCCAGTATGAGCTGGATGGAAACGGGAGAGCTGGGAGCCCTCGGCCTGGCTGGGCGCTCCTGACCGCTGGCTAGGATGGCTGCCAGGGTCAGGGCCTGGCACTGTGGGCCTGGTGAGATGGCCCCTTCTCTCCTGACACACGTGGGAAGGTGTGAGTGTGCAGCTGCCATTACGCCTGGGTCACAGCAAGTACCGCTAACTGGAGGAACTCGAGCGAGGAAGACCCACCTGAGCCCAGCGCTCACACCCTGGGGTCACCCCAAGACGTCTCCAACCCGACCCTCCTCTACTCCTCCTGCCTCTGCCCTTCCTCGTTATTTCCTGCCTTGAGGCTCCTTCACTGACCACCCAGCCACGGGCTAGTCACTGCAGCCGCCGCTGGGGCCATCCTTTGAAGTCACAAATCTGATCAGATCAGTTGACTACTTAAAAAGTCTTAAAACCCTCCGCACTACCTCTGGTGGTGAAGGCGTCTCACGTGATCACCTGGGCTCCTGCAAGAGGCGCCCAAAATGTGGCACTGCTGAGCACGCTCCAGGGAGGCCTGGCGCCTCCACTGGACTCCGTGGTTCTGGCCCCACTCGCCACAGGGCCTGTTTCTGGGGCCACTGGCCCACTGCCGCTGCCCACGCTGGCTGCTCGAAGGGCTGCCAAGGGAATGCTCCTGGGCGCCCGAAGGGCAGTGTCCTGACTGCTCAACGCATTTCTGTGCAAATGCTTACTGAGCATCTCTTAAATGCCAGGCCTACAGATAGGGGACAGATTAAGACCAAAAAAATGCAGTGCGGCAGAATGCAGCTTTCTTTTCTTCTAGGCAGACAAATCTGGGTTCACATCCCAGCTCTGCCTGCTACTTAGATAAGTCACCACAGCAAATTACTTAATAGCCTGAACCTCAGTTTGCTCACCTGCTAAATGGGAGCGATAACTATGCTGCTGACAACCCAATCAACAGAGACAGCCCACATCACCACACGTGTTCACTCTTGATCACTGATCTGCTAAACTTTCCTGGAACCCCTTCGCCTCCCATCCAAGAGAACCAGAGATGTTTTCCCAAGGCTCATCTGGGACAAACAGCTAAACCCGCAACCCTCATTTCCCCTGTATGCGCAGAAGCTACACATCATTAACTTAGATTTGTCACCCTCATTGCTTCCCTGCCCCTCCTTTTGCAGTTACTTACTTTGGAAACCAGCCCCAGATTTAATGCACCTCAGATGAGTTATGCGACCGGCCGCGAGGATGATGACGGAAGCATCAATTTCCTCATGAAAGCCCAAGAGCACAGGCAATCCAAACAGGCCCGCGGCCAGCGCGGTGCGCTGAGGACGGCCGCTCATCAGGCCTGCGTTTGGCTTGGCAGCGGATGCCGCTCACAGCAAGCCCAGACCCTGGCCGTGGGCTGACAGCTCTGATTTAAACTATTAGGAAGGCTGAGGATTAAATATTTGTCCAGGTCACTGTAAACCGGGTGGAATTATAAACAGTTCGGAGCGGTAAGTGATGCAGGAAACAGTTTCCGGATACGGGTTTAGGACTTTCCACCACTCCCCAGGTGGCAAGGTGTCGGGGAGGACGGCTGCGAGGGAGCCAGCTGCCTGGGGTCCGGCGGCCCCTCCCTGGTCAGTGGTTCCTGGAAGACGAGGGCCCATTTCCATGCAAAAGGATGGTCTCTGCCCAGTGAGCACTAGCCTCTGGGACGGTGTGGGGACAGCCCTGCCCAGAGGCCAGAGAAGGGGACCCCCGAGATCCCCTACGGCTCCAGGCCCCATGACACGGCAGAGGTGGTGCAGGTTCTGCACGGAGAGTGTGAGGCTCCGACACGCGGCCCGGGCACCTGCCTTGCACTTCTACTGTTCAAGTGCACGGAGATGCTTCTGTGACTGCACTTAAAAGAGCTACTAAATTTATCCTTCCTGCCACATTTTAAAAAATTAATGGTTATGAAAAGCATAATTATTATCTTACTGAAAAAGCCATTTTGATATTAAAAGGAACCCTCATGAAGTCCAGCACTCCCAGGATGAAGATGGCAACGGTCACCTCTGCCAAGGAAGGCTCCCTCCTGAGGCCCTTCTGAGGGATGCTGCACTGCAGCCAGCACCGGCTTCTCTGAGGCCAAGTCTCACAGGAGACTCAGGCCAAGCTACCTGTCTGTGCTTCCTCTTCCTGTCACACGAAGGCACCACTGCCCTGCACCAGCACAGGGTTAAGGCCTTCCCTTGGGGTGGGGCTGTTAAAAGTCCTAAACAGGACTCTTAAACGAGGGTCTTCAACCTGCTCAGAAGCTTCAAGTAGCACGTGAAGCAGAAGTGAAGACAAGTCTGCTCCAGGGGAGGCGGCACCTTCCAGTCCAAGCTCCCAGCTCACCTCACACACCTGGAAGGGACACCTTGAAGATGGGCTGCTCATGACCCCTAAGCCAAAGATGGGCAAGAGGAAGGTACACAGCAGCTGTGATACTGTGATTTATAAGAAATACACAGTTTGGTCATTCGGATGACCAAAATACATTTCTCACGTACATCTGCTCTTTATCCATGGTTCCGGGCTCACAGCTCCCAAACCCTTGGAATTTCCTGGGCGATAAGAGCAATGGGAGCATCTTTTGTTACATTTGGTCTCTTGTGCTCAGCTCCCGAAATCAGTCGCTTCAGGGCCTTCAAGGTGAAACGTGTGCCTTGTCGCGCGTAACAAGCCCCTTTCCACCACAACTGGGTTTACGTGAATGAGGTGACTTTTGGAAAGTACCTAAGCATGGGGGCTGGTTGCCAGGGGAACCAACCATAAATAGAGGGGTGGAACGTTTAGTCCTATCTCTATTTCCAGGCAGGGGAGAAGGGCTGGAGGTTGAATCAATCACCAACTGCCAGTGAGTTAATCATCACGCCCATGTAATGAAGTCTCCACAAGACCCCACGGAAGACGGGAATCAGCTTCCAGGCTGGGGAACCAAAATGCTTCCAGGGCCCCAAAACCCCGTGAGAACGAAGCTCCTTTGTTTGAGACCTCGCCCCATGGACCTCTTCATCTGGCTGTTGATTCGTAACCTTTAAATATCCCTTGGAATAAATCGGCAATCTAATGAGGAAATGGGTTTCCTGAGTTCTGTGAGCAGCTCTAGCAAATTAATCGAACCCAAGTAGGGGGTCATGGGTACCTCTGATTTGTAGCCAGTAGGTCAGAAGCACAGGGGACAACCTGGACTTGCCACTAGCGTTGGAAGGTGTGTCTCAGGGGAGGGAGGAGGGCAGGCAGTCTTGTGGGACTGAGCCCTGAACCTGTGGGATCTGATGCTATCTCCGGGTAGAGTGTCAGGCTCGTAGGTGAATTGTAGGACACCCTGCTGGTGTCTGGAGTACTGCTTGCTGGTGGCGTGGGGAGCCGCCCCCCAAGATGGAATTAGGTACAAAACCCCAAAGAGTAGCACTCGTCAAGTTTTAATGTGCACATAAATTACCTGGAGAATTTTGTGAACTTTAGATCCTGATTTGGTGGGTCTGGGTAGGGCCCCAAGCTCTCTGCATTTCTGACAAGCTCTTCCGCGGTGCTGACGCTGGTCCCTCCTGGACTAGACTGTGGACAGGAAGGTTGCCTCCAGCTGCAGAGCAGAGGCTCTCAAGAGAGCCCTCCTGCCTGGCCGGGCCGTTCAGGACCAGAGAGGTGGGAAACAGAGCAAAGCAACGCTTCTTGCCACATCAAAGGAGCCTGAAGTGCAGAGACACACTGAGCCCTGAGGGCGAGGAGAGAGAAGCCATGGCCAAACCTGCAGTCACCTGGTCCTAGCAGGGCAGGGAGCCGGCTGGGAAATGGCAGGCGGTGTTCAACCACAGGTGGCTCAAATGGCATCTATCTGGAAATGTGAAGCCCTGCTTAGGCGGTGAATCAGAGCTGGACAAGCTTACCCGGAAGACCAGTGCCCTAGAAAGACGATTATCAGACTGATGTCTCCCCGCTATGGAAGTCTTTGGTAGCCAGGCTGGAGGGCTCCAAACTTGGCCTTGAACTAATACGAAGACAGAGTCATCTTAGTTAATGTGCAAGGAAGAAAGCCGGAAGGAACAGCTAACACCTGGATGACCAAAACCGAGATTCGACATTATCTGTCCCTGGCAGAATGGACAAAAACCAAAACCTGAGTTCACATGTAAAACCTCATTTTAACAAAGATCGACTGCACAAGAACAGAAGGGGAAATCCCTGGACCGTCAACAGCTCGTGGGAAAAGAGGTGGGGTGGGGAGCCAGTGGGGGGCCGTGTAGCCAACTGCACGCCTGTGAGGTGCCTGCAGAGCAGCGCGCGGCCCATGCTGGATGCCTCTTTTTATGGAGACTGATGTAAAAGGAACGGGCTATCCTCCAAGGCAGCGAGCTCCCTGGTCCCACCCGAGCAGAGCGGCACAAACTGTCCTGTCAGGTTGGGAGATGACCTCTGAACTCTTCCCACGTCAAGACCCTGTGACTCAAGCAGTCTTTGGACTGCTTTGACCAGACATACCCATTTTTTCTGTATGAGGTGAACGAATATTCTGAGTTTTGAAAAGTGCCCTGCTGGGGTGCATAGTAGAGGATGCCAGTGACTATCATTCCGTTGCACCCCTGCATCACTGGAGCACTGCTGCGGGGGCCAGAGCTGAGCAGAGAGCAGGTGTGTACCACAGGGCACCTGCCTGGGGAGGCCGGTAAACCCGCTCGGAGGCTTAACAGGCTCTCCCTCTTCTGGATCCCTGTAGCTTCTCTTTCAGTCCTTTCTCTCCTTTTGGGGACCCTGGCTACTATCCCCCAGCAGCCTGCTGCCAAGCCCCTAGGCTGACCCCCTGGCTGCCGTCACTCCTCACTGCTCACCCCCATCCACAGATCACGGCCATCCGTTCTCGCTGCAGAAAGCACCTCTCCATTGTCCAGTGGCTGCTGGCTGCCCACACCCAGCCCTCTCTCGACTGTGAGAAAGCTGCCTGATTTCACTGTAGGAAATCAACACCCACACCCCTGTTCGTCTCCTCGACCATGGGTAGTCACATGACCCTAGTGTCAGGAAGTGATTCTGTCCGGGACAAGTAACCTGACCCGCCAGTGAGACGTTCCTGGGGTTACACGGCAGACCTGCTCTGCGAGAGAGGCTCTCCCCCAGGATGGCCAGAGGCTGCCAGGAGCCCCCGCATGGAGATCCGGAGTCCTGCCCACATCATTCGTGTCTTAGACCCAGGCGGGCTGAACGATGTCGGAACGTCACAATTAGGTGAGCTGACTCATTTCCATTTTCGCTTAAGTCAGTGAGAGTTTTACTTCCGTCACCTACAACCAAGAGCCCTAATACATCATCTAAGCCACAACTGAGAAAGTAATCCATTCTAAAATGTTACCAGCGGTAATGCCCTAAACATCACGGGAGCATCTTAACATAAACACCTTGATCCCAAGTAAAACCTCCCGTGACTGAATGTCGGGAAACACGGACAGGCCTGTGGGGAGATCACGTCAGGCGCAGGGGCTGCCCCAGGACCCTCTGTGGGGCAGCTGCTCACTCATCTCCATACACGGCCAGCCCTGGGGCTGCAGCCGGGGGCACTGACCACTCTACCTGTCTAGTAAGGCTGCCGCCGAGGTTCATGGTGCCAGAGCCGGATTTGTTGGTCTGCAGCCACAGCATCACCGTGGAGGTCAGCTTGTAATGGGCGGTGCGACCGCTGGACTTCTCCTGTAGGACGAGACAGAGATCAGAGCCTTGGGCACAACCCTGAGCTGAGGACAGCCTGAATGGCCCCTGAATTCAGGTCATTCTAACACGTCACTTCCTAACACGTCACCATGACATGACCTTATAGAATCCCAAATGGTTTTTAAAGGGGCCGAATCTGCGGTCACTGTATCCAAGTTCTTTGGGGATCTTTTTCATCAATGACTACTGCGATCCTGACTTATCTTTATCCACATGGCTGTGGGCACTTTTAGGAATCACAGGGGTTTATACGTCACAACATATTCCCATCAAGAAGCACCTGCTAGGGAACAGGCCGCACCGTTTGGGCTGCCAGCTGCAGGTGGGGGGTAGGGGGGGGAGCTGTACCTGCACTTCCACCACGTGGATGGAGTCCCAGCAGCCTTTGATCTTCTTTGATCCATCTCCAGCCTTCTTTATGAGGATCACTCCAGCAAAACCATGATCCAGATCCCAGAGGTAGACAGATGAGACGCCGCCTTCAAAATACCTGCAGGAAACAGGCCCGCATGTCCATGAGATGTTAAGCCCGTCAAATTACAGATCACCCCAGGTCCCAGGGGTGGTCATTTGGCAAAGATTCATCTAAATGTCTCTCTGGGATTAACGACCCTCCCTACGGTGGTTCCAGGGTTGGTTCTTCCATGTGTCCTGCTCATTCGTTGGTCAGGGGAGGGGATGCAGCATCCTTTCCGGTGGGGGGCTCACAGAAAGAACACGCAATTAGGAGTCCAAAAGATGAATCTGAGTCTGAGCTGCCCTTCCTCTAGCTTTGTGGCCTTTGGCAAACTGACTCCACTTCTCTGGGCTTCACATTCCTTCCAGAAGAAGGATCCAGAACGTGTGTGACATGTAACAGGCCCTCAATGGGGGTCATTCCTATTGAGTAATCATTACCGTGTGATACTCCTATCTTTCGGGATGGCTATTTTACAGACGAAAAACAGGAAAAACAGAGCAACAACAGTCCAGACTTGTCCCACTGAGAGCAGACAGAGCTCTGTTCCCCCTGGAACGCTCCAGGGCCTGCACACGCTGGGGCTTCTGTGGGTTTTTCAGAGCAACCTGCTGCAACTGTATAGCCTGAAACGAAGGGCTAAGGTTGGGACCGAGCTTCCTCCGCAAGTCTGAGGCAATACTGAAAAATTCCTAATTCAGATCAAATGCAGGAGGGAAAGAAAAGGCCAGAGGAGCAAAGGAAATCAGGCAAGGATCCCAAATTCAAGGGCACCAAGGCAGCGGCTGTCCATACAGGTCCGAGGAGCTCAGAAAGCAAAGGCGGACCACCAGCTGACATGCAGCACCTCAAATTCTGCTGACAACCAACTACGACTCTGGAACGATGGAGTCTCTGGTGGCTAATAGCACACTCTTTACCAGAAAGTCTGTGGCCTCTCTGACCCCATTTAACCCTGCATCAGTGGTGCAGAAGGTGCACTCCGGGACTCTCCAGGAGGCCCGGGGCCGCGGCCTCGGATGTGAGCAGCAGGCAGGCACCGAGACGCACAGGCTGGGGAGTCAGGCAGGCACATGTCCCCATGCCCGCCCCGCCAGTCACCAGTTACGTCACACGCTTATCCGCCCGATGACTACTTATCAAGAGCTATCAGCTACCGGCTCTGCGAACTGGGCCTTAGTTTCTTTATAAAGCAGGGACAGTATTGGGACTTCCCTGGCAGTCCAGCTAAGGTTAAGGCTCCACGTTCCCAATGCGGGGGGCCCGGGTTTGATCCCTGGTCAGGGAACTAGATCCCGCATGCCACGACTAAAAGATCCCACACGCCGCAACTCAAGACCCGGCACAGCCAAATAAATAAATAAATATTAAAAAAACCAAACAAACAGGGACGGTATCTACTTTCTAGGACTGTTGAAAGACAAAAACAATACAGGAAAATAGCTACCTGACCAAAGATTATTATTTTCATAACAAAAACAAGTAATAAAAATAAACATGTATATGAATTACACCTCGATAACGCTGTTACATGATAAAAAATATACATGGTAAATGCTAATATTTAGAGAATGTAAGCGATGGGTATTCCAAGAATTCTTTGTACTCTTTTTTGGATAATTTTGCTGTAAATCAAACTCTTTCAAACTAAAAAGTTTTCGTACAAAGGCCAGTATGTGAATATACACCAGAGTGTAACCGAGACAGACGGAAGAGGTAGCCCCTCTTCATGCTGGCGAGCTGCAGGGCCCCGCGGCTGCTTTGTCTCTGGCTCTGACCCACCGCAGGCCCACTGGGCGTGTCGCATGAGGGTCCACACCTAGGTCTGTTCCCCTCACGCCCTCCCCGCCAGCATTCCTCAGGGAGACTGTCCCCACTGCTCCATCCCGCGCTACCCATTGTGATTGAGCTGTCAAGTGAAATTCACAGCTGTCTCCCCTGGCCAGTCGGCCCCAGAAGGCAGGTGACGGCAGGAGGCTGTATGAGGTGCCAGCCCCGGGGCTAGATGGTGGTCAAAAGATTGAGGGACTGAGGTTGAGGGACTGAGGGAAAGGAAGGATTGAGGGACTGAGGTTGAGGGACTGAGGGAAAGGAAGGATTGAGGGACTGAGGACTCTGGCTTCCGACCAGGGCAGCAGAGCGGACAACTGTGAGGGGAAAGCACGGGAGAATGGAGAGACACACCTGCGGGCCCGAGCTCAGCACCAGCCCAGGGCAACTCCGGGAACCTGGCCAACGCTGGGCACTCGGGGACCCCACTCGGGAAGGCGCTTTCCCTTGTTCTAGATCTCTCCCCAAACCCCAAGTAGGTAAGTGTTCTGGCGTAGAGCCTGAGGCCCCCCCCACTTCCCTCCACAGGGCCACCCTGACCCGGCCCAGCCCTGCAGGGAGCTGGTCACACGCCGGGCCACCCTGGGACGCTCCTGGGACATGTGGGGATGCATCGGTCACCTTGGGACCAGACCCCTCACTCAGGTGAGCGGGCGGCATGGGCTCCAGGGTTTTGGTGCCCCCTCCCCGAATTCCCCGGGAAGCAGAGCTGCACTATGGCGGGCGGGAAGGGCAGCCCAGGGCAGACCCGCCAACACCCATCCTTTCGGTGACAGATGGCTGGGTTCCATCGCACGGTTTTTCCTTTCCGCCTGCTTGTCGGGAGAGCAGCCCCACATCAAAAGGGAAAAAACAACTTTTAAAAATGTGGCTTTTCTTGTGCTGGCAGAAGTGGGCTGCTAATTCCTTCTTTCCTGGAGCGAAGGCGCGAAGCCCAGCGGGCGTGTTCATCCTTCTGCCCCTCGAAGCCCGAGGCCCCCCGCCTCAGGCGCCTTCCAGCCCAGAGTGTTGTTCTTGTCTCTGTGCTGGGACTCGGGGGAGGGCAGGTCAGGCTGCCCTGGGAGGGAACCAGCAGAGGGCCTGGTGGCTTGACAACCCTCCTCGACACCACCTGGCAACCAGTTCAAAAGCACCGGGTGGCCTGTGGTTGAGCCCTCTCAGTCCCCTCCCTTAGATTTCTGTTTTCTTCCAGAAAAATAAAACAACAGCATTACCGTTTTGCGGGGCGGAACTGGCCATTTCCACTCCAAAGTCCCACCTCACGGCCCGGCTCCGCTCTGGGCAGCTCCTCCCTGGCATCCTCAGCTTCCCTTGTGGGCCACACTGACCAGGTCCAAAGTTACAAAATGTTGGAGACAAAGGAGGTAAAAATGCAAGCTCGACTCTGATGCTCACGTGGGTTACTATTCTTCCCCCCAATTAAAAAATTTATTAGAAGAACATTATTTTAAAAAAGGAAGTTTAAAATTTAGCCCACAACACCATAAATCAGCTTATCCCATAAATCTCATTTTTCCAAATTCCCCTCCAGTCTCTGTCCAGATGCTTACTTTTTATGTAACTGTAGGCACAGCAAGGGGACTGGGCTGGGCTCGGCTTTCCTCACTTGGCCGGAATCACGAGCACCCTTCCACGGAGCCACGTGACCTCCGTAATTGGTTTCAAAGCTGGGAGAGTGTCCCGTTGGGTAGTCCCCTAACTTACAGGCGATCGGACCTTCAGTAAAGAGACGAAGGCAGCAGCGCCAGAGCGGACTCACATTCCATTCACCTAAAGGGACCTCTGGGGACGCGCACGGCTGCGAGTCTCAACCCGATGTTCCAGGACAAAGGGACTGGAGGACGCGTGATGAGAAAGGGCCGGATCAGAATCGCACGGAAGGCCAGCCTCTGTGGCAGAGTGGCCACGGGGCGCTGACAGCCCCCCGTCCCACGGTTTATGGCCCTGCTCTGCGCGTGAAGCGTTAATCAAAGAGGGACCTCAACAAGTTTTTGGAAATTTATTCTTACCTACTGTACTTTGATCATAATGACATGAAACGGGAAAAAAAATAATTTTTATGTGGTTCACATTTATGAGTTTTTACATAAAGGCTTTTGTGGGTATTTTAAGAATGTGCTAAAATGTTGTCTGAAACCACATAAAGCCATCTGAGGAGTCGCCCGCCAGAACTAACAGCACACACATGGAAGCACTTTAGCTGGCCTTTGTATATTTAATGAGTCAAATAGTATTAATATTGTTTAAATGCTAACATGCTATTTCAATAAGGGGGCTCTGCCATCCCTGGCGACTCGCTCTCGGGCTGCACACGGCAGCATGAACGAGGCATCAAGAGTGGCCTGGCGCTGCAAGCAGGCGGCTGAGGGGTTCACCCGGCCGGCCTGGGCTCTGCCCCTCCTCCACAGGGGAGGGAGGGAGGACGGTCCCAGGACCACTGCCATGGCCCAGCCGCGCTGGGCACAAAAGGGGAGGCCCAGAGGTCTCTGGTCAAGGGGGCAGCTCGGGGAACATCTTTAAAACGTGGACGCCCAAAGACGAAACCCCTGGGCTTTTCTTAGCCCTGGTACCTTCAGGGAGTGAGGGCTGAAATCCACACACACGGTGAGGACGGTGAATGACCTGTTAGCCACAGGGACACAGGGACAGTCTGTGGGGACGCTGCAGAGAAGCCAGCTTGGAAAGTCGAACCAGGGAACAGTGGGGCCTTTCAGAGTTCCAGGAACATCAGTAGGGGAACCGATAGACCGACCCAGACCAACCCGGGAACAACGAGAGGAAAACGCTGCTCTGATGTCCACCCAAGAGTGAACTCTTTCAACCAAGCACCATCGGCTCCACAGCTGGTGGCTTTCAAGATCTTCCCAGCAGATTAATATATTTTTAAGGCAAATGGAACTGCAGAGAATTCAGACAGCTGGCATTAAGGAGATGGGGGTGCCTGGATTGGCTCCGTTAAGTCCCACCATCTGAAAAACAGCATGTTGACCACAACCCGGTTTCATCAACTTCAAAAGACCAGGTCACCAGGGCACTGTGCTGGATAAGCCAGGAGCCCTGGGCGAGCCCCTCAGGTGGGCTGGCTATTGCCCCGCACAGCCAATCACACTGAAGTGCCTGGGCGAGTTAGACCCTGAACCTGGATCAGCGAAAAGCCTGGGGTGTCAGTGACTCTCTTCTTCCCAGAGAGCTATGTCGTTTTCCCCCTGAAATGCACTCCTCCACTTGACCAAAGTCAGCGTCACGCATACAGATTCTATGACCATAACTCTCCAACCTCAGGACTGCTGGGGAGGAGGAGACAAAAGGGAAAACATAATACTTCATACTCAAAATGACCTACTTCACAAAAGGAAAAAAAAAAAAAACAAAACCCAAAACCTAGTTGGGCTCCTAAAGCTTTATAGAGTGTTTGAGGCTGAGGTGTGCGTGGAGACCAGAATGGAAACTTGTTTCAGGAATCTGGGCTGTAACCAGGCTTGGCCAACGTGGGGCTGCGCATGTAACAGGGAAGCCGGGACTGGAATCGGCTTGGAGGTTGGCCCTCCCTCTTTCCCATCAAATCGCCTCCTGGGAGAATAGCCGGACTTGTGGCTCTGACACAGAGGCCCCAACAGGTAATGAGTCACATGCCATGACCCCCACAAAAGAACCACAGCCAGCACAGATCTGCTGGGAGCAGGGTTCATTCAGACGTGGTCCTTTAGCCGAAAGTGGGCTGGGCAGCCTTCCCAGGACTGGGCAGGAGGCCGGAGCGGACGTGGATCTCTGGCAGCGCGATGACACCTGCGATTCGGAGGACAGGCAGTCACCCCCAAACCCAGACAAGTCGGTGGGGGGTGGGGGGGCAGCACAAGGCCACACCCTTAGGTGCCGGAGTGTGAGCTTCTGCAGTCGGCTTCATCAAACAAAGCCAAGAGGAAGGCAAGGAATATTTATGCGGCACCAATGTGGTTTTCTCATTTGTAAGATGAAAACATTGGATCTGAGGTTCA
Source organism: Delphinapterus leucas (assembly GCF_059928025.1). Taxonomy (NCBI): domain Eukaryota; kingdom Metazoa; phylum Chordata; class Mammalia; order Artiodactyla; family Monodontidae; genus Delphinapterus; species Delphinapterus leucas. The sequence goes on along the minus strand of NC_143129.1, from coordinate 175,867,649 downwards.
CTAGGGTCTCTCCCAGCTCTGACACTCCAGGATCAGGTGGCTGCACGAGGGCCGGTGTGAGGCAGACTCTGAGTGCCACAGTGCAGATTCCGAACATCTTAAGTTGACCAAAACTTTGCTTACACACCTCCAGTGACAGCCGTTTCCACCATGGTTTTTGGAACGCGTCCCAGAATCTGCCCACGGACACGGGACAGGTATTCTGTAGACATTCCTTCCAGCACACACAGGTGCAATAATCCCCAGAGCAAACATGCCGATCGGCTTAGGCATGCGCGACTTTAATGCCAGTTGCACTTAGACGTGCACATCTGGACCGTGGCTGCGGCGCTTTACAGCCTCGCTTTACGAGGTTTTTATTGTTTTACTTAAAGAGGAATAATGAAGGCCTCTCTGGAAACAATGGTTCTGCTGCAGGGGCCGCCGAGCTGGCCTGGCACCTGACCACACCGTCCGCACTGCATGCCACCCGTGAGCATCCTCTGCCTCTCCGGGCTACCCGTGAACACACTGCCCACCCGGGAGGATGTGGACGCTCAAGGCCTTCCGGAGTTGCCATCGCCATCGCCCAAGAGCTGCCGTTTTTGAGAACCCATTCTGTGTCAGGGGCTTTGCATACATTATTCCACAGTTAAGATGGTGGAAACCCAGAGAGCGAAAGGAATGCACCCAAGTCACACAGCTGAGAACTGGGGAGCTGGCTGCCCCAGAGCCACGTCCTGTTCTCGTGGCCCTGGTTTAGCCTGTGGGGCTGGACTTAGGTAAATTCTCTTTCTCTCTCTCTCTCTCACACACACACACACACACACACACACGCCGCTCTAAACAATGCTGCCTCAAGTGCAGGAGAAAGTCAGGGAAGGAAGGAAGGGGTACACTAAGTGGCCAGGAGTCTGGGCAACACCAAGAACCCTGCGCTGGGAGTTCTGGAAGGAGGGCCTCCACTTCAAGGTGGCAGCAGAGGTCCGCTGGCTGAGCGGCTGGAGGACCCCCCGCCCTCGACACTCGCACGAAGCAGCTTCCCTGGAAGCACAGGTGCCCGGCAGGACCAGGGAGCGCCGCCACCGGAGGAAGCCGGTCCTCGCTTCACCCCAACACGTGCAGCCACATAACCCGAAGCGTGACTGGCTGCCGTGCGGTGACAGAACCCAGGAATCCTGGAGGAACCAGAGTCCTTGATGCTGAGTCGGGGATCATGTTTGTAAATGAGCTTGTCTTCTGCATGCTCCTGTTTTCCATTTAACTTTCTTCCAGCAGATGAAAAGCAGACAGCGCGTGCCAAGGCAAGCAGACCCTGGGCACGGCCTCAGGAGCCTGGCGAAGGGGACCCACGTGGACGCACCATCACTGGCCTCCAGGCTGGGGGGCAACGAGTGGCCTGTCTGGACCCTGCGTGCACGGGCTCTGGGAACCGCAGGAAACGCCCCTGCTTCAGAGCAGGACTCAGAGCAGCTGAAACTTATACCACGAGAGCAGGAAGCGACTCGACCCAACTCACCCCAAAGTAGACAGGGCGTCTCTCCACGCGTCTCCCACTCCATCAAAACAGCGCAGCTGAGGCGACCTTGGCTTCCCCCTTAGCTGCCTCCAGCACTCTCACACCGGCCCAAGACTGGCAGCCGGAGGCCCACAGCAGGCAGGGCGGGTTCCCAGAGGCCCTCCAAATGCGCGGAAGATACAAATAATGTAGGTGGAAACCCAAACACTAATTATGCTGCCGACAAGCTGAGAGCCAGGCACGACTTCCCCACCTTTACCACGCGGTCCCTGGGGCACAGGACGCGTAGCAAGCGGCACTGTGGCAGGGTCCCTCGGGAGACCTTCAGACACGGGAGAGGCCCTCCACCTCCGGGCAAGGGGGAAATGGTTCACGTGGCGGGGGCCACCCAGACCTGTGTGAAGGGGCAGGCAGCCAGGCCGATGGCCAGTCCCGATGGTCCAGGTCTCACCTGCCCCAGAACTTTCCTGAACGATTCCATCACCTCACGCTTACTCTGCTCAGTGCTCCCACCCATCTCCCGGCTGGGTTCTGACTCTGGAGACCAAAGGTAACTGGGCCTGGCTGTTTCTGGTGGTGGGAAACACAGGGTAACCTCAACCCACAGGTGTCGCTCAGCCAGACTAGCGGGGGAGCGGTGAGGACCGAGTAGCCAGAGTAAGAGGAGTCCGGGTCAGGTCTCGCACCCCAGCCCCCAAACGACTTCTGGAGGGATCTCTAAGGACGCACAGCCAGAGCTGTCCCACGCACCCCGGGACCCTCCAGGCCCTGCCCCAGGTGCTGAGGACTACACCCCAGGCCTGTGCCGGACGAGGGCCCGTGCACCTCTCCGCATGGCTCCTGTCCCCTGGCCACACCAGTGAGCCCCTCCCCACTAGGTTACACGGCTGAGCATGGCTCCCCACGACCACCCGAGCTTCCACGACTTGGTAGGAGGACTCACAGGACTCAGAAGAGTCGTGCTTGCAGCCGTGAGTTATTCCAAGGAGACAGGGCACAAGCCGCCGAGGGAGGGAACCGGGTACAGGCTTCCAAGACTGCCCCTGCCCCGCCCCGGGGAGTCACACGAGGTGCGCCTAATTCCCCAGCGACGACGGGCCGGGACGGCGTGTGAAGTGCTGTCCCCGGGGAGCCCCCCTCCCCCGCCCCGCCCCGCCCCGAGCCTCGGTGCCCAGGGCTCTTACTGCTGAGCTCCTCTGCCTGGCACACACCGCAGCTCCAGACTCCAGCACGGAGGCTGCAGTTCTGCACAAACCATAGCGTTTGCGTGACAGTTTCCACGTCATGACTGCTCCTATCAGGGAATGGAACAAAACCTCCCAAATCCAAGGTCCCAGATGCCAGCCAGGCCTGCTCTGGTGATGCTCCTCTGCGACAGGGACGCCCCGCTCCAGTCACCCCACGGCTCCTCCCCGACCACTGCGATAGATGCAGCGCCCAGTTTTTGGTCCTTCTCAGCACTTACCAAAGGGTGCGAGTCCTTTGTTCGTTTGTTCACTTCTTCCCCTGTGTACCTCCTCACCCCTGCTGGGCCCAAGGGGCCCGCCTGACCCACCCCCGTGGCACCTGCAGTGCTCGGAGCAGGGCAGGCTCTCGGGAGGTATTTGTGGCTCCATCCTAAGTACTCTCTCCCGTCACCGCAGACGGGAACTACTTCACTCCATTTCTGAAACAGATTTACTCAAGGTCTTGCTGCGGTCTATGGCAGAGCCCCACCAGAACCCGAAGCCTCCTAATGCGGCCTGCTGCCTCGCCATGTCTGCACCAAAACCAACCCCCAGCCACAATAAAAAACACATCCACACAGGTCACTGCTGCAGGACGAGGATAATTCTGTCACACTCGAAGGTGTGAGTGGGCACCATGAGTGCAAGGTGAGCCTTGGGAACAGCGCCTCACTGACTGCCCTCACCCACCCCCACCCCCACCCCCCAAGATGGGCAGTGGCACCTTGCTGACAGATAAGGAAACGGAGGCCAGAAAGCGGACCACTCGCCCCAAGTCAGTGAGTAAGGGCAGACCAGAGAATCAAGGCCAAGTCTCTTTCAAAGCCCAGGCCCTCCCCCACTCTGCAGCCTGACGCGGACAAAGTGACTTCTGCTGGGACGTGTCTGTGCCTGCTGCCAGGGTGTCCCCACCGACCACCAGTTAGCTGCTTCCCATACTTCTGCTACCTCCATTTCATCAGAAAGCCTCCCGCTGCCACCTACGATCCCCATCAGGACTGAAACACTGAAACTCTCCAGGCCCAATGCTCACATCCCAGGAAGGGGCAGCCCCGGGGAGCCCAGGGTGAGAGGTCTGAGACGGCAGCTGGGAACACGGAGTTTCAAGGACCCAAGAAACCAAGGCAACAAACTTTCTCCGCACAGGAACACGGATGCCCTGCCTTCGCTGGGCTGGTGTCGCTCAAACGTCACGTGACAGAGGCGCAGAGAATGGAAGGAAGGAGCGGAAGCAGCCACAACTGTGACCCGGTCCCAGCGGGGGAGAGGAGGCGGGGAGCCGCGGGAAGGCCCATCTGCCAGCGCCCGGCCGCTGCCGGAGAGGCTCGCAGGCTCTGGGGCTGCCACAGGGACGCCAGCCTTGTTTCACTCTGTAAACGTCTTCCAGACAAGAAGGGCTGATGAGGAAACCTAATTAAGGCTTTTGAAGATTATCTCAGACCCGAAGCAAAGGAAGAACACAAAATGCCTTCCCGCCCCGCTCCCCCACCCCCTAGACTCTGGCCTTCGTTAAGCTTTGATTTCAATCAATTGCACACCCACTAAAATTAACTTATAAGGCCAATAAATTGCAACCGCATGTTCGAAGGTATTATCTGCTGCAAGCCAAGAGCCAAGGACCGCAGAGCGCGGGGCAAGATGCCTGGCACAGATGGGAGCAATCATCTCTGAAAGAAAGCAGTGCCAGCCCCTTCGGTCAGAACATCTGGTCTCAACAGAACCTGGGCCGACAGAGGACCCAGGGTGAAAGCCAGAGTGGGGAAGGTTTCCCATCTTCTCTGGGAACCTGAAAACGCAAAGCACTGATCGTGGGGTTCATGGCAGCCAGCTGGTGGCTCACACCACAAATAAGATGTTTCTCTGGCAGCTGCAAGTGCTGACCCTCTACTAAGTCTCTCCCAAGAAAGATGGCTCACTTAGGTCACGTGATGAGGTCCTGTGACCGACGAGCTACCCCAGGCTTAAGGCCTGAGAAAGCAGAGACAACTCTGCCAAGAGAGCAGTGACCCTGTGAGCCAGCCACCCGAGAGGAGGCCCTTTCTGCGACCTCTCCCTCCTCCCCAGGGGCTGAGCCAGCCCATGAATTAGAGCCAGGAAACCATCTTGGGGCTTGGCAGAGAAGGAGAGTAGCCTGGATGTCGGCGACCAAGGTGGGAGGGCTTGCGGGGAGAGAAGTGATGACGTTCCAGATGACTGGAGAGTTGATCAGGACTTCCCCCAGTGCCAGCACTCCAGCAAAACCTGCCTGTCATCTCCTGAGCATTTTCGGCAAATGGACAATTTTTAATCTAAGATCAGAGCTGTGCTATCAACGGTTGCTTAACAGTTATTCTCTCGGGGAAAAGTTACCACCACAATCCCTTTCTGTCACTGGTGACGGCAAAGAAGGAAATCAGTAAATGCGGGAGGGACGGGAGGGTGGGAGGGCGAGAACGTGGCAGGGACCTGGGAGGAGCAGGGGGGAAGCCAGGAACTGGGGGGCTTCAAAGGAATCATGTAGAACACACAGCTCACCTCCCTGGGCCCCTACGCGCCACTTGCCCACCTTGGGAAAGGAGTTGTGCTCCAAACTGCTGGCACTTTTAAGCTATGTGGAGAAATGCTGTGCACAGGCAGGAGAGAGGGGGGCCACATCCCCACCGGAGCTGCAAGCCAGAGGGCCTGTTCGTCAGTGTGTCCCTGGCCTGGCCGCTCACTCGGACCACACCAGTTCCACATCCCAATTCCCTACAAAGTCAAAACCTTTACAGCCCCAGGGATCAAAGCCCAGAGCCCGGGGACAGAAGCCAAGGCTTTCCCTCGGGATGCTGGGGAAGAAGCTTTTCTCTCTCACGGCAGAGAGAAGCCCCCTTCGCCCGGTCTGGATCGCATCTCAGCTGGCTCCACGCTCCCCGAGGTCTCCTTCCACTCATCGTGTTAAGGAGAACATCAGGAGGAAGAAAAAGGCTGACGGGCCAGGACCAGCACAGGAGGAAGCGGAACCAGGAAGCTGTCTTCACTACCGTGGCTGCAGGTTCAGTCTTAAGGCACAGCCAACGGTTGGGGAGGGGGAGAGGTCCACGCCGGAGGAGGACGTGGCAGGAAAGAGCACCTTAGGCCTCTTTGTTTTGTTTCTTCTTTTTTTCTTTTCCTTTCTTCCCTGTGCCACACAGCTTGTGAGATTTTAGTTCCCCAACCAGGGGGTTGAAGCTGGGCCCTCAGCAGTGAGAGCGCAGAGACCTAACCACTGGACCGCCAGGGACTTCCCCGTTTTTCTTCTGTCAAACCTGCAGCCCTTCAGAAGCCAACAAACCTCTGTGAGCTGAGTTCAGTGCGGCCTTCTCAGTGTAGGGCGAGGGTCCTTCCTGCTAGGAGCCGCGGAACAAGGAGCCCCCAAAGGCTCCTTACAGCACAGCTGCTCCCGCAACACAAGGGGGTTCTAATTCTAAGCCCGAGGGCCAGAGTCTGGCAGCTTTCAGTCATTTGAGGTGGAGACTGGTCGAGAGGCCGGAGCACAAGCCAAACTCAGTCGTAACTCTGCAATCCAGCAGGGTCCCAGCATTCACAAACACCGGGGGGTGGGGTGGGTGGGGAGGAGTTAAAGTCGGGCCTAGTACAGGGGATGGGCCTGCTCAGCCCCCAGGGGGCACAGGCCAAGCCCCACTTTGGAGCGGGGCACCCCGGAGCGGCAGCTGTCCGCATCCAGCCCTCCTGGGAGCGACGGTGTGCCCGTCCTCTCCTGGCGGCGTCCTTCCAATCACCCTCTCTTCCTTCTGGCAGGGCTGGGTCTGCCCGAGGCTCCGGCACCCCTCGGCAAGCCCAGGACACGGGCCATCCTGCCGGCTGCTCGGGCAGCAACTCGGCAACCAGAGCCAGCGGACGTGAGGCAGTGTCGGGGAGCCTCCCCTCAGAGGAACTGCTGCCTGAGTCCACGTGTCCACGTGACAGGCAGGCAGGTGGAAGAATCCATGGAGGAGCGCTGTGGCTTCCTTCACTGGGATGACAGCAAAGGAGTCTTCCTTCCTGCGGGAAGAGGTCTATACTGCGGAGGGGCAGGGATGAAGCATAAAGAGGAAGGCATGACCTACTGCCCCTGTCTCCCTTGGAACCATCTGGTCCAGGTCCCTAGAAAACCTGGAGCGACCACCGGCCTGTGCTGCTCAAGGCCTCCGAGCCCCTCGCTCATCTCCGTCTGCTCCAGAACCACAGGGGGAAGAGCTCAGGCTCTGGCCCTGCCCAGGTCACTGACATGGCCACTAACAAGTCACAGGGCACTCTGACGATGGGGACTTCCAGAGGTGAGCAAGGTATTGGGAGGGAGGGGGCAGGGAAGGAGGAAGGGAAAGGAAGGAAGGAAAGAAAAAGGAGACTTGCATTCGTAATTATTAGACCAGAAATGAGTTGGCTCATCAAGTGTGGTGCAGCTGGGAAAACGGTCCTCACGTACGGCCTCAGGAGGGGGCGTCCTCAGTACACTGATAACACAGGGTGCTTTGAAACTGCTGACTCTGGTTGCCCAATGACAGCTCTAGCCAGCCCGGTGGCCTGAGGTTGCTGAGACAGGGAGAACCGGGCCTCCCCTCACATACAAGGGCATGAAGGGCCTCCTGCCCTCCTCTGTGGGCGCCACCCGCAGGTCTTGTACTCTCTCCTCCCCCACGGAAAAGCACACTGATGCCGCTGGGGACAGATGGCATTCTCTGGGCCAGGATTCCACCTCTACAGACCATCCCAGAACCTCTGGGGCTGGCTTGTCCTGTTAGATCCGCCACTGGGTGGAGGAAGCTGTCCCTTCACCCCCTCCCCAACCCCCCGCAGCCCCGCTCACCTTTACAGGAGAGGGCAGGCCCATGCAGAGCCCCAGAGAAATACGGGTCATTAAGGCTTAACGCCACCTTCAAAGTGGACGCTCACCCAGGCAGGGGAGCCTTCTCAGGAGGCGGTGCAGAGAGTCAGACCTAGGGTACGAGCCCAGCTCCTGCCGTTTCCTAGCGGATTAACCACTGGAGGACTTCTCTGAGCGTCGGTTTCATCGTCTGTTAAATGAGGTAACTCCCACTTACCCTACAGAGTCGCTGTAAGGATTGGGGGATCACAGTGAAGACTTTTTAATGGTGATGGGGAAAGGCTCACGATGTTAGGCCAGTCAAGACCCCACAGAAGGCACACGTCTAAGACTGACCACGTGTCATTATACAACGTGAACCAGCGAGACAGGAGGGAGAAGGGAGTCAGAGACGACACCGGCCTCTTCCCCGGGCCTGGGCCCAAGCGGCAGCACGGGGCACCAACACGTCTGCATGGCTTTATTCGGGAAATCACAGCCCAAATGTTTAGCCTCTAAGAAACCAGTACCAGCCTCGTTCTGATCCTTGGAGCCGCCGGCACAGGCAGCCCTCTGCCCAGACCACTCCTTTCCGGCCCGGGCGTCACTCTATTGTTTGTCCTCCCACAGTGGACGCACGGCACAGGCAGGGACGTGGCCCTCCATACTCAAGGCCAGTGCCCCAGGGCTTGGCAAGCAAACACTCAAACGTCAGTCAGGTATATGGATAACTGTTGGACTCTGGAGTTGGATAAGGACGGTTTCATGCTGGACCATAACATGCGAAATACGTTACTGGCTGTGTGAAGCTGGGCAAGTGACTTCACCTCCCTGAACCTGTCAACTCATTTGTAAAATGGGAACAATCCTCTTGCACAGGCTGACGTGAAGATCAGATAAGACTGAGAGGCAGTGAACACTGTGCTCGCCCAGCCACTGGCTGGTAACTGCTGTTATTACCGCTGCTATCTTATTATCAATATTATCATGACCCCAGGAAACTGATTCCACCTGGGAATTCTTATTTAGCAGCTGGATAGGCTTCTTGCCAAATGGCCAGGTAAGACCAACTACAAATAAACCAGAGGTGACAGCAACGAGGAAATCTCTCAGCATCACTGGAAGAGGAGCTATTCTACCACAGGGCAAATTTCTAGACATAAGAACCCTTTAATCAGTGAATTCACTCTAACGGTGAAAATCAATAAGTTGTGGAAACTTCAGGCAAATATGGACTCAAGTCCTAGCTCTTCGCCTCTGTGTCCTGTGGTGAGTCATTTAGCCCCTGGGAACCTCAATCTCCTCATCTGTAAAAAAAAAAAAAAAAAAGGGAAAATCATCTCCCCCAGAGGTTCTTAAAAGGATTAAAGATAATGTATATACACTACTGGCACGTGACAGATACTGCAGATAAAGCTGAGTCACACACTGACGCATCCGGGAGCTACCGAAATGTTCAGGGCCATTTGTTCATGGTTTCCTCAGAGCTTCTGCTTGTGTGTTGTGGGTCTTTTTGTCTGTCTGTGTGTCAGACTGAAAAGTGTCACTTTTCCTCCCAAACCAGCTTGTAAAGTAAATTCTTTATTATATGCGTTACATCAAATCTGCTAAAAACTGGAAAACCACGCCAACTGTCTGCAAGATGGAGACCTGAAACTCCTTCTTGAAGTGTAACAACACCAGCTTTCAGACAGTGGTTTCAGCCGTTCAGATGCTTCGTTTCTCTCATTTCCATTTTCTTGCCTATATCCTAGGTCAGGTCAGGGAGGGCACCCTGTAGACCGAAGGAAGGCCAATTCCCACCTACCTCAAGCCTCAAGAAGATGGTTTTACATTTTTAAAGGATAATATATACATAAAAAAGAAAGAACAAAGAAAAAGTGATAGAGACTTGTGTAGCCTGTAAAGCCTAAAATGTTTACGATCTGGCCCTTTGCAGAAGTGTATGCCACGCCCTCCCCAAATGACTGAATTTGTACTGAGGTAGCATTGCATGTATTACAGTTTTGTTACACTTTCAATACAGAACTTAACTTAAAATGAGATTTTACGGATTAAGAAAAAACGCTTCAGAGGATAACCTGCTTTGGAGCCTTTCCTTGCAAGGCGGATTAATTAAGTGGTCACCTTTCTGGTGGTGTGGAGGGACTGGACGGAAGCAGAAAGCAGGTGCAGCGAAAACACTTCCCAAAGTGCAGGCTGAGGCCCCCAAAAACTCGGGAGTCAGCAAAATGTTGGCTCAGAGGTGGCTGCCCAAGGCCCACTGTTTAAGGACCTCAACTCCTCCCGCCCTGGTGACTGGTCTGGAAGCAGGTACCCCGAGCTCCAGGTAAGAACAGAGTCAGGGCAGGCAGTGCAGTGAAAACCAGAAGGGCCTTTAGAGACAGACGGAGCCGGGTTTGATTCCTCACTCTGCCTCTTGCCTTTTGGACAAACACCTTAATCTTTCTGAGCTTTGATTTCTTCATCTGGGAAATAGGGACTAAAACAGTGACCACATTTGTGAGGATTTAAGATGACGTGTATGAAATATCTGGCACTGAGTCTTGCACACGGGAGGTGCCGTCCCAATGGCACTGGCTGTTCCTGAGAGGCACGATGCAGAGTACTGCCCGGGCAAGGTAGCAGCAGCCTCTCACGACTGACCCGATGACCACGCTCGGGCCCAGCGCCCTGCTGGGGGAGCTCAGAACTTTTACTAGTTAGGCCAGCCAGGTGGCAGGTCTAAGGGAGACGACTTGGCCTCGCGTTTCATCTATGAACTACCTATCAAAAGAGCTGCGGGGCAAAGGGAGTCCGTAACTCACAGGTCTCGGTACTGGTCAAAGGCATTGTTGGCTTCCACCTCCAGCTTCCTCAGCCGAGCAGAAGGCATGGCCCCATCTTCCAAAGGAGGGTCATACTTGTTACTCCACGGTGACCTGGAGGGGAGAAGGAGAAGGATATCACATGAATCATTCCAGTGAGCCATCGGCCCAAGCCCCAGCTTCTGAAATGTCAGAGGAAAAGCCATTATCCACAGGCCCTGGGCATAGACACGGCTTTCTCAAGGTTTGCAGAGCAACGGCTCAGATTCCACCTGACCTGGGTATGAACCCCAGGCTCCAACACTCACCAGCTGTGCATTTCCAACAGGTGTCTTGACTTCTCTGAGCCTCCCTTTCCTTATGTGCAAACTGAGGCTACTATTTACCCACAGGGCTGCTTTGAGGAGCACAGGAGAAAAGTATTGATACATCAAGTGCCTAAATTAGAGACGAGCATATAGTAAGTGCTCAACAAATGGGACTTCTTTCTCACCCTTTTTAAAATTTTCCTTTGTTCTCACCATTGTTTTGATCAATAGAGGCCCCTCTCTCCTCCCTGGCCTGCTGGCAGCTCTGGAGAAACTCTTACTCCTCAAAGATCTTCTTACACGATTAAGGATTAAGAAGAGAACTGTCAGTTATGGAAGCAGCAAGAGAGCCAGCCCCATGGGGAAAGGCTGACCACACGTAAGAAAACCTGAGGGACAGAGTTCTCCCCATGAACAGAGGACGGCCTTCCAGCCTCCAAGGGCTGTGCACACAAAGAAGACTGTGAAGTAATGAGAACCAGCCTCACTTTTTCCAGCCCAAAGTCTTGCTGCATTTTTTAAAATGTATTTTGCCACATCAGGAAAGCATTTAATCACAGAGAATGCTGGCAGGGGGGTTATAAGGGAAATAGCCACTCATTAATTCCCGCAGGTGGAGTTCACAGAGCTGGGGGTTCAAAGAAAGAGAATTTAAAAGGTGAGGGGTGGGGGGGGTGGGCCCTGCCTGGTGGCTCAGTGGTTAAGAATCCGCCTGCCAACGCAGGGGACACGGGTTCGAGCCCTGGTCCGGGAAGATCCCACATGCCGCAGAGCAACTAAGCCCGCTCGCCACAACTACTGAGCCCGCGTGCCACGACTACTGAGCCCGTGTGCCTAGAGTCCGTGCTCTGGAACAAGAGAAGCCGCCGCAATGAGAAGCCCGCGCAACGCAACAAAGAGTAGCCCCCGCTCGCTGCAACTAGAGAAAGCCCGTGTGCAGCAACAAAGACCCAACACAGCCAAAGGAAAAAAAAAAACAAGGTGAGAGGGTAAAAGAAAGGAGGAGAGGACAATACGGAATTCGGACAAAGTCCTTCACATTCTGGGGCATAAACACCTTGACATGTCCACGGTAAGAAACCCCACTGCCTCTCCCGTCTCCCCCCCGACGACACCACTTCACATCACTGAGGACTGAAAAGAACCTTCTGATTTAGGATTGTTGGTCAGGGAAGAAAGGCCTCACTGCCTCCCGAAGCCCAGTTTTAACTAGTTCTGTGCACAAACATCTTTCTTCGTGTTAACTGATGCCTGGCACCTACCTCAGCAGACCACGTCAAGTCAGCTGGGCGACCTCTCCTCCCAGCCACCCTCGGGCAGGGGTCCCAGCTGTCTTGGCTGCTGGCCCACAAACGTAGTGGGGAAGAGTTGCTGTGCTTGGCGCCCCAGAAGGGCCTCGTGCAGCAGCTGCTCAGGCCGCCTCAAAGCACAAGGTGCTTGGAAACCCTTCTTTCCACACCCGCCCCTGACCTTGCTCACCAGTGTCGGGAGAGGCTGTGCAGCAATGGGCTGAAACACTCCCCACTGCCCCGTGACCAGCAGCCAGCTCTTGTGGTCACACTGGGTTGCGCACAGACCACAGCAAACAAAGGGCTGTTGGACAAGCCAGGACCCCACCTGGCGAGAAAAGCAGGCGAGAAGCCAACGCCGGGCACCCTCTCACGCTCCCCGAGGCCTCTCCCTCCCTGGGCAGGGCTGACACGTCCATCATCGCTGCGTTCACCCCTCACAACAGTGCTGCCCGACAGAACTTTCCCCGACGACAGAAATGTTCTGTATCTGCGCTGTCCCAAACGGTAGCCACTAGCTTCGTGTGGCTCCGGAGTACTTGTGTGACTGAGGAACCGAATTTTAAATTTTACTGAACTTGAATTCATTTAGACGGTCAACTTTAGAACCTTAGCTCCCAGAGGGCAAGAGTTGTGTCTGTCTTGCTCTCCACTAATTTGCTCAGCACCTGGAACAGTGCCTGGTGCTCAACCACATGCTCATGAGAAAAAAAAAGGCAGAGGAATGAGTGAACGATCTCGCACCCGACACAAAGCAGAAGTAACCACTGCCCCCGCCTGTCCCCTCACTCCCACACAGATGTCGGTTCCTGCAGCAGTCACATCCCTGCCCTTGACAACGAGAGCGCTCCAGGCAGAAGCGTGTGCAGTCTGCCCTCGCACCCCGGCACCCAACACACAGCTCGTGGGCTGAAGCCTTCCAGCGCGGGGTGGGGAGGAAAGGACACACGGCACTCCTGCAGGTGTTCCTCCAAACCAACAGAGATGGAGCAACTTTCTGCTTTTTCTGCTGAGGGACACCTAAGCATTTAAAAAAAGAAGAAAAAGAAAATCAAAGAAGACCTCTTACCAGATCCAGAGACAGAGATGAAGTTGCACAGTGCTGTCATCACCGCTGTTTATTTGTAAACTACGCTTGGCCCCTCACCTCCACTCACCGAGCGGAGTGCAGAGGAACCTGAGCGGGAGAATCTAAACTCCCCGCCTGCCCTGCGGCTCCTCAAGACCCCAAGACTCTCCTCAGCACACTCTGAGGCCTCTGACTTCCGTTTCCACGGCTACACGGCCATTGCTGTCCTGGGGGCCTGGAAGTCCCACCCCTACTGGCTTTCATTTAAAGGCGACCTGATTAGACATAAGAGCCGATCTCTCTTGAAGACTGGGGGTCTGGAATTTTCAAGACATATCTCTCCCTGCTCACAGGCGACAGCGTTTCAAGCCGTTAGTCCTGGAGCCGGGGTAACTGTAGCTGGGGGAAAGATCATAACATTACCCAGAATATCCTGAGTGGAAGGGGCACTCAGAACACATTTTAAGAGCTTAAATGGAGGCCATTTGAAAAAAGACAGATGGACAGGAACGCTTAGATTTCAAAAGTCAGGCCTTTCATTTCTCTCAGAGAATGCTTTTTGTTTCAGCTAACAGGTTTCAAACAGTGCTGCTGGCAAACTGTCACACCATAAGGATCTTATTTAAGCAAACGATCAGACACAGGACAGAAATGTGTGGAGAAACTCAGAAGACCTTGAAGTTTTATACCGAGAAGAGAAAAAAAAGGAAAGCCCTGTGCCCTGACACCCGGGACTCCTCTTCAGCTGAAGAGCCCCAGGCCCCCTACGGAGCCCCAGGAATGCAGGTGGGAGCCAGCAGGGCGACCTGGAGGTACCACATCCTGGGAAAGCCTGGCCTGGGCATGGACTGGAAATGATTCCAGCCTTCCACAGGCTGCTGGGCAACAGCTGCCTCACACAGCAAGCCCAAATTTTCAGGTGGAACAAAGAAATACGACGACGATGTTGAAGAAGCAAGACTCAGCTCCAGGCCCCCCTCTTCCAGGGTGTGTCCCCTGAACCCCATGCCTGGTGAAGCTGCTCATCCTTTGGCCATGGGCTCCCTGGCTTGTCAGCCCACTTAGCACCCTGAGGGACCTCTCCCTTGGTGAACTAGACCTGGCCATATGCCCACAACCGGGACAGTGGCTGGCGCTCCAAGGCTGAGCCTGATCTGCCTCAGGGGTTGTCTCACCACCTTGGAGCTGGATGCCCACCTCTGCACCTCCATCTCCACACAGACCTCCGGGAACTCAAGACTACCCACAGCCTAGCCGACTCTCCACGTCCACCCGATGGGCATCTGAAGTTTAAAATGCCTCCAAATCAGTCCCTCCCAGAGCCTTCCTCACCTCAAGAGTCAGTGACCCCACCTTCCAGCTGCTCATCTGCCCCACCCCCGCACCTGCAAACACTGCTGGCTCTACTTTTTTTTTTTTTAATTTTGCGGTACGCGGGCCTCTCACTGCTGTGGCCTCTCCCGTTGCGAAGCACAGGCTCCGGACGCGCAGGCTCAGCGGCCATGGCTCACGGGCCCAGCTGCTCCGCGGCATATGGGGTCTTCCCGGACCGGGGCACGAACCCGTGTCCCCTGCATCGGCAGGCGGACTCTCAACCGCTGCGCCACCAGGGAAGCCCAGTGGCTCTACTTTTAAAACGTACCTCAAACCCGACTGCCTCTCCCCATCTCCGACTCTAGTCTCCCGTCTAGGTTAGACCAAAATACATTCTTTACCTGACCTCCATTTGAAACCAGGAAAGGGACGTGATCACATGACAGTAGTCTAGTCTTGTTTAAGTAGTATGAATTCTTTGTAATTTCCCCCAAGTTCGGTGCTGTTCAGCCCTTCACATGTGTTATTTCTTTCAACCCCCAAGTGCCCCGAGCCAAGCCCTACGGCCCTGGCCTTCAAGGCCTCTGGTCTCACCTCCTACCCCTGGCCCCCCCCGACCCTCACTGCTGTCTCCCACTCGGGCCTCCCTGTCAGGCTCAACCCTGACAGCTCACCCCACCCAGGGCCTTTAAAGGGGACACTCTTCTCCCAGACCTGCGCGGGACTGAGCCTTCTCATCCGTAAGTCTCATTTCACACTTGGCCACCAACGCCAGAGCCTTCCCTGTTTGCCCCTCCGCCTCTCCCTGCCCTGGTCCTCCATTCTTTTCTTTCTTTGCTCTTTGCTCTTCAACAATATAGACTGTTTATACAGCTGCTTACTCTCTGGACTCCTCGCTGGGACACAAGCTCCACAGAAGAGTGACTCAGCGCCTGACACACGAGTGCCTGCTCACAGAAACATGTCCCTGAGCAACCTGTCAGAAGAATGAACACTATCACCCTCCACTTAATACATGAGAGAACCAGAGTCCAGAGACAGTAAGTAATTTGTCAAAGTTCCCGTTTGCTCAAGGGGGCAGTGCTGGTTGGGAGCCCATGTCGGCTACCTCCAGCGAATTTCTCCTACTTTCATTTTTCAGGCCCCAACCCCACCCCCAAAAGAGCATGAGGCCAAAGCGTTAAGACCCAGCCCAGGTTCTGCGGCTTCTAAAAAAAACCTATAGCCTATGGCATTCCTCCACCATTCTCCAAGGTACTGACTACAGCCATCCATCACAGGAATACTGGATGCGTGTAGGGATTCCCAGTCTTTTTTAATATTAAGAACTCCTAGGCACCCTTAAAAACCTAGCTCGGACGACATCTCCTCCAGGAAGTCTTCCTGGAATCAACCTCGGCCTTCTCTAGCTACCTTCTCTATGCAATAAGCCTGGCCCTGGCTGCAGGAATCACGTCACACAGTAATCAGCTCCTGGGGGCGTCTCCTGTTCTAGACCACGGATCACCCAGGGCAGGGACGCAAGTCGACTTAGTTATTCGCAGCCCTGGACAGGGTGATGGAGAGAGAAAGGACAGCTGCACATCTGTCTGACGAGATTCATTCACATGCCCTTAAGCACGCAGGCCCTCCCTGGGCTCGGGATTCCTGTCATGGGCACATCCTGGACCTTCTCCTTTGCAGGATTTGATGCAATTTTAATGAAGCAGCTTGCTGGGGGTTCTTTCTTTTTTTTTTTTAATTAATTAATTAATTAATCTTTGGCTGTATTGGGTCTTTGTTGCTGCGTGCGGGCTTTCTCTAGTTGCGGCGACTGGGGGCTACTCTTTGTTGTGGTGCGCAGGCCTCTCATTGCGGTGGCTTCTCTTTATCGTGGAGCACAGTCTCTAGGCACGCGGGCTTCAGCACTTGTGGCACGCAGGCTCTAGAGTACAGGCTCAGTAGTTGTGGTGCACGGGTTTAGTTGCCCTGCAGCATGTGGGATCTTCCCGGACCAGGGCTCGAACCCATGTCCCCCGCACTGGCAGGTGGACTCTCAACCACTGCGCCACCAGGGAAGTCCCTGTTTGTTTGTTTGTTTGTTTTTTAACCAACATCCCCCTCCTATTAGACTGTAAGCCCCACCAGGGCAGGGGCTTCTTGTTCACTGCTGCATCTCCAATGCCCATTGGGGGTACTCCACAGACATCTTCCGGTCAACTGGATGGAATGATGGATAGAAGGGAGGGAGGGACGGAGGGAGGGAGGGAAGGAGGAAAGCCTAGCAGAAGCACAAGCAGAAAGAAGGCTGATGGGTGGGCTGTCAGATGTCAAAGCTCAGTAGTCCTTGAGCTGCTGCAGCAGTGGTGAGCAGCTGTGGCGGGCGCGGCACGCCTGCTGCATTGGTGGGGCAGGAGCTCACCTATAGGAGTCCCCATCTCTGTTGTAGTCACATAAAAGGTAATCCTTTCCCACCACCTTGTCTCTGGCGATTTTCAGTGGCTGGTCAACAGAAGACAGGAGATCTTCACATAGACTGGGGACCTGGCAGAGAGAGAGGAAAAGTCAGAACAGAGGTTAAAATAACACATCAAACCCAGGTTGGCTAACGGCATCTGTAGCCATACCTTGGTCAGCATATTTAACATCTGGCCCCTGGTAGCCTGCCAGAATTATGGGCCTGTTCTTTTCTTTTCCACATGTGTCTGACACCAACTGTGTCCCTCTATAAAGAAACCTGTTCTTGAATTACAGTGGAGCGTGATTTCCAATACAGCCTTCCTTCCAAACTGCGTGCAGCTTTAATTACCTGGTCGCCAGGGTGGTCTAGTAACGTATGAACGTGCTTGGTATTGGTCTCTGGTGGGAAAAGCATAAGCTGAAGCCCCGAGAAGAAGGTAAACACTTTAAACACACAGGAGTCCAGAGAGCTCTGAGAAGAAGAGCCAGTCCGTGCCGAGAGCTCCCACAGGCTCCCTTGCTGGGTGGAGTTTCCAGTACTTTCCAGGACCCCAGCCAAGCGTTACCAGGCTGGCTTACAGAGTCAACCCTACCTGCTGCAAAGGTAGCTTCCCGCCAGCTTCCCACAGTGCCGAGCTCCAGCTGCTGTGCTCAGGCTCACCCTCCTGGGCCCCTCACTGAGGAGGGGGGCCCTCGGGTGGGGGGCGGGCAGGGCTGAATCCAGGGCAAATGCTGCTGAATCGGACACAGAGCCCTGCTAGGAACCAGGTCTCTGGCCTCCCCCTCCCAACTCAAACATCAATTTCCACCGAAATATTCCAGGAAGGGAGGGCAGCACTCTCCAAAATGGATTCCTTCAGGCTTGAGTCACTTCCATGCTATATTTTCAATGTGCTGACATATTCATTTCATGGGCCCGGGTTTACGGAGGCCCCACCATATCGTTTACCCGACGAGTGGCTGCCAACTGCACCAATAACCCTTCCAAATGGAAAAGTTAAATCATGTGGCAAAGACACCCGAAGAGCAGCTCAGCAGATGGGTGGCCAGTCACAGCAGTTCCCGTGCTCCCCCGGAAGGCCCCCGCCACCACCAGAGAGGCACGGATGGGGACACGGTCACCTCGGAGACCACCAGCCTCCGTGGGCTTCTCGAGGCATCTCTGCTGATGGGGGGGTGCCTCCGGATTCAGCCTGGAAGGCGCTGTCTGGCACAACTGTGAGGTGGTGACCCTGCCTGGTGACTCACAGCCGTTTCTCATACACCGAGCAGCACCGGGCAGCCAGCCGCCCGACACGAGACACACACATCATTAACCCCTGTCGACAACATGCTTATTTCAGAACTCCTTCTGGATGTAACACCCATCTGTGTACCCACCTCCCCAAGCAGAAAGACATACAAACAAAAATGGGGCTGTGTTCAGTTAGTTTTGGTGCTGAGAATACCAAGCGCCTGCCACGTATCATGCACTATGCTGGGCCCTTTACAGATGGAAACTGTCTACCGGAAGCTCACACTCACCCTGTGAAGTAGTTATTATCCCCGTTTTACAGATTAGAGAATTGAGGCCTGGAGTCGTGAGGTTGCCCAAGGCCCACAAAAGAAGAAAGCAGTAGAGAGAGGTGTCTCCCTCTCTGACCGGAACTCTGGTTTAGCGGACAGCTAAGAGGAAGAAGAGCACAGGCCAAAGGCACGGTCTGCTGGGAAACGACCCCCTCCCACCCAGCCCCTGCTCAGCTATGGCGCCCTTCACCTGGAAAAAAAAGGCCAGATCAAGGCAAGGAAGATTGTAACAGCTTCCACCCAAGGCAGCTGGGATTTGAAGTGGCCTTGCTTTCCTGTCGTTGGCCAAGTGCAAGGGCCCTGGGCACCTCTGTGCCCGTCTATCACGTTACAGCCTTTCCCTGGCATCACTATTCTGTTGGGCTGATTCCTTGCCTTACTTGTTGGGCCCTGACACTACTGGCCTAATTTATCCTGGAGTATTACGTAAAGACCAAGCAAACACGCTCTGAAGTTAGACTTCTTGACTCTACGACTCACTGGCCTCCTGGCCTGGGGCAAGTCACTTTACTTCTCTACCAAGTTGCATTTCCTCCCCTGTAGAGCGGGGATGAGAAAAACCAACCCGGCTGCGGATTGCATGCGACGATGATGCGTTCAGTACCCAGCGTAGCGTCCAGCACAGGGCAACGCGTGCACATCAGGAACCGACGCACTGATGCCCCTGCTCCCCCTCGGTCCCCAACACCGCTGCCTGTCATTCTCAGCCTGCAGCTCCAGCCTGGATGGCATCCCCGGTCTGAACGGCAGCTCCGGCCTAGACAGCAGCCCCAGCCTAGGCTGCACCTGAATTTGCTGTACTGCCCCAGGCACTGGATGAAAATGCACCATTGAGATCCAGTTCTGCCCAGAGCCATGCTGACCCCTTCCCGCCAGTCCTGTTGCGGATGGCTAAGTCCCCCAACAGAAGAAGCTTACAAGATAATGGGATTTGGTATAAACAGGCTTGACTTCACTCCTATCCAAGAGGCTAATTCATGGATCGAAAGTATTTCAGTAACTTCTTCCCAGCACTTATACTAACTGAAATGATTTTTTTTTACTGATTTGTGGTCATGTCTCTCTCCCTAGAATGTAGGTTTTACCAGGGCGAGGGCTTTGATCCTGTTCACCGCTGAATCCTCAGTGCCCAGGGCAGTGCCTGACACAGAGCAAGTGCTTGACGTATGTGGGAAGGAGGAAGGGAGGAGTTTTACAATACGGAGCCTCCTAATCGGCTTTATTTTTATTTTTTATTTTTTTGCAGTACGCGGGCCTCTCACTGTTGTGGCCTCTCCCGTTGTGGAGCACAGGCTCCGGACGCACAGGCTCAGCGGCCATGGCTCACGGGCCCAGCCGCTCCGCGGCATGCGGGATCCTCCGGACCGGGGCACGAACCCGTGTCCCCTGCATCAGCAGGTGGACTCTCAACCACTGCGCCACCAGGGAAGCCCTCGGCTTTATTTTTAAATTAATAAATTGGTGTGTAGCAAGGATCTTCACCCAAAGAGTATATAGTCAAGAACTAAACTTTGATGGATACCAATGACAATTTCACTGTGGCTCCAACCAGGAATATGACCTGTGATGTGGTTCCACAGCAGCACACAGAGAGAGCGGGAGTTTTAGTGAAAGTTCTGGCGTCCGTGTTACTATACGACCCCAAGGAGCACAGTGCAGTGCGAGACTGAGAGAGCTGGGTTCGAGCCCCTGCTCAGCTGTTAACTAGCCATGGAGACCTGGGCTGGGCCCGAGGTTGTTCATTTGGCAAACACAGCAGGTGCGCTGCATCAGACACAGATGGCTGCTGGGCCACTGTAAGAGCCTCACTGCTTCAGCGCAAATAATTCAGGTAAAGAAAGCCTCTAAAATCAAGACACTATTAGGTTCTTCATATGGTTAAACGTATTCATCCTTTGAGAATGCCCTTTTTTTTTCTTTTTTTGGTGTTAAGATGTCCGTAACTTGATGAAATGATAGGTCTTGTTTTTGTTCTAAAGGTTCACAACCAATGACCTATTCCTCCTCTTCACTTTTAAATGTCTCTGGCCTGTGAAATCAAAAAATGTGGCAGCCACTTTTCTAGAAAATGGGATCCAGCCCTCCCTACCTGTCCAAGCAGATCTGGGTACTTTCAAGGCCAGCATAAAGGAGCAGGAGGGACTCCACTCCCCACTTTGTAACTCACGTCCTTCGAAGCACAGACAACGCAGATTAAGGCAGCGGCGCAAGGGGCTGATCCGTGGTACCAGCTGTCATCAAGGGCCACTCCTGTTGCCTGCCCAGCCTCCTTTCCTATTCTTCTGGTCACAAAGCTCCTCACTCCATATGGTTGGGCAAGGCTGATCTCTACTCCACCACCACGCATGGGCAACGAGAGGGCCTCAGCCCCTGGCATATGCAGGGAAGAGTCTTCTCCAGGGGCGATGGAGGGATACACGTCTCACCTCCTTTCTGCCAGGGCAGCTGGGTTGGGGGTGCAGGGCCTGGGCTGCAGCAGGCAGCGGGAGAGTACCTCCCTGTGTTTCTGAGCACTGCAGGGCCGTGGAGATAGTACCTGAGCACCCAGATCCAGCCACCCTTGAAGACCTGGACCTGGACTCTGCAAAATCTACGGCCAGGTTCTAACCAACCTAAGGAAAACATACATCTGAACTGTAACTCACAAAGCTACGGCTGTGCACAGAAAAACACAGAGAGTTCATGAATGATGGATGACTTGCCCCACCATGAAAAGCACCTGGTTGTGATATGGCTGGATGATTCTCCACCCCAGCAGGTACAATTTTCGCCTTTTGGATAAACTCCCAAGTTGGGCCATATCCTTGTATTCTGTTTCCCTCCACCACTCCTGTTTCTTTGATCAAAGATAAAATGCTCTGTAAAAATAACATTATTGTCGTCATGTGGAACGAGAAGTGTGGACTACACAGTGTGCTCGCAGATTCGTACTAGAGCAGCTGCCAAGGGCGCATTAGTCATGATCTGGCACCACTACCAATTCGTCTCACTCCCGCCCCTGCACTTCTGCCTGAACCCTCTCAACCCACCACACTGTCCTACTCAGTGCTTCTAGACAGGCGAGTTTGCACATGCGTTCTTCCACTTAAAAATCCTCCCCGTTTAGGGTTGCTGGATAAAACAATGCATTTGGCCAGTTAAATTTGTATTTCAGATACATAATGAATAATGTTTTAGTATGTCTCCAGTTTACACATGACATATATTAGTTGTTAAAACTGGCAACCTGGGCTTCCCTGGTGGCGCAGTGGTTGAGAGTCTGCCTGCCGATGCAGGGGACATGGGTTCGTGCCCTGGTCCGGGAAGATCCCACGTGCCGTGGAGTGGCTGGGCCCATGAGCCGTGGCCGCTGAGCCTGCGCGTCCAGAGCCTGTGCTCCGCAACGGGAGAGGCCACAACAGTGAGAGGCCTGCGTACTGCAAAAACAACAACAACAAAAAAAACACACACAAAAAAACTGGCAACCGATCCCCGTATAGTCTTAAATCCTACCACCCTTCAGGGCCCAGACCAAACTCCAACTTCCTTATCAAGATGCCCCCACTCTTTGGAATTCCTGCAGTGACGCTGGTATCAACTGAATCCTAAATGCTCTGGGGACGGCTGTTCTAACACCGGCCTCAACTATCAGGTTACTCCTTCCTTAAGACTTAACATTCTTCACTGAGCGCTGACTCGGTGGGTGCCCGCAGAGGCCGGTCCTCCAGACCTGGGCCAGTGACGCACACACTGGTGGATGCTCTGGCGTGTTGGTGGAAGCGGGTATTAATCCTATGATGTAGGGTCACAGTACAGACCCAACCTCACCCCACCTCCTAGTCATGTCAAATGCTTAGAAAAGTGGAAGAAATCACGTTAAGTCTCATGGATCACAAGTTTGCACAGCAATTTAAATGAAAGGACAGGTCCAAACAAAGCCGGGAGTTCACTCCAGGACGTGTGTGTCATAGGCTCTGCTGCCTCGGGACCCAAGGAGGGCCTCTGGCGAGAACGTGTGCTTGGTGTCGACCATCCGAGGGCTGGACAGTTTCTGTCCAAACTGTCCATCTGACCTGCTTTAACAGCCTTTGTAAGGAGTGTTCATATAACACCAAAGGTGTCAGACCAATCCAAGCTGTTGGGGGGATTTAAACCTAATTCCAAGTGACGTGGCATACTAAACAACGTTGCACTGGCCAAGACAGCGTTTCCGCCGTTGTTCTGGTGGTGAAGTTCACGCCTCCATCGGTCTCTCCACTGCCCCTCTGGGGCCACACCCCAGGGAGCAGGGACCGCCTCGCCCTTCACCACCAGCACCACCAGCTGGCTCACGAGTGCCCAAGGGGCCACAGGGCCACAGGAAAGATCGGGTGAAACAGGAATAAAGTGAAGTAGGGCAGGGAGAGGAAAAAACCCAGAAGGCAGAGGCAGGAGAGAGGCTAGCATGCCACGAGCTACTGCCTCAGGTGACCCTTTAAAGATAACGAGAATAAAGAGAAGGTCACCAGGAGGGGGCGGGGGTGCCAGGCACTGCATTGCATAAACTCTACGTGCGTCGCCGCCTTGATTTTTTGATTATTTTTTTCACGTAAAAGGTCTTACTTTATTAATTCTCTCACGACAAATCTGCACAACCACCACAGAATCTTCACTCCTTCTGCCGTCCGATCTCCAGCTGACTTCCTTTTGCCAGCACCAAACTGGCCTCTGCAGTCCCCACGACCGTCTTTATTCCGCTCGTGCGCTCCTTTCGCTGCTTTCTTGAGGTCTTCTCGTACAGGCCATGTATTGCAAGCCTGTGTTTGGGCTCATCCTGCTTCGCGTGACCCAAGGGATCGTAAATCATGCCAAGGCCAGTTGTCTTGCCATCACCAACATGGGTTCTGAGCCCAAACACAAAGGTGACGTCTTGTACATTTTGGCTTGTTTTCGCCAAATTTCTGTCTTAGGTACTGTTGCCTTCCCAGGACGAAGGACATCAGTGCCCATTTGTTCCCGCTGAAGTAGTCGGGTGGTCATGAACTTCCTGGTCCGGACAGTTACTGTGTTGCTCATGATGGCATGATGGCGGCTGATCTTCAAGCAGCCAGGAAGAAAAGAGCCTGCATCGCCTCCTTTAATCCTCAAAACAGCCCTGCATATAGATATGGTTACCGTCCCTATTTTAAAGAAGGGCGAGGGAATTCCCTGGTGGTCCAGTGGTTAGGGTTCCGCGCTTCCACTGCAGGGGACACGGGTTCGATCCCTGGTCGGGGAACTAAGATCCCACGTGCCGCATGCTGCAGCCAAATAAATAAAGGGGGAGGGGGTGACAAAATAGGGCCTTAGAGAAGTAACTTGCCCCAAGTCACACAGCTACTAGCCAACGTCTAAGAAAAGACATGTGACATACAGTATATCTGGGTTAAAAAAATAAAAATTACAGGGACTTCCACTTCCCTGGTGGTCCAGTGGCTAAGACTCTGCACTCCCAATGCAGGGGGCCCGGGTTCGATCCCTGGTCGGGGAACTAGATCCTGCATGCCGCAGCTAAGAGTTCGTATGCCGCAACTAAAGGTCCCACACGCTGCAACTAAAGATCCCACACGCCGCAACGAAGACCCGACGCAGCCAGATAAATTTTTTAAAAAGCTATAAAAAAAAAACTAAATAAAAATTACATTCACTCTTACTGTTGCCTCAAACTGAATCCTTTTCTACTATCTAGCCCAACAGCTGATCACATGAAAAGAGATACAAATCAGAAGTTTCCGGCCACAAGTGAAGTTTGTGTTTGGGCCACCATATGGTTCTACTTTGCCTCTTCCCCTTCTCCATTAGTTATTAATGTTGAAAAAAATTGTTCAACCAGAAAAAGAAACTTGAGATGAACCCTTAAAAAAGCACAAAAGCCAGACCAGTTCAACTCCATGGATAATCTAATCCACGGCGCCCTCGTCTTTAAGAAATGCACCCTTGTACCTCGGTTTTTAAAAAAAATGGCCAAACGAACACATTCCGTCTTTTGATCTGCCCGCTGGCTGAGAGCCCGCCACCAGAGAGATAAGAATCGAAAACAGACCGTGTTCGCTGGGTCGCACACTCAGATGAGTAACGTTGCTGAAACCATGGCTGGGCAGAGTGCTGGCTGGCCTCACTCCCCGGCAGACAGCAAAGTATCAGGATGCCGGGGCTCCCTCCCCATGACCAGCAGAGGTCTCTGTTTACAATCCGTTCCCTTTATTTTTTCCAAGGCCCCAAACCTTCCCTGCTTTTCTCTAATAAAAATTAAAAAAGAAAATAAGGAGAGTGCTTTCAGTGACACACATGCCTGTGTCAGAAACACAACCTACAGGGTGGCATTCTGGAAAGCACCAAACTCAAAATCAAACACAAGTTCGAATCCTTGGTCTGCCACTTCCTGGCTGAGTGTAACCTTCCTAAACCTCAGAACTGGGGGCTACAACACCCACCTCAGTAGATCCTGAGTGCCCACCCCCAGGCACCCATCAGGTGCCATGGATTCAGTGGCAGACGAGATGGACGGGCACAGCCCTGCTCTCTCAAAGCACGCTCCAGCCGCTGGAAACAGACAAGGCACGAGGAGCCATCCTGAGAGTGGCGAGGGCTGTGACGTGGACCTGATGGGGATGGCAGGGTGACTGCAGGGATTCGGTGGTCTAGGAGGTGGACGGAGCTGACACGTGAGTGGAGGAAAGGAGAGGCACTGTGATGGGACCGAAGAGCCGGCCCCAGGCTCCCCCCGCCCCCACCCCGAGGAGAGCAGAAGAGAGAAGCATCTGTGTGCTGCAATCCTCGGCCAGGTGGAGCAGTGCCTGTGGGCCCCTTTAAATGTGATGGCAAGCCCCAGCACACTGTTGTTCATAAAACTTCTTAAAGCCTCCCTCCCACCTCCTCCCCAGACTCCCAGGTTTAAGAAGGATGCACTTGAAGACCCATCGTGAACGTGGGCCCAGGCGGCCTCTGGAGCCTATGGGAGATGAAGGATCTCCCCCAGCCCCACCTCCCACCCCCACCCCCGATCAGGGTGGAGGAAACAAAGTCCTCCCCACGACTGCCCAGCAGCAGCTTTTTTGTTGTTGTTGTTTTAAATATTTATTTATTTGGATGTGCTGGGTCTTAGTTGCAGCGTGCAGGGTCTTTGGTTGCAGCATGCGGGATCTTTAGTTGTGGCATGTGGGATCTAGTTTCCTGACCAGGGATGGAACCCGGGCCCCCTGCATTGGGAGCGCGAAGTCTTAGCCAATGGACCACCAGGGAAGTCCCAGCCCAGCGGGAGCTTTGTTACCAGGACCTTACTTGTCACCAGAAACACCTTGGGCCCTGGAAGCAGTTTCCAAGTGAACTGATGTAACACCTCTCCGAGTGCGCATGCCCCACACTGGGGACACCTCACCCCGTCCTGTAAACCCACTCAGAGGGTTTGCCTGAGGAAGCGGAGGGGGAGCCCAGGGGACCTTGCTCACCCTCCAGGACCCCACCCTCCCCACCATGTGGATGGGAAAACCCAAGTGCAGGGAAGCGCCTCACACAGGTGGCAAGGTGGGGGCAGGGCAGAACTGGACTCTGAGTTCCAGACTCTGACCCAGCGATTCCAGAGCACAGGCCCTGCTGGGCTGGCAAGGCAAGCGGCTTCCGCTCCCACACCCCCTTCCAGTGGGGCTCCGAGGAGAGGGGGTGGAGAAGGAAGAGAATCGGGGGGAACTCGGGGGCTGCACGGTCCCTGCCCGCCCACCCTGACTCCTGCTCTGTGGGCAGGGACCCGCGACACTGCCAGCGCCACCACCCAGCACAGCCTGACCCCAGGGCCGCCGGCCCTCCTCGTGTTTCAGATCCGGCCTCTCTTCTAATTAAGCTATCACTGGACTCTGAGAACAGTATACTTTAAGTACAAGTTCAGACCGTTTTCTTCACTTGAAGACTGCGAATTATAAAATGCGCTTTTAAGGAGAACATGGTTAAATGTACACGACAAGTGTAGGAAGCAATCTCCCAATTTTGGCAACACCATAACGTGTGCGAACCGTGCCCCTCAGATTCGGGCCACTGGCACGGGCTCCCGAGGGTCACATACTGCCAGCCGGGTCTCATCACTGAGGGTCTAACACATGGGAAGCTGCCAACATTAGGAAAGCGTTTCTGATCAACACATGTTCTATTCTGCTTAGAAATCAATTTTTCATGTGCCATTAACAACAATGAGCTTTCTCAAGAAACAATAAGCCTCCCACCGCTCTTTTCTTAGGCAGGTGCCCCAAACCACCCCAGAGATAAATAATAAACAAAGGCAAACTTCCTGGGCTGGGTTTCAGCCATTCATACCCCAAAGCTTTGCCTTCTAGAAGCTTGCAGGCTGGAGTAAGAAGCCAGAAGCCTTTTCTAAAGAAGGGTCAGGAGGGGGCAGGACAAAGAGAAGACAAACTGAAAGGGGAAATTGAAATCACTACACGTGGGTCATCCAGGGGCACACACAAGGCTCCTGTTGTCCACATGTAACCCTACGCTTCCCGAAGGGGACGAACCAGGTGCTTGGAGCCTAATTAAATTAACTGTTCCCTGGCCAGGAGCGACCGCATCACCTGTGTCTGCGCTGAGAGAAGCTGGGGTCTTTCTAAGCCACCCGCTCCTCTTAATGAAGGAAGGGCTGGTCCCCGAGGAACGATACACAAGCACCTTTAGGAAGCCAGAGACAGAAAACTCACTGGGTCTAAGTTATGTGCACTGGCTCCTGAGGGCTTCGCGCAGCCACCAGGCCAGTTTCAGGAGCTGCTGCACACAGGGCAGCCAACTGCCTCGGCCTGGACGGCCGCGGGCGGGAAGCTCCCCGACCCGGCCTGGGCCCAGCCTCCGCTGCAGCCCCGCGGCTCTCCCGCAATCCCCTCAGTCACCCCTCCAGCCGACATCCTGACAGTCTCTCCACCAGGATCGCCTGCCCTTCTCCCGGTGCTACCTAGTGACCCCCAGTTATCCTTCAAGGTCCTCTTCTACGCATGCCCAAAGCTTCCTTAGCGAAGGCGATGCCCCTCATCTACGGGCTACGCCCCTGCCGCTCTATATAAGACTGGGCCCCAGGCCGCATGGATTCGGGATGGGGTGTCTTTCCTCAGGGCAGGGATGAGATGTCTGGACGGCCCTGGGCCTAGCGTAAGGCTGGCAGGGCTTCCTAAATGCCGGTGGGACCGTGGTTGAATTGTGGAAAAGGAGGGCCACTCAGGTGGAGCTCTGACCTTTTGAAGCCCATGTCTGTCTCAGTGGGAAGCCCCCCACAATGTTCTTCAGCACCTCTCCGAGAGCTGGACTAGGGACCAGCTGGGTGGGTGGGGGTGAGAGTGAGAGGGTGATGACCTGGGGTGGCACCGCATCACTGTGACTAAGGGCCTCCCAAGTCAGATGCAGACTCGAGCCCCTGCACCTTCCCTGGGGTGTGGACCACCACCCTGTGAGGACCTGTGGGGCCGGCCCTTGCCCCTCACACTCCACGCAGGCGCCTCCTGAAGCTGGGCCTATAGCCTCCCCTGTGCAAGGAAGGCATGCGTGGACAGAGTGGAGATCTCTTCCCGAATGGCCTGCGGTCCTGCTTTCTCAGGCTGTGTTAAAAGCATTATTGCATTGGGTGCATTCTTACAAATCACCTCAAATCTTTCTGGGAAAAAGACCAGGGAAAAATACATTAAAACAACTCGTTTATCACATGGTCTTTTTGCAAAGACAATGTAACTTCATGGGCCGGACAGAGGGTCCATCTGTTTTAGTATTACCGTTTTAGTGTTATTAGTATTATTAAAGCAATTATCCTAACAAAAGCAAACCTTTTTTTTTTTTTTAAGTGCCTGCTATGCATGAGACACTCTTCTAAGCACGGAACACACATCCTCATTTTATCATCGTGGCAACCCTGTACGAAGCAGTGGTGCTACTGTTATCCCAATTTATGCCAAGTTCTCATAATTTACAGATGACGACACTGAGGCACAGGGAGGTTAAGTATAATAACTTGGCTAAGGTCACACAGTTCGCAGGTGGCAGAGCCAGAATTCAAGGAAACCCATGCAATCCCACCCCAGGACTCCTCAGAGCCACCCGGGGAGGCCAAGGACCTCGTGAGGCAGCAGCCGAGGCTCAGAGCCACGCAACCACTGAGTCACATGCCACAGTCCTGGGTCTTTCCACCATATAGTCTCTCCAAACTCTCAAGACCACAGACTTCTAAACAACCCAGACGGTGCAACAGTCCACCAAAATCCCAGTGATGCTGCTGGCCCCTTTCAAGTGGAACCGTTCATGCCGTGCGAGCACGTGTGTGGCACGTGAGTCTGAGCGGGGCTGGGGGCCAGCACTGATGTGCCACGTTAACGTGAGGGATACCCAGAACAAGTCGGTGGCTTTTCTTCCCCCCTTAGCACAAAAATCATCCTGGCTGGCTGGCCACAACGTTTCACACTGGATTCCTTCCACTGGATGGATGTCTCATCAAAGTTTTGTTTTAATTTCACCAAGTCAGCCAGAGAAAAATGACCACTCACGGCCAAAGAAAAATCTGCAACTCTTCCTATTGGGGAAAGAGTCAGATCCGCTCAGGAGTAATGGATGTCTCCCCTTCGTTGTCTGTGTCTTCCCGGATCAAGAGCTCCTCTGTTTCTCCACTTTGGCTCATTAGGAAGTAAAACCCAAACCCTCCAGAGAAAACCTACCTAACGTATGAAGGATTAAATACAGTGTCCCCATCCTCAAAGTCTAATAGGAGAGAGCAGGGCACAAGTGAAGCCCCAGCGTGCTCTGTGCTCTGGACCGGGGAAGTACTGGATGCTATGGAAACGAGGGGGGTTGCCCAGAGCTTCTCTGGAGGGGAAGAGGAGCAGGGGAGGCCAGGGTACATGTCTTGAGGAGCTAACACCTGAGCTCAGTTATAAAAACTGAAGCACGTACGTGGCAGAAGAGGTCACAGAGAAGCCGGCGGGACTGAGAGGCAGGGGTGCCCATCTGGTCAAAGGAGTGCAGTGTGGAACGCCGAACACTGATGGCCACACGACTCTGTGAAGATGCTGAAAAGCCCCTGCGCGCTTTAAAAGGGTGAATTTTATAGTATGTGAATTGTATCTACATAATCACAATTTTATCTCTATTGTTTTAAAAAAAAAAAAAAAGGGTGAATTGAGAGAATATTCCAGGCAGAGAGCACAGGCATATTCCAGGGAACTGTAAGTTCAATGCAAATACAAAAAAATTAATTGGGGTTTCCAGCAGATAAGAATATGTTACATGACCTAAGTTTCAGGTCAGTAAAAAGTGACTCCAGGCATCAGGAACCAGTGGCAGGGTTATCTTTCTCTTCACTCTTGTATCTATCTGGCTATTGACCCTTACAACCCAGAGCTTTCTACGTGAGAATAAATTAATGCAGCACATGGTAGGGATGCATCACCAGCCTGGAAGCCAGAGGTGGGTCTTCAGTGAAGTGGGGCTAGATCACCAGATGAGCCATAGCTGCCCTGGTCCTCAGTTTCCTCATCTCTAAAATGGACCAGGGACTTCCCTGGTGGTCCAGTGGTTAAGACTTAGCCTTCCAATGCACGAGGCGTGGGTTCAATCCTTGGTCGGGGAGCTAAGATCCCACATGCCTCGGGGCCAAAAAAACAAAACACAAAACAGAAGCAATTATTGTAACGAATTCAATAAAGACTTTAAAAATGGTCCACGGCAGAATGTAAATTGATACAACCACTATGGAAAACAGTATGGAGGTTCCTTAAAAAACTAAAAATAGAACTGCCGTATGACCCAGCAATCCCACTACTGGGCATATACCTTGAGAAAACCATAATTCAAAAAGAGACACGTACCACAATGTTCACTGCAGCACTATTTACTATAGCCAGGACATGGAACCAACGTAAATGTCCATCAACAGATGAATGGATAAAGATGTGACACATATATACAATGGAATATTTACTCAGCCATAAAAAGAAACGAAATTGAGTTATTTGCAGTGAGGTGGATGGACCTAGAGTCTGTCATACAGAGTGAAGTCAGAAAGAGAAAAACAAATACCGTATGCTAACACATATATATGGAATCAAAAAAAAAAAAACCCAACAAAATGGTACTGATGAACCTAGTTGCAGGGCAGGAATAAAGAAGGAGACACAGAAAATGGACTTGAGGAAACGGGGTGGGAGGAGGAAGCTGGGGCGAAGTGAGAGTAGCATCGAAGTAAATACATTACCGAATGTAAAATAGTTGGCTGGTGGGAAGCAGCCGCATAGCACAGGGAGATCAGCTCGGTGCTTTGCAATGACCTAGAGGGGTGGGATAGGGAGGAGGGGAGGGAGGCTCAAGGGGGAGGGGATATGGGGACACGTGTGTGCATATGGCTGATTCACTTCGTTGTGCAACAGAAACTAACAGTACTGTGAAGCAATTATACTCCAATAAAGGCCTATTAAAAAAAATGGTCCACAACAAAAAAAATCTTTAAAAAAAATAAAATAAAATGGACCCAAACTGAACAAGATGGATGTCATGGTTCTCCAAGGCAGAGAGGCACTTGGTGGGGCTCAAGGTGGTAAAAGAGTAAGAGGGCAAGTCTGGGCCCAACATGATCCATTCAAGTTTGCTATAAGATTTAATTTGGGGCTTCCTTGATGGCGCAGTGGTTAGGAACCCGCCTGACAATGCAGGGGACACAGGTTCGAGCCCTGGTCCGGGAAGATCCCACATGCTGCGGAGCAACTAAGCCCGTGTGCCACAACTACTGAGCCTACGCTCTAGAGCCCGCGAACCACAACTACTGAGCCCACGTGCCTAAAGCCTGTGCTCCGCAACAAGAGAAGCCACTGCAGTGAGAAGCTCACGCACTGCAACAAAGAGTAGCCCCCGCTCATCACAACTAGAGAAAGCCCGCACACAGCAACGAAGACCCAACGCAGCCCCAAAAAAAATTTATTAAAAAAGGGCTCCACTAATTTTTAAAATGTCTGAAAACCACTAGACTAGATGACCAGTAAGGTTCATTTCAGTGTTAAGATCCTACGAAGTTTCATAGTGCAAGACTTCGTTTATTTACTTATCATCTCTACGACCATCCAGGATATGGCTGTATGAACTCAAGTTTGTGACGTTCTAAAAAAAAGCTTGTGACCTTCTTCCTAAAACAAAATGTCTACTGAGCAAGGTACCTGGTGAGACCTCAAACTGACTAAGCCCTGGGCCTGTCTCCAAGGTGCACACACGTGAATGACCCACGACGGGGAAGAAGAAGAATGCTGTGACTGCATGCGCTTCTCCCCTGAATTCCAATTCAAATTTAAAATTCTTAGGAAAGTTCTCTATTTGTAAAAGCCAAATTACCACCTCTCCCTTCTCTCTTCCAGGAGTGCTCTCCTGTACCCAGAGGCCCCTGCCCCAGTCCTATTCCCTAAAGGGAAGCCCAGCTTTTCCTGCTCCCCATGGCACAGATCTTTATCAACTTGAGTGTCCCCTTCACTGATCTGAGGCTCCTGCCGGGTGGCCTCAACCCAGAGCCGGCAGGACCCGCAGCTGTTCCTCACTGACCCTGTTCTTGGCCGACTTCCAAGGTTGGGGAAAGCGGGCTGAGTGTGCCACGCTCTGCTCAAGGGTTTAAATCTGTCTCCCAAACTAGACATGCTCTAAGGGCGTGACCTGGGCACTCCCGCTCCAGGGCCAGTGCCTGCCAGCCTTCGCAGGGCTTCCTGATGGCCCTCAGAAAGGAAACGCTTTCTGCCTCTTCTGGTCCTGGGAAGTGGAGTCTCTCTCCAACTCACTTGTATCGTATTTCTCATCAACCAGAGGGCAGGATCTAACTTAGAGAGAGACTCTTCAGACCTCTTCACGGAAGCTCTCCGAGCATTTCACAAAACTCTGCTCTCCGAGCCCCCCCCCCCCCCCCCCGAGCAACAGGATGCCATACAGTTCCTGCAAGGCAGGCGCTAGACAGACCTTCTACTGGAGAATTCTGTTAGGGCGAGGCCAAGGAAGGGGTCTTTGTGCATTTCTGATGAATTGTGCCTCTGGCTCCAGCTGACAAGGGCCAGGTATCTTCTTCACCTGGGGAGAGCTTAGCCTCCTGCTAACACATCCCGATCCTTCCCTAGGTCAGATTCCTTCTAAAGTACTTCCCTGGCCTTGCAGCACGGCTCCCATTAAACGGAAGCACTGGAGGACGAAGCTCTTTTGTCCTCATCCACCTAGAAGTTACAACAGCATGGCCACCAGCAGCACCCGCTGCCACCTCCCAGTGCCGTGGTGAGATACAGACAACGAGGTTCACAGCGACAAATAACCGAAGAGCATCCGTGCACGCAATTCCAAAGGGACTTAAATTGTACAGAGGCAGAATAAAAGCCAAAAAGGAAAAAAACTTCCCTCAAACAAGAGTGGGGGCTTTCAAGGAGACTTGCTGAGTGGCAAACATTTCGGAAAGATGGAATTTTAAACACAAACACCAAAGGGCAGAGATTTGAGGCAGAAGAGCTATGCACGCAGCTGGGAGGCCCTTTAATTAGGGAAAGATTTGCAAAGCCTGTGGAGCATCGGCAAATCTCCCCGTGGTCTCCGGAATGGAAAGAATGTGGAAAGCAATGGGGTAATCAACAAGCTCCAATTTGCTTGACACTCTCACCCAGAAGGAAACACGTGGTCTTGTCCCCTTGCCTCCTTTCAGTGGTCCCGGTGACCCCTTAAAGCAACAGAAGAGGACCACCGGGCTGTGGGAGAAGACAGGCTGGATTTTCTCCTTCCTAAGGGTGCTTCCCACAGACAGCACGCAGGAAAGCTCTTCTGTCAAGGAGTTTTAAGGCAAAAACATGATTCAAGGGAAAACTAACCCCTGGGCACCCCTCCCCCACCCCCACCCCCCGCCCAGACCTAGGGACTGTATTTCTGCATGTTATTATATAGCACTCTCACCAGTATTTCCAGTGGACTTAAATATCCTGCACTTGGGCAAATGATCTGTAATAAAATGGAAAAATGATATCCCCTGCTCCATCCAAATGGACCACTTGGACTCCCAAGGGGCGGGAGCAGAAGCAATGGTTTTCCCCAAATAGCTGACACCCATGCTGATACTCTTCTTCTGGGACACTCAGTGCAGCACTGGGCACAGGTAATTCAACTCTACTTTGGAGGACACCCTGTGCGAGCATTCCCAGCAGTCACAAGAAGAGCTACCACATCTTAAGTTGTAAGGGCAACAAGGATCAGAAACAAAGGCATAAACTCTGCAGCCCTCTCCACCACCAAAATCTAAGAGTTCAGGAAAAGCGGAAAGTCACGAGTTTACTTTGGGTTCCCTCAGGGGCAGCAGCTGTTACTGACCAGAGCTGCAAAGGAGGCGCCCAGACTTGACACAACGCCTGACTGATCGGATTCAGAAAGTCCCAGGTCTCTGTGAGATCAGACAAGATAAAGGCGGGTGGCACTGGCAGCTCCATAAAGCACTTGGCCAGCAGGCTCACTGCTTCCCAGGGGAGGGCTGATGTGGGCTTTTCCAGAGGCAGACGGGCACGTGGAGTAACCTAAGAAAAAGGCCCATTTCCCAGCCCTAATCTTGAAGTCAATTGATCTCCGTCCCTTCCCTCATCCACCTGAAGAAAAGTCTGAGGAGCAACCAACAGCTGATCCTCAGCAAAACTGGAGTGTGTGCCCATCACCTGCTTTTTGGCAAGCGATCCACAAGGCCTGAGCCAGTGCCCACGGCTCATCGGGCATCGGTTCACGGGCTGTGATCAGGACGGAAACACACTGCCCCTGCTCAGTCTCGGCCTGGCTGGTTCCCTTCCTAGCGCCCCGTTAGGCTGTCTCAGGCTCCACCTACGCCGAGGAGCCTTCCCTGAAACCCACCCACCAAGGGTGGGCCTGGTGCCCCTCGGTGGTGCTTCCGCAGAACTCTATGCTCCTCTCATGGGAATCCTTGTAGTGGATCCACCTGGGTATCTGCTCCCCCTCCCGCCCCATGACCGTGCGAGCTCTGAAGACAAACCTCACTGCACTTGTCGCTCTGACCCCAGGGCTTCGGCTCAGGCCCTAGCACTCAGCAGGGGCTCCAACAAGCCTTCCCTGAGTGTCCATCACGTGCCACACACTGGGGATACAAACGTGAACAGAGCAGACATGAGATCCCTGCCCTCAGAGAGCTGAGTGGGCAGCGGCAGATTCCTATAATTAAGCCATTCCCGCTGAGAGTAAAGGTGAGCGCCGTGGCCGGGTGATGAGGTGGGAGGGGGTGGGGCCCAAGCGGCAGGCTGCCAGACAAGCAGGGTGGGTGTGAGACGTGTTCCCAGTAAAGGGGACGGCACAGACAAAGCCCCAACAAGACAGGCCACGGGGACTCTGGGAGACCCTAGAGCAGGTCAGTATGGCTGGAGCAGAGGGGCCGTGGGGAAGGCAGGAGGGGTGGACGGGGCCCGATCAAGAGGTCTCAAACCCAGACCGCTGTCTGGGCTCGGCCCTGATGGCACTGCGGAGCCGTGAAGGGCCGCGGAGGGTCATGACCGGCACCACGTGTGGAATGGCTACTCTGGCTGCAGAAAGCGAGCTGGGGCAGGTGGGGGGCTATAGGCACGGAGGTCCAGAGGCTGGCAGGGGCAGCCGGTTATCTAGGGCGGGGTAGCAGCAAGAGTGTTCACTGGACTGCTCTAACATGAGGATAAACACACCTTCAGCCGACAGGCTGGATGGGGGTGGGCAGCGCTCTTTCCAAGTGACCACTTTGGGCACTCCACTGGTCTCCACTGGTCTCCAACTGTCTGAGCCACACCCAATGCCGCTGGGGCCTGCCTCTCTCCTGGACCCCCAGCCGTCACACGCCTGCTTACTAAGGCCTTCACTGTCGAGACCCACGAGGTTAAGTACTAGAGGTGCTGGCGTCAAGACTGAGGAGGCCTGAGACCGCCTCACTGCCCGCTTCTCCTAGAGCCTGATCAGGAAGCACTCACCCACGGGCCGGGCCCCCTGGGAGAAGCAGACCACTCCGGCAAGGGGCATACTCCACCTTAAAAGGACAGCTGAACTCTAACGGGCAAGGCCAAGAATTCAAGCTGTTCTGTCACTGAACTCCTCCTCCACTCGCTACCTGCTGTCATCAAGGCCACAAGGAGAGCTGGCCAGCATCTTCTTCTTCATTGTCACAGCAGTTAGCACTGATACTGAGCGCTCACTTGCAACCCGACACCACCCCAAGCCCCTGAGCCACGCTTCTCAGTCCTCACAGCTGCCCTCTTTGAGAATGAGGTAAAGTCATCATTCGCTTCCTTGTATAAACGAGGAAACTGAGGCACAGAGAACTGAAGTCGCCTACTCGAGGTCACCTGGATAACTTAGGGCACACCCAGAGGCCGCTAGCTCAGACTCCCGTGGTCTTAAAGACTCAAGATGATTTACCGCCTTTCCGAGTACTGGCACCTGCCAGGGCCACCAGCCCTGGGAACGCGGGGCTGAGGTCTCCCGTGTTACGTCTCAGCTTCACGGCATCTCTGTCTCCCTGCATCTCTCCGCCTCAGATGACGCGGCATAGGAAGCATAATATGCCCCCTCCCCTCGCAGAGTTCGGGGATGGGCGGGTTTATTGGATGGTTAACTAATATTTATTTAGCATCGAAGACATGGCCAGGCACTGCGCAGGGTCTGGAGATAACGGACGTGCACGGTTACATCCCACAGGTGCTTCCAATCCAGAGGGCCCTTGGGTGCTAATAATACAAAATTACAGCACACCATCAACAGGAAGTGCTCTAAGCCAACCCCTGCTGCGTGACACAACTTGGAGATGTGGCTTCCCTAACACACAGTGCTGAGAAACAGGAAGCTCAGTGAAACAGGGAGGAAAATGCTGGGGAGGCAGCAGTAGGTGAGCAACTTACATTGCCTGGTGCACATCCCTACTCCCAACTGTTTTTGACACACAGTCAGAAAGAGAGGAAAACCCACTCAAGCGAAGGATAATCGTTTTCAGCCTGGGGCAAACCTCCTAAAGGGTTCTGTTCTGAACCCAGAGTGTTACTTAAGCTTCCAGTCAACAGTAATTAAGTGTGCCTGTACATTCCAGAAAGAGGGGACAGGGAGATTAACGATAATTAAATCTCTTCTGTTATTTGGCTTCGAATCTCTCCTCTGAGTAGCCTGCTGTCAAATACTTGTTCCAAACCCTCCATCTGACATAACTCCTACCACCACCATCTCTAACATCAATTCTGCTCTTAGCTTGAAGCTTTCAATTACATAGAAGGTAACAGGCCCACTAGGACCCGAAAGTCTGCAGTGTCACAAGTGCCATTCATACCTCTTCTCCTGCTCACCACACGTCCAGAGTTTGGTCGGTAATCATGTGCAAAGGGGGGGCCACAGGCTGGGCGGCCCCTTCGTGAGGCCTCTCATAGGCAGGTTCTGTGCATGTTGTGATTGACAGGGTCTCTAATGAACCTTAATTGTGAGTGAGACGGGCCCAGGAAGGCAGCAACAGATGTGGCAAAGGGGCAACCGTGAACTGTCCGACTAATGAATAAAAAGTGTCTGGCCTGATGAGGGCCACTGACCCAAAAATGGAGGAGGGCGGAATCATCCCTCACCCCTGCACCCTTTCTGAAGCTCTTACTCCTTTATGCGAGCAATGGGAAGCCTCCCCCGCCTCCAATCCCCCAACAACAACAAAAAAACAGGGACGGCGGTGCCGCTGGGTGGTGGCAGCCGCTGCCTGGAGGTGGGGTCCATGTGAGCATTACCGTGGACGCTTCCGTCTCCGTCAGGATCTCGGCTTAAACCACAGACACCCGAACAGGATGCCCTGTCAGTGTGGGAAGGGGAAAGCTACACTCTATTGAAGACTGAACAGCGTCTTGCTGGTGCTAATTACTGTGACAGTATCTGCATTCAGAGGCAGCCGTCCGCTGGTGACCCGCAGTGACAAGGCGAAAGCTGTTCCTGGGGGAGCTGTGGGCAGAGCCAGCAGGCAGGAGAAGGGCAGGATTCTGACTGGATGGGCCTGGGGACCCTGACGCTGCTACTTACTAATCAGCGGTGAGGCTCTGACCAACTCATTCAGTTTCTCAGTTTCTTCATCTGTAAAATGGGGCTACAGAAGACTAACCTTGTGGTAAATGTGTAAAGCGTCTAGAACAGTCTCTGGCATCTGATGGCTATCAATTCAAGCCAGGAGACCAGCACGGTTTTTATTATCATTTGCACACTGACCACATTGCACTCGTGCAAATCTGATGTGACCTCAGAACCCCGTGCAGCCCCTCTAAGCCAGGTACTATGCTAAAGCTTCACACACACGATCTCTAGTTCTCGAGGTCAGGGTCGTCAGGCCCACCTTCTAGACGGGCAAGTCAAGGCTCCGAGGACACACAGCTAAGACGTGATGAAGATGAGAGCAGAGTTTGGCTGGGTCTTCAGACTGCAAGGCGTTCAACTGAATCACATCCCACTGCTCCTTAGCAGACATGTCGGCCATCTGGTCTCAGACTAAGAGTTGCCCTAAAAACACCTAACCAAGAATTTTACAGAAGCTTGATCTCCAAGTATACGAAAATAGGCTGCTTTAACCTGGCAAATGGCGGGGTAAGGGGGGGGGGGACGGGGAGAAGGGAACCATTAAATAACCAATCTGTTTCAAAGGAGAGTGCAAAATAAACGGGCCCTCTACTTCCAGCCCACTCCCCAAACTTCCACTCCTTGGCTGGTGGCACACGCACCGGGGGTATGAACAGGCAAGAGCAGGTGAGATGCTAAAATAGCTTCCCCAGCATGAGAAGCAGACTCAGGAGAGGCTCAAGAGGGGACAGAAACCATGGACTAGAGGACCACTGCCGCTTGCCAAGAAAGACCCTCAGGTATGGACTTGGGGTTTCTCCAGCTGGAGAAAAGGGGTGCCTGGGGGTTACACTGGCAGCGGGGAGGAGGAGGGTAAAAACTAGAGACGGGGGTTCAAGCCAGGGACAAGAAATGAGCAGTCTTGATAAGGTGCAAATGTAAAGTGAATGCAAGTGAAGGCGTGTGAAAGCACGACACTGGATAATAGAGAAAGGGATCCTGGGGACTCAGAGGTCGCAGCTGGCCTGTACTGGATGATATACAGGGGGGTACCTGGGTGGCACCCCTGGATGGCTGGAGTGAAGGTCATGAGGTCAAATGACCTGGCAGGTGACAATGCCAGCTGGCTTGTCCTTGGACATTGAGATCAACCTTAAAACCCCTCTCCACCTCGTAAGACCATCCGAGTACCTGGAACAGTGAGAAGAGTGGCCGCCCAAGCAATGAGCAAGGGGAGTGGAAGAGACCCACGCCCCGCCAGGGCAGACCAAGAAGTGTGCTCTCAGATTACCCCCGCCTCTGTGGAATGACAGGCCTTATTACTAGTCACGAAGCCCGTCAGCCACAGTCTGACTCTGGCCCCTTCCAACGGCTCTGGGGTGGCGGGCAACGGCGTTTCCCAGCTTTCCGTGCGGGGATCCCAACTTGAGAACTCAGGAAAGGTGGCGGGTGAGGGAGCGGTGGGTGTTCAAGCCCATCTACAATGGAGGGCCTTGTCACCGCCTCCCTTCCAGGTGAAACCAATCAAGTCCTTACAATGGTAAGCTGGGTCATAACACCCCACCCCCACGCAAGTCAAAGCCGGGGCTGTGTCCACCTGTGAAAACAGCCAGGAAGGCTGCTTGGAACGTCAGGGCACAGCCCCTAGGCAGGCAGAACCCGGGGGTTAAGCCAACAGGTCCTAGTAAGCCAGTGAAGGTAGTAAAAGCATCAGTGAGCATTTTTTTAAGCACCTGTCTTTCCTGCACACGTTAGCACTTCATACACACTCCCAAGCCCTCACAGCCCCGGGAACGCAGGTTTCTTATGCCAATCTTGTGTACTGGAGGCAACTCTGGGAGGTGAGGTGATCTGCCTCTCAAAGCTGGAAGGCGGCCGAGGAGGGATTCAAGCTGGGTCCGCCTCGCTCTGCCTGACTGGAGGGGCGGGGAGGGGGGGGTGCCAGGGGCCCCACCTGCTCGCCTTTCTTCCCAGAGTTACCCTTCGGGGCAGGTTATGTTCTCAGAGACCCGAGAGAAATCGATGCCTCTTCTGCCAGCAAAAGGGGACCCTGAAAGTAGTGACATCGACACAGGGTATCCATGGTGATGTTCTTTTAGTGCTGGGCAACAGAACTCAGATTCTGGGCCTGAGACCATCTGGCCCTCACTTCACAGAGGAGGAGCCAGAGACCCAGAGAGACCTGCTGGTCACAGAGCAAGCTGGTGGCACCCAAAGCCACAACCCAGGCCTCCTGGCTTCCAATAAGACTTGCTTAATGTACGCAGCGCTTTCTCTCTCCTATTGAAGGAATTAGTTCTCTATTTGAAAAAAGCAACAAGAAAAGCTGTTTCTTTCCATGACACTTTACCAAACAGTTATGAAAATTTAAACATCACACTTAGGACCACTGCCCAAAAGGATCTAGAATCCAGGTCATCTGACGTGTAGGTTATGAACCTTTCCAGGAAACCAGTGTTTTCCAAAGTGGATTGCATGAAAGTGAGTTAGAGAAATGCTGAGTTAAAGGAAAATGGGTTCTTTTCTCCCTTTTCCTTTGCTAACCGCAGGACTTCTCAGAACCTTTAACATGACAATCTGGAGGAGAAGCTCCTAGAAGGTAATTAGAATGCACCACGTTTCCTCAATTGTTTGCTGTCCTTGTTCCTCAAGAGACTCAACACCAAGGTGAGCTGACCAATTTCATGAAAGTCGGGGAAAGTGTAAGTTGCATCCAGGAGGAAATAGAATCCATCCACTGAGCAGAAACAGGGGTCAGCAGTGAAGGAGACTCTCCCAGCCTGCCTATCTTGTTTCGTTTGTGGATTAAGCCTTTGCACGGCCCCCCCTGTACATCTTGGCTCTGCCCCCCACAGTATTCCTACTTTTCTCATTAGTGGAGGCAACAGTGCACAGCGGCTGAGGGCCCTGGGCTGCTTGGGTTCACAGCTTGGCTCCTTCACCACTACCTGGTGACCCTGGACAAGCTGCCGAAGGCCCTGCTGTTGCTTCCGCCTAGTAGGGACGGATGACAGCAACAACCTCGGAAGGTGTTTTCTGAAGATTTAAGGAGATACAGTCTTTGCCAGAGGCTACAACTATTTTTCAGAGTTTGTTCTTTGCCTTTTAAGGTTTTTTTTTAATTAAACTTTTAAGTTAAATTTGCATATTTCAAAGCCATCACGTTGGCATTAGCTGTTATGCCTTATAAAGGCTCCCCCCCATCTCAACATCAAACGTCATTGACGTTTTCCCTGATTCTTTCATGTTCGTTTAATATTAGTTCCTTAATCCATCAGGAGTATGAGTACATGCCGTGCAATAGGTATTCAGCTTGTTTTCCTTCAAAACTATTAGCTGTCCCAGCAATTTTACTGAAGAATCAATTCTTTTCTTGCACTGAACTGTGACTGTCACTTGTAATACACCCTAAGTTCTTACATCCCGGGGCCTGTTTCTGAGCTCTCGGACCGCATCCGCTCTGCCCTTGCTTCCGACCTGTGCAGGCTCTTCACGCACGGCCGACCTGCCTTGTGGGAAGCCTGTTCCTAGGTGGCATGTTGTTCTGCTGTTACAAGTGGGATTGTGCCCTCCCATCCCCTGGCACCTTAGATATTCTAACCAGTTTATGCTGGTGTGTATGCTGACTTTGGTACATTCGATTTAAAAGCAGTCACTTTCCGGACCCATCCCTTTAGATCCTGCAGTGCAAGAACCTGCTTTTCCTAAAATTTTTAGACTGGCTTAATCAACTGAAAGAAGATATAGGGACATACTACTTGGGTGTGCGCAACATGCTTTTGTAAGGAGCACGCCACCCCCCAACACACACAGTGCACACCGTGTGTGTGTGTGTTTTGGGGGTGGAGGTAGTCACCTCGGCACAACTGCTCCAACAGCCAGGCCAGGCAGAATCGGCAGCACTTTCTTTGCTCATCAAACTCTGAAGGGGCTTCATACCAGGAGAGACAGAAGAGAGATTCTACACGTCTTTTTTCCTGAGGTACCTAACAAGTTCCACGGTGCCTACCCTGCCCCCATCACAAATGTCTTTTATAGTTTCACCTTAGAAGACAGTCTGGTCCTAGCAGGACCTATGAGAAATGACATACTGTGATGTCTTCATTTTTAAAGACAGCAATTCAACAGACAAGACTCTCCTCTTGGTCACGGAGCAGGTATGGGACTCATCGGGTGCTGGAGCATTCTCAGTTTCATCTATAAAAGGGGACCCCCCCCCGCCACTCGCTTCACAGAGCAGCCGTGGAGATTAAACAAGGTAATGGATGAAATGTATTAATAACGAGGACCATATATATCAGTGCTTCTGACATCTGATGGATCTCCATGAAAAGCAACTTATTTTCCTATGTCATCCATTGAAAAAGATTTTATGAAGAATGAAAAGAGGGGAGAAGCAAATTCTAAATCTGAGACCCAACAAAAAATAATTTTTATTTTGAACTCTATAATATCCTCTGAAAAATAACAAAAGCATACCACTGGGTGGCTGACATTAAAGGGAATGGGAGACAACTAACTTTCAAATTACCTAGCTCTGGAGAATTTCAAGCCCGCAGCCATAGTGGGAAATCTGCTTCGACTGTTCTAGAATGCTCAGGAGAGTCTCCGGGAGCAAAGCCGCCCCTGCTCCCTGAGGAACACACACACACAAGAAAGCAAATGACCCTGTACTCTTCTCCTTTATTCATTCTGTTTCAAGTTTTAACAGGTCTGGACTGCATGGCTCAGGAGGCAATTCACGTCCTCCTTAACTGGATCAAATGAGGGTCTATTATTCTGCATATAACAGAACTCATCAGAATTTCAAATAACTTCCGGCCATATCTATGGGGCGGGGGTCGGGTGAGGGCCCCCCAGGAAGCCCCGTTTCCTCTTTCTAAGCAAATCATGACATTTAGTCCTAGTTTAGAAGGGCTGCCTAGCTCCACCTTGACATAAATCACCATCAGGTGGCAGAGTCCTCGCCTCAGCAACAGGCTGGGGTCGTGAAAGGCCACCTCCCTCCGCAGAGACACCCTGGGTGGGGAACAGAGGGCCGGTCCAGCACCCTGAGTCCGGGGTCCGCTTTCTCCCTCGGCCTTGCTTTAGTCACTACAGCTGCAGTCCATTCAAAGAGCAAAACGTTTGCATGAAAAGGCTCACCACAACTTTCCAAGGGATGGAGTTCATTAAAATACTGCTGGGGGCCCTTGGCTGGAATGCTTTTTCGCCCTGTAAAACCGAAACTGCAGCACAGTTGCCTGTAGGAAAGCTCCGAACGAGCTCAGAAACATCAGTGCGACAGACTGTTTTCAGGGTTCCCTGCATAATTACCGACTCTTCCATCCATTCCCCTGCGCCTGCTCCAGAGACAACATCTGGCCTGGGGGAGAACAGTTCCCTGTAGACCTCACCACAGATGCAAGAGTGGAAGCCAAGTGCTCCCACCTCCAACAGAAACCCACAGGCAACTTGCCCAGGTACTCGCCTGGGCCTGGCGGGCCTACTGAGCCCTGGCCCCAGGGTCGGGAGCCCCTCTCCCCTCGGCTCCCAGGGGCCGACAGCAGGGAAACGAAACACTGTGGGCAGGCCCGGTCACAAAGCCCGGCTGAGCATCTCCAACAAGGTCCCAGAGCACCAGGGCATTGGGATGCAGTGCCCTACTTCCTGGACAGCCAACTGGACTCGAGGCTTCGGTGAAGAAAGCGTTCTTTTCATGTTAAAATGTCTTGCATGTGGGCATGTTATGAACTGGGATGCAATTCTTTTTTAAAAAGACAAAACATAAAATTCTCTGCTAGAGGCAGCCACTTTTGGCTTTGCCCTCAAAACTCCAAAGATAAGTGTTTGCTCTTGTCAGGAACATTTTGTCAGGAATGCTTTGGGAAAAGAATCTGAGAAACAGTAAGAGGCCAGGCGGAAGGCGGCCAGCAAGGAGGCAGAAGGGAGGGCGAAACTCACCGGAGAGCCGAGACTACTTCTACGCAGAAGTGAAGACAAATAATCATGCCTGCTGTGATCTGTGACGGAGGTACGGCGTGCAAAGCTGGCGTGGCCAAGCCTCCCGCCTTCCAGAAAATCTTGCCTGAATTCCCCACTAAACATCAGCTCTGCGGGGCCAGGCCTTTCATCTCGTACCCCCGGCACCCAGAATGGCGTCTGGCACAGGGAGATGTCAGATGCTTGTACGAAGAATAACTCAGTTCTGCAACTCCTGACAGTTGTCCTCAGAGCTGATTAGCTGGTCCAGACCCAAGGGCTGAGAGGATCCGGCCAAGGTCAT
Source organism: Delphinapterus leucas (assembly GCF_059928025.1). NCBI lineage: Eukaryota > Metazoa > Chordata > Mammalia > Artiodactyla > Monodontidae > Delphinapterus > Delphinapterus leucas. The sequence continues at coordinate 175,824,032 of NC_143129.1, read as the reverse complement.
TTTTATCACGGATCAAGCTCTAGGATCCCAGCATTTTTTTCCCCTGTGGAAGAGAAGGCGAGGAAGAAAGGCTGCACTTCTTCCCGGGTCGGGCACCGTGTCGGATTCATAGGAGGTGCTCAGTAAGTGTTGACTGAATCCACTCACTTTTCGCCTATTTAGTCTAAGACCTCTTCAGAAAGAAGACATTTTAAATGCTGTCTTTGAAACAAAGGAGGAAAACATGCTGGTACGAGACTATTTTAAACAGTGACGGTAACTGGGAAGCCAGGCAAGAAGAAAATACGGGCCTGGTCCCTCTTGACCACAGATGAACCAGATCACGTCTGGCCTTAAGGTCCCCGGGCCCGGCACATCTTCAACCTCTGGGGACAGAGCTGAGTTTGAGTTGTGAGTTTTACCCCACACAGCTATCACTGGGAAAATCAGTTCCAGATTTCCTAGGTTCAGCTATTAGGGACTGGAAACTAACAATGCTTAGCAGAGATGAAACAGATAATCAATGATATTAATGACTGTTAAATAATAACATCAGTCACAAAGGAGTGTGAGCCTGGCTCCACGGGCTAATTCCCGCACGGAGAGCAGGTCTTGGCAGCACCAGCTGGAGGTCTCCACTCACTGGTTCAGGATCCCCCACGTCTAGGTGCGCCCCGTGCACGCCAGCCTTCTAGTCTGTCAAGTGGTAATCTCCCTGCGGACCTTGCACTACCTACAGGTGGACAGTTTCTGTGAGCTGTTCAAAGTACAGGCACTGCTGAGGCTGGCCCTTTCTATTTCTGGAGGGCAATTCTGCTCGCTAAAAAGAACTATGCTGAAATGAAAACCGATCAAGTTCTCAACTCCCTGGTCAGAGCATCAGAATGGCTCTTCCACCTCTAACCCACAGGCCTGGCGGGATGGCCTGGGTGCTTTCCCTCTCGTTGGGGGACACCCAAGAGCTGGATCTTCGGGTGGCTATAAGCAAAGTAGAGAGAAGGAATTAAAAAATGAAGTGACCGAGGGCTTCCCTGGTGGTGCAGTGGTTGAGAATCTGCCTGCCAATGCAGGGGACACGGGTTCGAGCCCTGGTCTGGGAGGATCCCACATGCCGCGCAGCAACTAGGCCCGTGAGCCACAACTACTGAGCCTGCGCTCTGGAGCCTGTGCTCCGCAACAAGAGAGGCCACGACAGTGAGAGGCCCACGCACCGCGATGAAGAGTGGCCCCTGCTTGCCGCAACTGGAGGAAGCCTTCGCACAGAAACGAAGACCCAACACAGCCAAAATTTAAAAAACAAACAAACAAAAAAACTTAACCTGAGTTGCCAAAACTCAGGTTAAGATAGTAAAAATAAATAAATAAATAAAAATGAAGTGACCAACATTTGCAAGCAAAGACTCTTCCACTTGGTTAAACAGATTTAGGTCTATTTTTGGTTTGCTCTTAAAAAGGCAAAGGACGGCGGCCTGCTGGGTGCCAATTTGCAGAAACAAACTCCTTCCTCAGCTCAGGGCTCAAAATACACCCCAGCGGAGAAGTTCTGGCTCTTGCTGCCAGTGTGCAGAGTAAAGCCATAGAAGGTCAAAGTTTAGGAAGCCGAGGGAGCATCTTAACGTCATATGATTCTTGGCCCACATGGACCTGTGGGTATTTCTGAAACAGCTTAACAACGGATTTCGGCTGGCTTCACTCTAGCACAATGGGATTAATATGTAATAAAATGATGTTCTGGCCATCTTGCAAAGGAAGGTCATTTCCCACCAACCAGAGCAGGCATCATAATTCCAAGCAGCGAAAGCTCTGACGGCGGAAAGAAGAGAAAAGAAAACCGATCTGGCCTGATAATCGGGCTGCCTCGGCCTAGCTGCCAAGCACGCGCCACATTTCTCTTGAATACTCCCCTGTAATTGGACCACTGGTGGACCGGATAAGTTCCCCACATTTTCTCTGGCGCCGACATCCAAGCGAGGCCGTTCCCTTCATGGGGTTTGCTGGCAAATCCGGACATTCTCGTCAGTCTTAGAAATACAACCTCCACCTCCCCGTCATTACTTGCGGCAGGTGAGCACGGGAGGAGTGACTGCAGTGCTGTGCACCGGGCCAGGCGTTAGCCGCTCTGAGAACGTCTGACTGATCCCAGATTACACGGAACAAAGGCCCGGATGCACTGCTTCTAGGAGACCCGTGACAGGGCGAGTTTTCTAAAATTACAGCTTTGGGAAGGAACTAAAACTACAAGTGAACTTCAGAGCCACAGCGGTACACTGAGCACGAACGGACTCTTACAGGAAAGAAAGAATTTTGCAAATCCAGTTAAAAAGAAACAATAGCAAAAAACAGAACAAAACGAAAACCAGTCATTCCCAGGGAAAATGGAAGAAAAACAGCAGTGATGAAAGAAAAACATTCAAAGGAGTAATTTCCAGGACTACAAAACCAACCCAAATGCTCCTTATGCATTACAGTGCATAGCAGGGGCCTCAAACGGCTTTTGGAGCATGTCAATATAGCTTTAACGAGGCCATGCCTTACCAGACCCTAATTCAGTGAAAAGTCAGGCTCCACTTCCATTTCGAAACTCATCACACTTCAAATTAAAAAATTAATGAGAATACCAACTCCCCAGCCCATCCTGGATGATGGGAGTCCATCATGGCCTCTTGCTCAGCCTTTGGAGGTAGATGGGGCTCAAGGCGGGTCCTGCACAACCTGGCGAGGGCAAGTCGGTGCCTTCCAGGCTCTCCAGGAAGCAGCGGACCAGAGCGAACTGCGCAGTCTGAGTGGCCCGGCTCAAAGTAGGGAACGTCTTTCAAGTCTCTGGTTTTCTTTTAATTATGTGAACTTTAAATTATTTTCCATAATACATCTATGTTTAAAATATTTCAGATTAGAAATGAATTAAATTATTTAACATTTTCCCCCCAAACAGGAAAGACAGACAGATGAGGGAGACACACCATATTTAATCTGCTGCTCTGAGTGTAAGTGATTCGACCTAAAGGTACCCAGCAGTTATCCTGGCAGGAGGATTCCCGGTGCTGCTTGGTTGGCCAGAGTACCACCCTGCTTCTTCCTCAGAGTCTACGTCATCCAATAAAGGTGCAGCGGTCTTATGTGCATTAGAGGGGTACTGTGAAAACTAGATGAAATGATAAGTAACACAAACAGCAGCATCCAGCTCAGTCCAGAGAACACAGCAGGTGTTCAGCAAACGGTAGCTGCCGACCCCACAACCGACATCCGCCTCCACCCCCTCTCCAGTCACGTTCTACAGATGACAATGTTACAAGTGGGAAAACAGCGCACTCTGACAGTCATCTCGGGAACGTCACATACTACACATCGCACATCAGGGACAGATACAGTGTGGGATGTCAACCTGGGTCTAAGTGTCCTCCTGCAAACTAAACCCTCAGGACGATTCTCTCACCCAGTATTATCTGGCCAAGGTGAAGGACGGCTCTTGACACGGCTCTTTCATTCACCATCAATGCTGTAATTTCCCTGCTGAGCCCAAGTAAAATTGGTATAGACAGCAATTGGTATACCAGCTGACCAGGTTTCCACAGAAGTAGCTACACACACATCTCTGCAACAGTGACGAGCGAGTCACAGAGAAGCAACACAGCTATAGGAAAACACTTCAGTTGCCATAAGAACAAAATAGCCTGTGAAACACCAAGAAGACTCCACTGAGAAAAATTTGCTCATCTCTTACTTCTATTCTTGGTCTATTTCTAAAGTACAGTAATAACTGAATTGGCAAACTAAATTTAAACGCAGCCGGGCACACTGTCATGCTCAGTGGGAACACAGCGTCAGCCTCTGCAGCTGACCAGGTCAGGGACCTGATCCACCCACGGCTTCTGCCCACCCACTTCCGCATTTGCTCAACCAAAACTCTCCAACCAAGAAAAACAAGCCACACCGCACTTCCCAGGCTGCGTCTGGCGGTGCTACCTGACAGGATTGCTGAGAGTTAAATGAGAGCTAAAGCGCGAGGAGAACGCTTCGCACAACACACCGTGTCCAAAGTGCAGGATGTGGGCTGATGGCAACAATTCCACATCAAATCCAAGCCCTCCTGCCGACTTCCAAGGATACCTCCTACCCATCCAACTTTATATTGCATCATTTCCCAACAGAGACCGTTCCTCTGACTCACATTTCACACGACCATCCAATGTTTGAGCCAATGTTTAAAAATTAGGATCTTTCACATAAAGCTCCAAATGTACGTATGGCACCCCCAGAAAAATCTGAGAACAAGCCACAGAGCATCAGACCCCACAGGGCAAGAAGTGACAGGAGCAAAGCGCCTGCCGGCCAGACCTCTTCTTTACATCAAGGCCACTTCAGCCATCTACATCGCCCCCCCCCACCCCCTGCCCCAGGGCTCTGGGTGTGGCATTTCCCCCCCCACACACACACCATTCCGGGCATATGGTGGGTTCCCTCGCATCACAATTCAGCATTCTGTTCTTTGACAGTCATCTAAAACGGCTGGGCAGGTAGCTTTGGTGCTTCCATCACAAGCACCTGTAGCTGGCTTTCTCATCAGGGCTATGTACCTTGAGAAACCTCCTCCACCTCATTTCCTGAATTATTACATGGAAAAGCAAGCAAGTTGACAACTCCATCCACAGGCTCGACTCTGTTCAAAGAGCTGCCTCTCATTGGGAGTCTGTGTCTCTATAAATACACAAATAGTTGCACAACGGACCTTGCAGACTGCTGCGGGGAGAGTTATCTGTGAATGACATGAGTCTCCTGCAGTCACGTTTTCCCCTAGTAAAACTGTTCTGAATGCATACAACAGAACTAAATGTATCACACAGCATATGAACAAGTTTTCAAGCTACTATTTTAAAAGACATCTAGTTGATGAGCAATGCTTGGCAATTGATAATTACACCCAAGAAGATGGGGAACACAGTGAAAAGAACAGAGGACGACCTGGGAGGGCTCAGGTTCTGACCCGGAGCCAGAACTCACCGGCCAAATGATCTACTAACTCGGCTGGCTCTTGGGGCCTGATTTTATTTTACTTCTTTTCATTATTTACCATAGCTTTATAGGTGTTTTTGAATACTCTGAACATTTTCAAGTAATATTATGGTGCCAGTTAATCTCTGGCATCATTTTGAGACCAATCATTCCATATATATGCATGAATAAACAAATAAACATTTTAAAAAGTAGATGTGATGAGCTCTTTAAAAGCCCATTTTTGTGTTTTATGCCATTTCAAAATAGAAGTGAAGCCACCAAAGCATTTGAGAGGCTAGATTTTTGTACTGCTTTGGCTGGAGAAACTTCCACAATGGCAAAGAGACTAGTAAAGCCTGGAACCAGGCACTGCTGAACACCTGCTGGATTTGTGGGGCCTCTTCTTCCCTAGGCCTAAAGGTAAGCTTCTAAGAGTGAAAAGAAGGCAGCTGGGGGAAAGGAACAGGCAGTATCCACTTTAGAGCTCCTGTCTTGGGCTCGATTTACATAGGTGGCACTGAAAGAATGACAATCATAGGAAACCCATCTCCTCTCTGGAGGAATCTCATAACCCACTGGTGGTGTCTAGTTGGAGACAGAGGAGGTTTCTTGTGTGATCTGAATTGTGTGTGGAAAAGGGTACACAAAAGCAATCTAGTACGAGCCCCAGCCCCAAAGAAAACCATACGAACAAGGCACATACCAGGTCTATCAGGTCGCTGAGGTTTTTCTCGATCTGCTGTGGAGGCAGGCGCCTCATCAAGTCCAAGGCACAGTCCAGCTGCTGATCACTCTGTCAAAGGAGAAACAGGAGTGTCTGGGTCACTTTGCCAGTAGAAACACCAAAACCCCCCTTTCAAAAGCATTCTGGCAGCTGCAGCTTGCCCAGGTACCCTGAGACCAAAGAGGTCTGCAGTGGGCCCTCTGGCACAGCTCCTGGGGGGAGACTAGCCAGTCCCTCCCGGATGGCAGTGTCTGTCTCAAGTGGAGGCATCCAAAAAACAGTTCAGCATGTGGAAGTGGGCTGGAGAGTTTGGAAAGCTGCCTTGCTCAGTCCACGTCTCAAAGCCTCATCAACTTCCTTCAGCAGCTCTCCAGACCGGCAGACGTATTAACTCCCAACTGGTCCTGCAGTGATCAGGCTCGAGCAGCAGGTTAGGCACTGTTCTTTGCTGTAACCTGGACATGAACGTCAGGAAATGTCACCTGACCAGGTTCCCTGATGAGCTCCAAGCCAGGGACAAAGCCAGGCAAAGAACAAGCGGCAAGATGCGCACAAACGTTTAAGTGCTTCAGTCATTCTACTGAGGCTGGGCCCATCTTCCCAGGTGCCAGGCCCCGGCAAAACAGACCAAGACCTGAAACACCTACAGTCGAGAGCTCGCTCTCGCTGGCAGAGTGAACAACAAGTGCGTAAATCGGGTCGGTGCTGCGGCAGGGGCGCGGGAGGATAGACTCGTAAATCGGGTCGGTGCTGCCGCAGGGGCGCGGGAGGATAGACTCGTAAATCGGGTCGGTGCTGCGGCAGGGGCGCGGGAGGATAGACTGCCCTCGTCTCACGATAATCTCTCCGTTTGATACTCACGCAGCAGATATTTACCGAGGGCCACCACGTGACGTGCCAGTCACCGCAAACATGCAGTAAGTAATGGAGAGAGGAAGGAAGGAACTGAGCGGGGTGAGACCGGTAGAGCGTCTGGCAGGGTGCAGAGTACTGATTCAGTGCACAGTGGGCTGTAACACAGGAGGAAGGCCAGAGGCTCGAGAGGAGCAACGAGAAATAAGGTGGGAAAGGTGGGCCCAGGAAAATGATGAAGACCACTGCACGCAACGCTAAGAAGTGCAAGTAAGGCGCATGGAGCCCCCAACACGACTAACCAGAGGCACTGCCTGATTTGTATCCTGAATCTGCTCTGCTCAGACCAATCTCAGGATTTTTGAAAGCCCTACATCAACACGCTTAAGAATCTTTATAAAGTGTACAAGGTAATCCTGGAAATGCCACATTTGGCGGTAATGAAATATAACCTTTGAATCCAACCATCTGCACTTCAAGGTACATCAACCACAAACAGGCTGTGGGACGCAAGGACCCACTTTGTATACACCAGAGACGTAACACATAACACATAAGTTAACTGGAAGCAGTTTCACTCCCAGGTAATCGATGTGGCATATACAGCAGGCTGTTTTTGGAAAAGAAAACAAAAACAAAAAACCTGTCCCCTGCTCAAGATGGTTATCGGTGACAGTTTATTCTGGGACACACAACAAACTGGCTATACCCTGCAAAGAAACACACACACACTCCAGAAACCTTAGAGCACTTGTTTTCCTTAGTGAAACATTCTAGCAACCAGGTATTCCCTACTTGTGCCGTGCCTTCTATGCCAGCCAAGGCCACGGGGACATGGGTGTGGCCAGCTGACATGGGGAGACATTTTAACATCACTTCTAGGGTCAAGAACACAGATAAACTGATTTGACACTACAGAGACTTATATTCAGTGCTCTGTTCTGCCATTCATTAACTTAGGACCTTGGGCAAATTTCTTAACCTCCAGGAACCTCTATTTATCCTGTGAAACCGAATAAAGGAAACCACATTTAAAATGGAGTCAGGAGGCCAGAAGGGGGAGCTCTCGAGCACCAGCACTAGGCATCAATTACACATCCCAACAGGAAGAGAGGGACCTTGTATTGCCAGCAGGAGGAAAGATTTCTCCTTATCCAGCAGCGAGCCCAGGCAATGGGAAGCCATCACCACCCTGAACTCTCGCCTTCCTCTGATGGACATTCCTTCTAAGCAACCCCCCCACCCCAACTTCATTTTTCTCTATAATGTTCCTCTCCTTTGTTTTCTGGACTTGCCTATAGTCTTTGCTATTCCATCCCTGAATTGCAATTCTCTGCAATTGCTGAATAAATCCATTTTACGGGTAAAATAACTGGCTGTTTTATTTTTAAGGTCAATAATCCATAAAATGGGAATAGTGTCTACTTCACAGGCTTGTTGGAATGATCTGATTAATACCTGTGAATTGTTTAATACGCAGTAGGACACATTTGACTGGGAGTGTTTTCTGGGTATGTGTGCAAACACGTGTTTTAATTTTTAAAATGTAAGTATTTTATAACGTTTGCCCCACTCGACCCAACCCAGAAATCTTTTTGTGTGGACATTAGTTTTCCTCCTTCCTCCCTCCCTCCCTCCCTCCCATCCTTCGTTCCTCTGCACCAGGTCTTAATTGCAGCATGCGAACTCTTAGTTACGGCATGTGGGATCTAGTTCCCTGACCAGGGATCGAACCCAGACGTCCTGCATTGGGAGCGTGGAGTCTTAGCCACTGACCACCAGGGAAGTTCCTGGACATTAGTTTTCAACTACTCTGGGTAAACACCAAGGAGCGTGATTGCTGGATTGTGTGGTAGGAGTATGCTTCGTTTTGTAAGAAACTGCGAAACCATCTTTGGAAGTGGCTGTGCCATTTTGCATCCCACCAGAGTTACTGTTGCACCACCTGCCTTTCAGCTTTTGGCGATAACAGAATTCTGGATTTCATTCATTCTAATAGATGTGTAATGGCACCTCATTTTAATTTGTATTTCTCTCGTCATGTAATGTTGAGTGTCTTTTCATGTGTTTATTTGCCATCTGTACATCTTCTTTGGTGAGATGTCTGTTAAGGTCTGTTAAGGTCTTTGGCCCATTAGTTTACACCTTTTAAGTAGTTTGACTGAATCTTTTTTTTAATATTCAAAATATTCAAAATATATAATTAGCTTTACAACTAAATATCAGAAAAAAAAAACAAGAGTCCCCCAAGAAGATACACAGATAGCCAACAGGCACATGAAAAGATGCTCAACACCGCCAAACATCAGAGAAACGAAAATCAAAACCACAATGATACAACACCCCACACATGTCAGAATGGCCATCACCAAAAAGACCAGAAACAAGAAATGTTGGTGAAGATGTGGAGAAAAAGGGACTCTCCTACACTTCTGGTGGGAATGTAAATTGGTGTAGCCACCATGGAAAACGATATGGAGGCATACATAATGGCAGTCCCATTTTCCATTCCTGCCAGCAATAAAGTAATTCTACACTGAATCTTTAATCCAGAACACAGTGGGATGTTCAGAAGGGATTAACTAGAAACTGAGTAGTGTATTATAGTCTAGGAAAAGGAAAGTCATAACTTGACCAGAGAAGATCAACATGAAAAGACACTATTTTAACCCTTCCAAGGAGCCTGTTCACATGCCCCCAACCCCAATACGCTGACCACGGCCGCACCCTCCAAGGGTGCCGGTAGCATGAAGGCTTCCTTCTGGACAGTCCTCTGACTGGATTGAGTTGAAAGCACTAAAATACTACTGCAAAATGGTCTAACTTGTATTTTGCATTAATCCCAACAATCTTAATAGGAAATATTCACTACAAATTTCTAAGGCTAAGGATGTCTAACTAGCATTAAATTAGAAAATGTGACTAAAAGCTTCCCATAAGCCAAGCAACATGGGAAAGCTTAATGACAGCTTGTGAAAAGTTAAAATTAGAGTTAACTGGAGCCCTTGGCTTGGGGGGTGGGGGTGGGGTCATCCCAAATCCTGAGGGTCCCAAACGGGAAATAGCACAAGAGAATGAAGAAAACATGGATGGTCCACAGCTACGTACAACAACATGAGTGGCCCCAGAAAGAGAATGATGGTGGGGGAGGGGAAGCAAGTCCAAGGGGACTACCTAGGATGCTCAAAACCCAGCAATCCTGAACTGTTATTTAGATACACACACACACACACACACGCACAGTGTGCGTGTGTGTGTGTATGTCTGTATTTTAAACCAGTATAGCAAGGCTTTCTTTCTTATTAGCTAAGACAAGAGAATGTTAAATACAAAATTCAGAAGAGTGAGAAGAATAGTTATAAGGCAAGAAGCCACTAGGGGAAGACGAAAGTTGCTATTCGTCTAAGTCTTGCACAGAATAATGGATTCAAGGATGTTCATAATATCATGTTGCTTAAACTTACATATATGTTAATATGTTCCTTTATAGTTATCAAGGATCTAAATATTTTTGAGTTGATATTTGTGTATTGTGTAAGACTGGGGTCCAGTTTCATTCTTTTGCATGTAGCTGTCCAATTTTCCCAACACCATTTATTGAGGAGACTGTCCTTTCCCCATTGTATATTCTTGCCTCCTCTGTCATAAATTAATTGATCATATATGCATGGGTTTATTTCTGAGCTCTCTGTTTCACTGTCACAGTTTCACTTCACTTAATATTTTTTAAAGGTAATAGAAAAAAATACAAACAAGAGCAAACAAGGACAGAAATTGGGAATTAGGAGCTCAGAGTCCAAAGTTTGCCCTGTCACTGGATGTCTGTGCAAGCTAGTCTGCTCACTTAACCTCATGGTCTGGGATTTGGGGAGAGGGCCTCTAAGAGTCCTTCTAGTGGGCTGTGCACTGTATCCCAGCCTAAGCGCAGATGCACCCACCACACCCACCCTGCCCTTCAACAGCCCCCTGCAGGCCAACAACTAGGTTTCAATTCAACAACCAAGCCTTGAGTGCCGGCCATTGGCCAGGCCCTGAATCAGGCCCAGTGAATGAAACCTAGTCCTGACCCTCAAGGAACCATCCACAAAAGAGCCTATCATGTGAGGCATATGATCATATGAGGCAAGTGTGATGTCTAGAGCAATGGGACATAGAAGCTGCAGAGATGAGACATAGCTCACAATACACTGATGTGCACTTCTTCACGTATCAATTATATTCCTAGGATTTCCCGGCTTTCCATTATTTTGTATACTGCCACCCCATGACCAAGGGCTCTCCACGTGATGGCTCCTTTGAAACCCTAACTGATCCTAGACACTTCCCTCATAAAACAAGCTTTCCCAGTTCCACCTTCCATGGGTGGCGTTTTCCAGGTTGAAAGGTAAATAGTAAAAGAATGATGTACTTCCCTGGTGGTCCAGTGGTTAAGAATCCACCTCCCAATGTAGGGGACGAGGGTTCAATCCCTGGTCGGGGAACTAAGATCCCACAGGCCGCGGGGCAACTAAGCCGTAGCGCCAAAACTACTGAGCTCGCATGCTGCAACTACTGAACCCATGCACTCTGGAGCTCGCACGCCACAATCAGAGAGAAGCCCGCACACTGCAACGAAGAGCCCGGGCACTGCAACGAAAGATCCCACCTGCCACAACTAAGACCCGATGAAGCCAAATAAATAAATAAATAAATAAATAAATAAATAAATAAAATTTAGGGGAAGAAAAGAATGACCATTTCACTTCACTCTCCATAATTCTCTGCCCATTCAATTAGTCATTCAATAATTATTTGAGGGTTTCCTAGGTAACAAGCACTGTTTTTGACGCTGAATGGTTAACATAATGAAGTCCCTGTCTCCAGGAACTTATGGTGTAGTCAAAATCTATACAGAAAAAGACAGAAGATGAGTCCTTGTTAGGATGTCAGAATACGGAGGGGACAGCTCCCCTGCTTTAAGCTGGTGAGGCTTCAAGGTGTCAGTTTAGATTTTTGGTTGTGTTTTTTCAGAATATAAACTGAGCTGGGGAATGTTTCACTTTCTGTTCCTTTTTCACATGACTGGAAGAAACACACAAACTGCTTAAAAATGACAACAAGTAAAACAACTGTTAATACAGACTAGAACAATTTTTCAGAATAAGAAATCAAATAAAACACTACAGCTTAAAAAATCTACTAAGGAATTTTCAGACACTGGGTAGTGTTGCCAGCAATTTGCAGAACTGTGAAACTTGGCCTACTCAATGAACTAAAAAGGCAGAGGCTAATTTGGAAATCATCACCTAACAACAGCTATTCAGTCCCCAGGCGGGGATGCAGAGAGCAGGACATGTCCCAACCTGCAATAAACTCAAAAAAGCTTGATACAATAAACACACCAATCCACAAAAATGAAAAACGTTTCACAAAGGTCCATATGAGTGGTACAGGGAACTGCAAAAGATGCCTCAGAAGAGGGGGTACATGCACCGGTTATCACGGGCTAAGCAGGGGTGCCCCGGGCAGACACGGAGGCAGCAGGCGCAGTGAGATGAGGGGAGGCCAGGAGAGCCGAGGCGCGCTCGGAGAAAGGCAACGCAGTGGGGTGTGGCCCTGGTGCAGGGCCCACAGCAAGGCTAGGTTACAGCCAAGCCCTCCCTCTGAGGGCAGCGGTGCCCTCAGCAGGCTCCGGGCTCCGCGGAGCTCCAAGGCCTGGGGACAAAGCCTCGGTGCTCCCAGCTGCCTTGCGTTTGTCGACTTTATAGGTACAGCTTGCTTGGCCCTTAAAAGTTTAAAACGTGCTTCTCCAGAAGGGATTAGGAGCCCCGGAAGATTTTCCCACAGAGGACTGAGAGGAATACTGTCGTGTTGTAGAAGGTGAAGCGGATTACGGTTCCTTAGCAAGCTCTCCCACCCCCTCGCCCCGTTATAACGTGACTGTCATTCCTCCACTGAGAGGTGGAGTCCGCGTCCCCTCCCCTTGGAATGGGGAGAGTTTTGTGACTGCTTTTATCAACACAGAATAGCAGGATTCACCTCTGTCACTTCTGAGCCAGAAAAGAGCATCATCTTCCACCTTGCTTGGTGAACACCCACGCCTGAAGCCCCCAGCGGCGATGTAAACAGCGCAACAACTGCCCTGAGGCGGCCTTGATGTAAGGAAGAGCTACGGAGCCCAGGTGGAAAAGCCACGTGAAGAGACCCTGTGACTCTCAAGTGAGCCGCCCGGACAGCCCCGTGCTCCAGCCTCAGCTGTCTGACTGCAGCAGCCCGGGACCCCAGGCCAGAACCAGCCAGCCAAGGCTCTCCTGAGTTCCTGGCCCCCCAAAACCACTGGAGATGCATAATGTGAGGCTTACTGTTATTTTAAGTCACTAGGTTTTGGGGGCAAGAGGGTCAGAAGAGGGGCCTCCAAAGCAACCAGGGCTCTGGCTGTAGGGCTGGAGAGGATGGGAGGGTCAAAGACTTTAAGAGGCAGGATAGACAAGCCAAGGGCACCTACTAGAAATGAGAAGTCTGAGATGACTAAGTTTTCCAGTGGGGACCACCTGCTAGAAGATGATGCTGCAGCCTCGCTGGTGTGTGTATGTTTGTGTGTGTCCTTTTAAAATAGTGTTTGTAATTTCAAGGACAAGCAGTAACTCAAACCACTTGGCTTTCCGAGCATAAGTCCTACGTGGCCTGCTCTAGTGACTGGCTGAGGCAGATCAGTACTTTTTTTTTAAAATTTTATTTATTTATTTCTATTTTTGGCTGCGTTGGGGCTTCGTTGCTGTGCGCGGGCTTTCTCTAGTTGCGGCGAGCCGGGGCTACTCTTTGTTGCGGTGCGCGGGCTTCTCATTGCGGTGGCCTCTCTTGTTGCAGAGCACGGGCTCTAGGCGCACAGACTCTAGAGCGCAGGCTCAGTAGTTGTGGCACACGGGCTTAGTTGCTCCGCGGCATGTGAGATCTTTCCGGACCAGGGCTCGAACCCGTGTCCTCTGCATTGGCAGGCAGATTCTTAGCCACCAGGGAAGTCCCCAGATCATAGCATCTGTCTATACATAAACAACCAACCAAAGCTTCAAGGCCTTCACAGTTTGTTCTTAAATTCATCAAGGCCTTCACTCGTTTACATTCCCAGGAGGCTTAGAAAATACTTCACAGACAACACAAAGGTAAACTTCACTGGAGCCCGGGCTGATTTATCACAAATTTATGGAGTCTAATCTAACCATGGTTTGTCTTGTATAATCTGTGACCCAACAAGCAACTTTGTTTAATAGTTGAATCTGTTTTCTGCCATGTGGCTCAGGAAAAGTTTGTCCTGGGGGCCATTTGGGGAAGATTCACAGGCCAGCCCAGCCAACCACTCATCTGTAGGTCACTCTGGAAAACTGCACAGTTTGGATTAATAAAAAGGTAAGTGTTTCTTCCACTGACTGAGTGTCCTCTGGTTGAATCTTCTGGAAGGGACACAGCGATGACAGCAGCACATAGAGGCTGATGGCTCACCAAACACAAACACAAGCGTTCCCTTGGGATGACTTTCCTTCCCATGGGAAAATCCAAAACCCTATACCAAGTTAATCAAAACCACAGTGAAAGCCCATTTGGCAGATCAAGCCTCCTTTTACCTTTTGGGGTCCACTGTATATCATCACAGCTGGGCCAAGGTCATCTTCAACATAAAATTAACCATTTCAAGGTGAATTAATTCAGTGCCTTGGGTTAATGTGGTTTTGAGCACTGTGAAAACAATCACTTTACGAGTCTCTGCTTTAAAAAAAAAATTCTGCCAGGGGAGTTCCCTGGCTGTCCAGTGGTTAGGACTCAGCATTTTCACCGCCACGGGCCCTGGTTCAATCCCTGGTCGGGGAACTAAGATCCTGCAAGCTGCATGGCATGGCCAAAAAAAAAAAAAAAAAAGAAAGAAAGAAAAGAAAACCAGGTTGTTGACACAATAAAATTCTGGGTCAAAAAAAAATCTGCCAGATCACAGAAATTTAGGTCCGGATATACTTTTCAAGTTTATCTAAGCCCTGCCCCATCATTTTACAGACAGCTAATGAGGTTCAGAGAAAGTTGTGCAGGGTCACACAGTCAGTGGCAGAATCAGCACTTGATCCTGTATCATGATGAGAGGTTGCTACTACACCCATGCCATCTTTCCACTTGATTCAGTCAACTGCTGGGTGACGTGGAGGCACTGGGCACACAGAGCTGAACTACTGAGACGTGGTCCCTGCCCTCCAGGAGCTCGTGACCCAGGGAAGAAGACAGCCAGAAAAAGATGCAAGAAAGAAGGACTGCACCGTCCTACTCTATATTTAGAGCTATCCCATTATCACAGAGGCACGGGGCACTCCTCCCAGTGACCTCTTCCAGATAAGCAAAGCACAGCTGGCCCTCTGTCTCCAGGGATGCGAAACCCTCGGATACAGAGGGCCGACTGTAATCATTGTTCTATGACATTTTATATAAGGGACTTGAGTGTCCTTGGATTTTGGTCTCTGCAGAGGGTCCTGGAACCAATCCCCCGTGGATATACTGAGGCGCAAATGTACCAACTTTCTATTAATCCTAAAAGATGGGACTCCCTCTTAAATGTATTATAAGGTCCATGTTTTTACACAGAGGACAATGCAATGAACACAGTCATACCACTTTTCACTGGCCAAGGACACCGTTAGGAGTGCCCATTCCTGGAACATGGCCCTGTGTCTGTGTTTTAAATTTTTCTACCTCTTGGACAGGCCATCAGCTACACTCCCTCATCTAATCTGCTATGGATTAGGAAATTAGAAGCCTATTTGTTAAAAACAAAAAGAAACAAAAGAACACGGGAAAAGCCCCAACTTTGAGAGAAGGAATAAATCACAGATTCATAAATTGGGGTCCAGAGTCATAGTCCCACAGTTTGTGAGCACCTTGACAGTGTAGGGGTGTGTGTGTGTGTGTGTGTGTGTGTGTGTGTGTGTGTGTGTGTGTGTGTGTGTGTGTGTGTTTTAAGGTTAAGGGCCCACAGCTTTCATCCTTTTCTCAAAGAAGTCTAAGCCTGTAAAGGCACAGACGTGATCCAATAATAAAAGTTCCTATTCTTCCACTTAACCTGCAGGGTGGAAGTAAGCAAGTCATCACTTAATCCCCTGGAGCTTCAGTTTTTCAAACCTTAAAACATGGGCCTAACAATGCTCCACCCTGCGGGGCCACTGGGAATGAGGTGAGGTGTGTGGCGCAGCATCTGACCCTCGAGGGCATCCCCACAGGGCGTCCTCTACAAGCGCCAGGAGCTCTCCCAGGATTGAAGCACATGGCGTATCTGCTAGAACTTTAACAAAATAGTTTTTGGGTGCTCAAGGGCCCTTTCCTCCCTGATTTTTTGCTCATTTGACACAAGTTTTCCATTTAGGCTGCCAGGAGTCTCTAGAAAGGCAGGCGGAGTGTTATTTCAGTTTCCAAGTCATTACCAGCAAAGGAGAGCAGACGCCACAACTCTCCCCCACTCACAGCAACCGCGCTCTGTTTACGAGGAGTGCACGGCTCCCCTACAACCAGAGTGGGAGAAGGGACACAACTCCTGGGCAGAAAACAGTAGTAAGAGCTGCCCAAAGCCCATATTCACCCACAGAAGATCCTCCGCCCCCTCTTTTTCTGTTCTGTACTATCCTCTCCTTGTTTGGCCTTCTTTCCAAAGTCCTCTGACCCATCTCTCCAGTCCGGAATGGCACCAAGAAATATTCCCGCCATTTCGCCTTCTCCCTAGTTACCGGTGTTCCCAAGCCCAGCTGAGGCCATCAGAAACGTACAAATGGGACCGTCCTAGCAGAGACCCCAAAATTACCTTGACTCCCTATCAAGCAATGAGAATTTCCAAGATATATTTATTCTGGAGCAAAACTTAGCAACCTACATTCAGGCTCCGTGTCAAACACTACAACAGCCATCCGCTGATTTTTCCCTTACACGTCTCTTCAGGGAGTGGAGGATCCAAAATGAATCACTCAGGAGGTGGAGCTCTATCTCTGCTACGGGCTGAGGACTAAAACGGTTTCAGATAACTCATTCAATGTTTACATTCCCCAAATCTGTAACTGCAGAACCAGGAATGGCTTCTCTGCAGGGACAAAGTTTACCTGGTGAGTTTGGTGGAACAGCGAAAACTCTCAATGACGAGTTAGCCAACCGGGGTCCTGAAGGAGGCACAACGGTGCAAGCACATTCTAACCGCTCAAGAAGTCACTGCTCGGAGCAAGGTGAGCAGTGTATTTTGGGGTCTTCTACCTCCCCTGGGAGCAGAGATGCCCCTTCCCTCCGGCATCCTCCACCTCTATCGAGCCCCGCCAGTACCTCAGAAAGCTTGATGACCCGTTCTACGCATGGAAACTCGGTTCCCAATCAGCACCAACCTGAAGGCAAGCGCCGCCTGCTCTTTATGACTCTGCCATACAAAGCAGCGGTGATGAGTCTACCCGGGGAAACACCCCAGGTGAGATGACAGCGGACACATCCACGGCTCCGGATGGATCTCCGTCTGCCAGATTTCCCACGCACTCTTCCTGGCTCTGCTAACAGGCCAGCTGGGTGAACTGGAGCATTTTATCTTGGGTGTGCTCCCCTCTACCTCTCCAGATTTTAAAACAGAATCACAGAAATGATAAGCTGAAGGGGATCTTAGAAACCATCTAATTGGCAACTTTAAAAAAAAAATTATTTATTTATTTTGGCTGCATTGGGTCTTCGTTGCTGCGTGAGGGCTTTCTCTAGTTGCAGCGAGCGGGGGCTACTCTTTCTTGCG
Organism: Delphinapterus leucas; assembly: GCF_059928025.1. NCBI lineage: Eukaryota > Metazoa > Chordata > Mammalia > Artiodactyla > Monodontidae > Delphinapterus > Delphinapterus leucas. The sequence goes on along the minus strand of NC_143129.1, from coordinate 175,806,726 downwards.
GTGCGCGGGCTCTAGGCATACGGGCTTCAGTAGTTGCAGCACGTGGGCTCAGTAGTTGCGGCTCGTGGGCTTAGTTGCTCCGCGGCATGTGGGATCTTCCCGGACCAGGACTCAAACCCGCGTCCCCTGCATTGGCAGGTGGATTCTTAACCACTGCGCCACCAGGGAAGTCCTCTTTTTTTTTTTCTTTAATGAGGAAAACTGAGGCCCAGACTTATCCATAACTAATTAAAACCTACCATATAACTAAACATGAGCCAGGACCAGAAAACAAATCTATTTAATATACAGTTTAGCGCTTTCCATCTGCTTACAGTTTAACTGTAAGTCAAAAGTGAAGAATGGGACTGGATTTACTTTTTTTAAAAATACAATTTAAAATAAAACTGTATATTAGAATTAACAATGGCATCGTTAAGAATACTTACACAGTTGACCCGTGAACGATATGGGTTTGAACTGTGTGAGTCCGCTTATACACAGATTTTTTTCAATAAATACATATTTTGTACTGTAAGTGTATTTTCTTTTCCTTACGATTTTCTTAATAACATTTTCTTTTCTCTAGCTTACTTTCTGGGCCGACTGTGGACCAGACGCTGCATGTGTGGCTTTTGGGCAAGCGTCACACAGCTCCTTGAGATGGGCACTATTACCCCAGCTTTACAGATAAATAAACCAAGGCTCAGAAGGTTAAGCGACTTGTCCTAGATCCTGGGTACTGAATAACAGAGAAGGACACAGAACAAAACATGTTTTGCTTCCTGTGACCAAACAATCTCTAGAGAATGTTAACCAACCCAAACTAAAAGAAAATTAATTTCAAATGACTTGGAGAACAACTTGCTAGCTCACAAAATCAGACAGGGGCAGGAAGTCTCTTCTTCCAGGTTGGGCAAATTATGGACAGTTCTACCTCCTACCAAATTCTGAAATCTCCTGTCCCCCTGCATCACAGACTCTATTCTCACAAACACTATGACTGACGGGTGGATTTCTCAAAAACAGTAGAGGCTTTTTCCGAGAGTTTCTCTGGTTGATGGTTTCCTGGACCCCTTCAGAAGATCTGCAAGGTGCCATTACCTATTGTCTGATCATCGATGTTTCACAGATGTCTATAGCTGCTGCCTCTGCAGGACGCTGGCTGGCTTCATGTAACAAGGGACTAATCCCTCCACTTCGTACACAGAAGTAGGGGAGATCCTGAGACGTCTTCAGTGGATGTCGTGCATGCTGTCCACTTCTACCTCAATGGCACAAGAAATTCAAGAAGCCTTTCACCAAAGTCAAAGATGATTAAAGCAGAGTGTCCCTATATTCCAAAGAAGAGTTAAAGAATTTTTTTTTTTTTTTTGAAAAAAACATCATCCACATGTTCATTGACGAAGGCTGAGAAAAGTATCCTCCCTTTCTCAGAGCAGAAGCAGCCAATTCACGTAAACCTTCCCCCAAGCTGAGTTATAAGATGGCCTGGATGAAATTCGTAACATTTGGCCACGGGTTTCCGCCAATAACACGATGCACATGGCTTCCAGAGGTGTGGGGGAGAGCCTGGGTCCAAACTGCAAACAGCACAAATGGACAAGTCGTGGTGGGAAAGCAGCAAGATTTAAGGGATTTGGAGGAGACAAAGCCTCCATCAACCTAAGTATTTCATCTGCAAGAGGGCAGTGCTGCCTTTCTTTTTTCTTTTTTTTTGCGGTACGCGGGCCTCTCACTGTTGTGGCCTCTCCCGTTGCGGAGCACAGGCTCCGGACACGCAGGCTCAGCGGCCATGGGTCACAGGCCTAGTCTCCGCGGCATGTGGGATCTTCCCAGACCGGGGCACGGACCCGTGTCCCCTGCATCGGCAGGCGACTCTCAACCACTGCGCCACCAGGGAAGCCCCTGCCTTTTAACTTATATCCAAAGGGAGGTTTGAGGAAAAGAAGAACACAGTGTTTACGCGTCAACCAAAGCAGCTGGCCCATTTCTTCCCTGGGTTCCTGAGCTCTTATATCAGATGCCAGTGCGAATCAACGTGGAAACCCCCCAAATCCCTGCCTGCCCTACCCAGCTCAAGGGCAGCTCCTTCTTACAGGGTCACACTCTACACTATCAACCACGGGCACAGCACATCACAGTACAAGGGAATTCCCGCAACAATGCTGGGCCCTCTGGCACCTCCAAATACATCCCCAAAGCCTTCATAGCCTTTGGTGACAGTGAAGGACAAGGCAACATTTTACCAGTCTGTGATAAATTTGTAAATTTAACCTAAGACCTGTTACAAAACTTCCAGGTGTCAGGACCCACCAGGCAGGGAGATGCCTAAAAGCGAGGTCCTTCCGGCCTCGATATCTAAGACCTAAGACAGACCCCCTTGCTGGGCTGTGAGTGGCAAAAAGGACCTTAGGAGTCAGACAGACAAGGGTTTAAATCCTTCACTGCCACCTCCTAGCAATGGAGGTCTGGAAAAGTCCTTCACTTTCCAGAGCCTCATTTCCCTCATCTGTTAAATGAAACTAACAATAATACCTATCTTGCAGCATTGTTTTCAGGACAATATCATAAAGTATGTGTGAAGAAACTAGTAGAGTTTCTGAAACATATTAAGTGCTCAATTAAACAATAGGTACTTATCACCATCCTCTTCCACAGAGTTTAGTTTCAGAGGGCACAGGACCCTAACATTCCCACATGGCATTAACACACACACACACACACACACACCCCTCCCCCCACTTCTGTGGTTAACATCACCTGAAGGCATGCAAGTGGGTAGCCATGGAACAAGAGCCTGAAAAATCAAACTGGGCACAGCCGCCCCTTTTTCGCTCTTTTGAGCCAGAGGAAACCGATCTTTATGAGTGAAAACACCATTCCTCTCTCAACAGACAAGTTTCCTTAGAGAACATCTTGCCAACAAGACATTTTTCACAAGCTCAAAACCTTCTTTCCTTCCATCCTTAACTAAACGTTGAGTGCTACGTCTCAAGAAAGTTGGTGGCTGAGTAAGGAGCTTAAAGTCCTTCAATGAGCAAAAATAATTAAAGAAAGGGAAGCAACAAGTTCCAATCCCAAGATATCTTTCTGAAAACCAGAGACTAAGCTCAAACACTGCACAGCACTATGAGGACCACCTTTCCCTCTACCGGCCAAAGCAGGCCCTGCCAGCAACACTACAACCACTGCCAACAACGCCTGTCGCTGGGCGGTTACTCCATGGCAGGCTCGGACTTAAGGGCTCAGAAGGCATTAATAAAAACAATAGCTAAAACGTGTTAAAACACTGCTCTAAGTGCTTTATATGCCACTGTCTCACCTCATCTTACAAACAGTCCCAGGAGGTAAGTCCTAGTGTTATTCTCAGATGCGGAAACTGCAACACCGTGAGGTTCCACAGGTAATGGCAGTGGGGCTGGGCTTCAAAGGCAGGTCTGACCCCAAAGCCTAGCCCGTACTGCCGGCAGCCAGGCCACCTGCTGCCACCGTGCTCCCTTCTCATCCTAAGGAGCACAGAAGCCACCTCTTTGTTTTCGAGGCTCCAAAAGAAGAGGAACTTAACATACATTTTTGCATAGCTGAGCAGCAAGGGAGGGACAGCTCTCTAGTTAACAGTGCGGGTTTGAGAGAGAGGTCTGCATTCAAATCCTGACCCTGCCAGGTTCTAGCAGTGTGACCCTGGACAAGTGACTAAACTCTTCTGAGCCTCAGGTCTCCCTATCTGTAAAACAAGGGTAATTAGGGCTTCCCTGGTGGCGCAGTGGTTGAGAGTCCGTCTGCCGATGCAGGGGACACGGGTTCGTGCCCCGGTCCGGGAAGATCCCACATGCCGTGGAGTGGCTGGGCCCGTGAGCCATGGCCGCTGAGCCTGCGCGTCCGGAGCCTGTGCTCTGCAACGGGAGAGGCCACAACAGTGAGAGGCCCGCGTACTGCAAAAAACAAAACAAAACAACAACAAAAAGGGTAATTAAACAGCACATGCTTCATAGTGCTATCTTAAAGATCAAGTGGGGTTCATGCTCACAGAGCACTTAGCACATACCTGGGACACAGTCACTGCATACATTTTACATGTTAAGTCAACAGAGAAAAGGAAGGGGAAAAAGGTAGAAGGATGTAACCTAAAATTTCAAAATAAAGGCTTCTCTGGCCTTCTGCCAAACTCTAGAAAACAGTGCTGGGCTGCGTGCATCCAGGCACGGCACCAACGAGTTCTTGGGCCCACAGAGTTTGACGGGTTGGTGGTTTGATCAAAGGAGGGCTAGACCAGGCTCGGTGATTTGGGCTGAGTCTACTTCCACATGCACGTCTACAGAGCCAAAGTTCAAGGATGGCTTACATGATAATTCTTTATGAACCTGGACACTCAATTTCTCAGAATAGTGTTTTTCTGTTCCATAGGAGACAAAACTGTAACCTCATCCAGATACAGAAATCCACTGACTGACTGCTTTCATTAAAAGCAATCTTGGGACTTCCCTGGTGGCGCAGTGGTTAGGAATCCGCCTGCCAATGCAGGGGACACAGGTTCGAGCCCTGGTCCGGGAAGATCCCACATTCCACGGAGCAACTAAGCCCGTGCGCCACAACCACTGAGCCTGCACTCTAGAGCCCGCTCGCCACAACTACCGAGCCCGCGTGCCTAGAGGCCGTGCTCTGCGGCAAGAGAAGCCACCACAATGAGAAGCCCACGCACCGCAACGAAGAGTAGCCCCCGCTCGCCACAACTAGAGAAAGTCTGCGCACAGCAACAAAGACCCGACGTAGCTAAAAATAAATAAATTTAAAAAGCAGTCTTGTAATTTGGAACCTTCACTGAGTAATAAGGTCTTCCATGAATATAAGAAATGTCCCTCTGCCTCAGGCCAGAGGCCCTCTCAATGTGTTCTGAGGGCAGGATGGGGAGAAATCTGAGGACAAGGTGCTGAACAACTCGAGGGCTGGAATGTTATTACCCTAATCACCTCCAGCTCGGACATTCCTCACCTACAGAGGAAAACTGCAGTCAGAACCACGCAGCACGCCACTGAGCCCCAGGAGACACACTTTCCTAAATAAGTTTTTGAGTGGGATGCTTGCTAATTTCCAATAAAGGAAATAAATGGTAACGTCAATTACTTCCTGTCTCTGGGTCACAGGAATAAATACAGACTGCAAAGTCAGCTGGCCTAAGACGCTCACACCCCTTCTGCACAGTCTGAAAGGCCTGATATGAAATGGAGAATCTGCAACTGGAAAAGCGATTTAGAAACAAAACACAATGGGCAGTGAAACTCATCCCCGGTCCTGTCACAGCAAGACACCCTCCTAGGTTTCCAAAGCTAGGAAGGCATTCTCTCCGTGTTCCCACCAGCCCAGGGAAACCGAATAAACTGTTTACCAGGGACCTCAGCAAAGTAAGCCTCAACTCAGCAACGGGAGAGCTTCATGACACAAAGAGAAAACATCTTTGCTGTACTTTGCCAATTTTCTTATACTTAGCTCATAAGTTCTGTGACCAAAACGAATGGGAGGCACCGTTGCAGAGCTTTTTACAAAAGCAAAGGGGGCTGTTTTGTTGGCTCCTGCCTCTCACATGAAGGTAGAAATCAACTCACTTTCCCCTCTAACCCTTGAATCCCAGGAGAACGCCAGTGGTTGGATGGCCTACGAATGCTCAGCTTTCCGGCTGTGCCCCAGACAGGGATCCATCCATCCAAGTATTGTTCTTACCTCCCACCTCCTCCTCCATCAGGGGAGGGGACCCGGCACATGGTTCCGAGGTCACGCTCCTCACTTCAAGGATCGTGGGAATGCTTATGGAAACACTTGTTCCAGCTCTGCCAGCTGGATCGCTGCTTCTTAAGAGCCTGGAAAGCTAGGGAGTGCAGGACCAGACGCAGGAGAAAGGGGAGTGCAGGGAGGCAGATGTTACATGTTATCGTAAAACAACTAGAAACGATCAAATTGTGCACACTTTACATGTGTGCCGCTCACAGTGCTTCAGTGAGACCTCAGGAAAGGTGGGGGAGAAAAGAAAAGAAACAAGAGAGCCGGCCACTCTTCCTCCACCTCAAAAGTGTACTGCTGCCCGACAGCTTAGGGAATGCGGGTTTTAATGAGAAAATTCAATCAGGAAGGAAACTTATGGAAACCCAGAGCATGCTGAGTGAAAGAGGAGGTTTTCCCAAGGTCTCAGCACTGAGGTGCTCTGGGAGATGATCCCAGAGGCTTCCCGCGCCCTCTGCGGAATCCGGGGCCCCGTCCAAGCTTAACACGCGGAACTAGAACCCAGACCAGATCTGCCCTACCTCTTCCGTTTCCCTGTGCGGCTTCCCTAGTGAGCCTCAGCACAGGAGCAAGGGGGCCGGAGAGAGCCCAGGATAGGATCTCAGCTCTCAGACACACTGAGCTGTTCAAAGAAGTCAGTACACAGACAGGTCCCCACCAGAGGCTGACAGGCCCTGAGCAGCCTTCAAGGTCACCAGCAAGGGCTGCCCACCCTCCTTCTGGTTTCCCTTGTAACCAACAGCAGGCTGCTGGTCAGTGCTGGGATGTCCTGTGATGGGGGGAAATGGCTTAGCTGATTCTCATAGGAAGATTAAATCCAGAGCAAGGGGGCAGGGGTAGGAATCCATTTCCAATCAGTGATGGAAAACAGATTTCCTCATCGGCCAGGATTCTTTCTTGCAGGATGTAAAAATCAGTGGGTTCCACCCAAGACCACAGAAGTCCAAGGAGGTATGGAGCATGGTGGCACACGCTGGATGAGAGGCAAGCCCATCAGAGAGACAGGAAACAACATGCCCCTTGGAAGTATTCGCAAAGCTCCCACAGTGGAAAGGCGAGATAAAGTATGAAACCGCCGCTTCACGTAAATGTTCTACGTTACAGAAATACAAGTCTTAACCACCACCTCCTCCCTGTAGAATGTAACCACGCACATTCACATTAACATGGGAAAAGACGGTATCAACTAGTAAAGTCTTTGAGTTAAAGGTCTTTTGTTCTAAAAGAATCCAGAATTGCAGAGTGTTAGTGACCTCAGAGGCCCACTTCCCCCTTAGGAAATCCCTAAAGGACTGGGCCTCTTAGCCTCTGCTTGATCGTCACCAGAGGGGGAAAACCCCCCACGTTCCAAGGCAGCCTGTTTCCACACGGCGCTGGATGAACATCTGCAACCCACCCGCTGTCCATCCTTCTGTCCTCTAGGGCCATCCAAAGATGTACAAGTTCTTGGCCAAGCAACATCCCCTCAAATCCCTGAAGCAAATCACCACACCCTTCCTCACCTGGCCACACACTCCTGGTTCTGCCTGTGCCCTGCATGTGACACAGTTCTGGGACCCCTCACCATCGGGTGTCCCTGGGGTTGATTCCACTGACTCGCTGAGTGTTTTACCGCACGCCACTCATCTTAGATCTTATTCCTGTGAGATTCAGCCCCTGGGGTTTGTTGGGTTTTTTGTTTCTGTTTTTTGATGGAATCAAGGTCCTAACATCTAGTACTTCGGCAGTTTCTCCGGCTGCCGTTACACCCTTTGCCCAGGCACGAGAAAGCAGGACAGGGCCGGAGCACAACCAGGCAGGGGTGGCTACCAAACGTTCCAACAGCTCAGCTAAAACACACACACATTACTATCACACCCAATAAACTGCTTAGAAGGCACTTCGAGGTATAATCATTCAGAAAACACTTTAATAAAAGATTCATTTGTAATGAATATTTGTTAGAAATGATGCTGGGAAAGGTGATGGAACAACAATTTGCTCTCTTACACAGGTTAAGCATTTCTCCTGAAATGCAACCCTGGCAGCTCAGTCCAACCTTTCCTCACAGTGAAAGGGTAAATCTTGGTCTAGCCTAAGGCCGACTGCTCTGGATGCCAACCACTGGATGCGAAGCCACGCTGCTGGGACGTGTGGATTGTACCCCAGTGAACAAGGTAAGGAGGAAAGGTCTGCAGACACCCGAGCTGAGGTCCCCCAGGCAGAGTGACTCAGAATTAGTGTCTGGATAGCTATCACTGCATCCAACTCTACTCATTTACTCTAGTTCATCCTTAAGACAGACTATTACATTAAAACCATGCTTTCAAAGAATAATGAAATTAGAAAATACACATAATGATACTCAGGGCTGAAAACTCTGAAAGAATGAATCCCAGTTAGTTTGTTGTGCATTTCTTGGCTGTGCACTTGTGCTAAGCCTGGGGTCTACCCCTTCACTGCCTTCAGAGGGTGGGGACACGTGGCACATTGGTGGCCTCAGCATACCAGGAGTTAAGGAACCCAACTGTCGCAACTAAGACCCAGTGCAACCAAATAAATACATATTTAAAAAAAAAAAAGAAGGTTACCCAGTTCAATTTCTGGTCCATGGCTGCCTTTAAAACCCTTGTGGGCCAAAAATTCAAGTAATAATTTTGATGGTAATATGAGTGCCTCCTATGTGCCCAGCACTTCACAAATGAGGAAACTGAAGCGCAGAGAGGCTAGGTCACCTGACCAAGACCACACAGTGGATGTGTGGTGCCCACAGCGTTGGGTGTGCACCAGACACGGTGTTCCTTGTTAAGGAAGACACCAAACCTCCAAGGCAGTTCATGCTTCTTACCCTCTGTGAGGCCAGAGGGAAGGTGATGAAAGTTACAGACCCTCTCCCCAGAGAAATGCACATACATACAAAAGTTTGAATAAGATATCTGGTGGATTCACAGATCCCTCTCATGCCCCAAACATCCCAGGTTTAAAACCTCTGTTCAGATTCTGAAGAACTTCTGTGAGCAAGGGGGTGGGGCGTGGGGGGGGGGAGGATAGGGCGTGGGGAATGTATACTGGCCTCGACCTCGCCCTCCTTTAGTTGTGTGTCCCCTGAGGCTGCCCCTTCTGGGTTTTTTGTTGTTGTTGTTTTGTTTTTTTGGATCTTAGTTCCCAGGGATTGAACCTGGGCCCTCGCAGTGAAAGTGCAGAGTCCTAACCACTGGACCGCCAGGGAATTCCGGCCCCTTCTGTTTCCGTGCTGCCACCTCCCCACCCCTCGGCAACTCTGGCTTGAATCTGATCAAAAATCTCTTTGGACCCTCTTAAAACAACCAAAACATTCGCTGAAAACCAAGGATCAACAAAAAAGAACTATTTACAGAAAACACAGCATGCCTAAACACGGTCCAGACTGCAAGATTTTGTTGAGATAAAGGACGTCCTGGCTCCTAAGGGCACCGCCATCTTCAGGAGCCCTGGTTTGGCTCTTCACTTATCTTCCTGCCATTCCCGCTCTGTACTGCAACCTGACATAAAGGAGCCATCTCCAGGAAATCCTGGGGTCAAAGTAAGTCATTTCAGGGAGTAGAAATTCAGAGAAGAATTCTAGAAAGCGATTTTGCAAAAACAGTTCCAAACTGGGAGAAAAAATTTTTTCTTCAGGTACAAACCCCCTGGCCCAGAATTCTGCAGAGGTCTTACACAAAGCTTTTACAAAGACATTCATTTCAGCACTTTTTATAGTAGCAAAAAGTGAAAACAATCTTAATGCCCAGTGTAAGTAAATTATGGTACAACCATGAAGATGAACCACTTAAAGGGACTTCCCTGGCTGTCCAGTGGTTAAGTGGTTAAGACTCCGCACTTCCACTGCAGGGGGCACAGGTTCCATCCCTGGTCAGTGAACTAAGATCCTGCACGCCATGCAAAGCAGCCAAAAAAAAAGACGAACCACTTAAAATCATTAACAGGAAGTTTGCAAAGGTGTTTTAAGTTAGGTGGGGAAAAGACTTCTGTGATGCCAATGAGAAAAATCAGGATGCAAAATTTTAAATATGAAAGCTATATTTTAAAAATATGCTCAGAGAAGACTGAAAAAGAAAAACACAAAAAAGTAAAAGTGGTTTTATCCAGGAGAGGGGGAATTTTGAGTGACTCTTATTTTTTCATCCTCTTTATACTTTTTGGCACTGTCCACAAATGAAACATACACCTTTTCCCGACTGTAAATATAATACTGGCTTGCTGTAAAAAATTCAAGCATTACAGAAAATAAAAAGTCCTCCTATAATCCCACCACCTAGAGGTAATTACTCCCCAAAGGTAACTACTAATGATAATTTGGCTTCTGCTCTTCCAGATGTTTTCCAACAAGCATTATTTTTACAATCAAATAATTTCCTTAAAAAAAAAACAACCACCAAAAAACAACAATCCAGGGCTTCCCTGGTGGCGCAGTGGTTAAGAATCCGCCTGCCAATACAGGGGACACGGGTTCAAGCCCTGGTCCGGGAAGATCCCACATGCCGCGGAGCACCTAAGCCCGTGTGCTACAACTACTGAGCCTGCGCTCTAGAGCCCGCGAGCCACAATTACTGAAGCCCGTGTGCCTACAGCCTGTGCTCTACAACAAGAGAAGCCACTGCAATGAGAAGCCCGTGCACCGCAGCAAAGATCTAACGCAGCCAAAGATAAATAGATAAAACAATTTTTAAAAAAAATCCATGTGACGCCATATGTATGAAATGTCCAGAAAGAAAGATTTGTAGTTGCAGGGGTGGGAACCGGGAGTAACCGCACATGGGTGGGAGGGATCTTTTTGGGGCGATAAAGGTGTTGTCAAACTAGATTGTGGGGATGGCTCCACAACTCTAAATTTACTTAAAAAAAAAAATCACAAAATTGAAACACATACTTAAAAACAAGGAGTTTTATGATATGTTAAGTCACACCTCTACAAAGCAGTTGGAAAAAAAAAACCCAAACACCACACACAGCGCCAGTTCTGGAGGAGCTGGCAGTGCTGGCTGCCGCACCTCCGCCCGCGGCTCTGTTCCCTGCTTCTCTCAAGAGCACATGGCAAGACCATGTGGTAGGAAGACAGGAAGCTGGCAGCCTCTCAGAATCACTGGACAGACAGCCTACACGGAGAGGCTCAGCAGATAACGGGGGGGCGGGGGAGGGGGCAGGAGGGAGAAGGTCAGTTCCAGTGTACCTAGAACGCAGAAAAGCACGGTCCTGAAAAGCCATTCACAAGCCTCAGGCTGAGCTGCCACGCTCGCCTCAAAGACAAGTGGCCCAAATGCCTCACGGAGCTCGGGATGCCGCTGTGCAGGAAAACGGAGAACACTACTCTCATTCAACAGAAACTTTAAAGCCGCCCCCGACAGGATGTCACTCCCTGGAAGTCCTCAAAGGTGAAAAGAAATGGGCCAAAGTTAAAAATGAGTAATATGACAATAAGCCGTCTGCAAGAGGTGAGTGGAAGATCACTCATTACATAAAAGGCACAAGGACTACAGACTAGAAAAGCAACGGGATGCCTGAAAGGTTGCAGGAGAGGACGATTCTCTTAGAAAGTTAACTGGCGACTATGTATGCAAAGCTTTTATACTATTCATACCCTCTTAGGAATCTAACCTAAGAAATCACTCACATTTATGCACAAATATGCCCACTATTTTGAAGAGCATTTAGAGACTGAAATAATTAGTTCCCACTCCAGCAACCTCATTAATCCACAAAGCCCAGAGGTAAAAACTCCCAAACTTTTCCTCTCTGAACCACGAATCAAAACCTGGGGCAGGGCTTCCCTGGTGGCGCAGTGGTTGAGAGTCCGCCTGCCGATCGATGCAGGGGACACGGGTTCGTGCCACGGTCCGGGAAGATCCCACATGCCGCAGAGCGGCTGGGCCCGTGAGCCATGGCCGCTAAGCCTGCGTGTCCGGAGCCTGTGCTCTGCAACGGGAGGGGGAGCCCCGCGGTGGTGAGAGGCCTGCGTACCACAGAAAACAAAAACAAAAACAAAACAAAGCAAAACAAAACCCGGGGCAGTTGTGACAATGTGGACCAAAGAAAGATGCAAAGTGTCTCACCTTCTCTTACCTATGCTTTCTATCCTTCATTCAACTGCAAATGATTCACATTAGTAGTTGCTTGGTGGCCTGACCAACTTTACTCCCTAGTCTGCGACAGCTGTTGTCAGCCAACAAATGGGGGGCGGGTGAGGGCAGGGGTGGGGGACGATTGTTTTCAGGGTCTGCCAGTTTGGCCTTGCTCACATCCAAAAATCTCTCCTACCTGTGTGCCATGTGGATTCCAGTAACTCCGCTGTTTACTTTCCCTGCCATCTCCCTTCACCACAACAGTGAAAGTTTCCACCCTCATGGCCACTCAGCCACCTGTTGCTCCTCTTCTTTCATCAGATCTGACACTTTTCTAGGTTCTGGGTCACATCTTCTGGGCTGGCCAGGGCCCGGATGGGAGAGCCCCGTATCCTGGAATCATCTGGGCTCTGGAGGAGATGACAGTTACAAGCCACCATCTGCAGCTGGAGAGGCCGGGGCAGCGGAAGGATGACAGGACACAGGACGCTGCTCCAGGTCCCGGCCCGGTGTCCCTCCTGACTTCTCCATCTGGCTTCCGTCTGGCCCAAGCAGCTGGCCAGGTGGTTTTCATTTGCAGATGAAGTCCCAGCAGCTCCGCGGCCACAAGCCCCGACCCTCGAGTGGCCGTAAAGCTGACAGGCACGTAAAGCTGACAGGCACGAAGTGCACCTGTGTATCACCAAGTGGGACTGGAAGGCCGCACGTCCCAAGGCTGGAACCCGGGGTAAAAGAACAAAGTGGGGTCTAGGTGCTTGAAAATTCTGACGACAGCCAAGAAAAAGAAATGCACTGGTGTGGCAAGAGGTGACTCAAAGTCTAGCCCTGGAGCTGTGGACACAGGGAGAGGATTTCAAAACGGCCCCACTGCGTCTCACACTGAAGACGCTAGGAAATCGGACCTTGTCTTGGGGTCATTTTTCCCACACGCCCAAGAGAACGAAGGAATAAGCACATCTTCAATGTTAATTGTGACATATCTACACAATGTGATGTTACGAAGCAGCTAAAATCAGGCTTAAAAAGAAAAGGTGATGATCTACAAAAATGGTGATTACAAGTTACACCGACCAAGGGTTTTCTGTGGGTGGCACCCTGTTCTAAGTGCTTTATTTACATGTGTTAACTCATTCAGTTCTCACAAACATGCCTATAAGACAGCTTCTGTTATTAATCCTATCTCATAGATGAGAGGACTGAGGAACAGAGAGGTCAAGGAACTTGTGAAAGATCACAAAGCTAGTAAGTGATAAGGCATGGCTCCAGAAGCCATGTTTCTGAGTACATGCAATACTGCCACTCACAATATAATACAGACATAGTAGTAACTATGTATATACCCTCCAAAAAATTAAATTATAATAAAAGACCAGAGAGAAATACTCCAAAATAACAAATGTTTTGTCTAAGTAATGGGATTAAAGTGACTTTATTTTGTACTTTGCTAATTTTCTAATTTCCTACAATTTACAAAATCAGAAGGAGACCATAACTATTATCATTTATATGTTCTTTAAAAAAAAGGGTGGGGCTTCCCTGGTGGCACAGTGGTTGGGGGTCCGCCTGCCGATGCAGGGGACGCAGGTTCATGTCCCGGTCCGGGAAGATCCCACATGCCGCAGAGCGGCTGGGCCCGTGAGCCATGGCCGCTGAGCTTGCGCGTCCGGAGCCTGTGCTCCGCAACGGGAGAGGCCACAACAGTGAGAGGCCCGTGTACCGCAAAAAAAAAAGATACTCACTGTGCGGCACTAGGGATTGTCAGTAATCAGTGCCAGCAAGTCTAATGAAACCCTCACATGGTTACTTAACCACCCACCCCACCAGCGCACAAGTTTCTTAACTTGTGAAATGGGAGGACCACTCCCAACCTCAGACACTTGTTCGGATGAAATCAGAGCACAGGTAGAGCTCCTGGCACAGAACCCGCCATAATAGCATTACATCCTTTCCAGGGGGCCCAAAACGTTATTCACAATAAGAACAGCTACCACTTCTTGATGGCCGCCCCACTAGGCATGTAACAAACCTCGAGTCAACTTTTCCTAACTCCCTGGGGGATGAAGGGAAGGAAATGAGGTTCAGGAGCTTGCCCAGAGCTATGGTGCCTGGAAGGGGCTGACCAAGATTCAGGTCATGTTTGCCCACCTCCAGGGCCCACACACCTTCCAGGGCAAGTTCCAGGTGGAGACGGACAGACTGCCACAATATTTGGGCTTCTCATCACCACCCTCCTCTCTGGGCTGCTCCCTTTCTTTTCAACGATTTCAGACTCCTTAGGGTCCAGGGAAGAGAGTGCACACCTCATGCTGAAATGATTACAACGCAGTTCTCAGTATCTTTGTTCACACTCGAAACCTAATCCCCCTGGTTCCATTATCCCCCAGCTGTCCTTAACTCAATCCAAGTTCACGGACAGGTTGATGCTGATGGTCTTGGGAGCGAGCTTTGGCCCTCGCTTCTTAAAGCCGTACCTAGGAGCAGTCTATTTTTCAGCACTGAATTCAGGAAGGAAGACTTGGTTGCCATTTTGGTACACTCCAGGTCAGAGTGGTGTGGTGATTTTTTTTTTTTTGGCCACACTGTGCAGCTTGTGGGAACTTAGTTCCCCAACCAGGGATCGAACCCGCATCCCCTGCAGTGGAAGAGCAGAGTCTTAACCACTGGACCGCCAGGGAAGTCCTGTGGTGGTCTTTTAATATGCACCTGGCCCACGGACACTGGCCCTACCCAGGTCTCCCAATCAGGACAAGAAGCTCAACCTCAGGAGGCTCAGATGGGTAAGAGTGACGACATCACTGTGGATTACGGTCTGGACCAGTGGAGAACATGTGCCCATTTGCAAAACTGTACAATGGAGCACTTCCCAAGAGGCGCCCTCAGAGGCTGATAAGTAAGCCAGGCCACAGCACGACCACGCTCTGCTGCTGCTTCCTGACCCGTTGGTGGGGGGGGGGGAAGGGGGGAGGGGAAGGGGAGGGGAGGGGAGGGGGAGGGGGAGGGGGAAGGGGAGGTGGCGGGGGGAGGGGAGGGGAGGGGGAGGGGGGAGGGGAGGGGGAGGGGGAGGGGAGGGGAGGGGAGGGGGAGGGGGAGGGGGAGGGGAGGGGGAGGGGGGAGGGGAGGGGAGGGGGAGGGGGGAGGGGAGGGGAGGGGGAGGGGGGAGGGGAGGGGAGGGGGCCCGCTTTAGGAAACCAAACCGATGAGCATTGTAGTCCTTCCCCCAGCCTCCCCAACAGACCTCCTACCAGGGCTGACCACATGTGGCAGAAGAATTTTTCTTCTTAAAAAAATTTTTTTAAGTTCACTATATCGACCCTTAGGGTTTGTCTGATACACAAAAAGTCAACGTTACTGACTATACACTTCTGGAGTGTTTCTACGGTCTAAGAGCAAAGGCCACCGGACAGGATCATCCACCTTGAAGCAGGAGGAGGGAGAGCACTTGGAGATGCTCAAAGTTCACCCTGTCATTTCACAAACAAGAACACTGAATCCAACAACAGGGAAGCTGGCCCAAGACCCCTTGGAAGCAAAAACCCTTAAAGACTATCCTTTTACACTTTTGCAGTATCAGCTGATATGTAGGCTTGTGTTGGGAAATCTTGCACATCTGAAGGATAAAGGGGCCAGGGAGGGAAAGTACCTAAAATGCAGACACTCGCCATGTTTGTTTTGGAAAAGACCAGTCAGGAGTCCAGGAGAGGTTATGAAAAACCCCACCGACACCACCACCAAATGCCTGTCTTTGGAAAAATAGTAAGGGATGTTTATTATTTGTAAGAATTATCTTTGCTGCTACATGACTCATTCCTGCATGCCGGGAATGCTCTCATCTGGTGCCATGGAGAGACTGCTGAATTATAAAGCTTGTAAAAGTTATCAGTGTCCTATAGATGTCACACTGCAGTGCAAACCGATACACAGCAAATCAGCCATGTGGAGGAACTGTCACTGTGCCTCTCATCATGACCAGCTGTTCCCATTTTACTTGAGGACCTTAACAACACTTTCATCCAAGAGCGCATCAACGTCAGCAGGTGAACTGCTCAGAAATGCCCACAGAGTCAGCGCGAGTTCCCAAGAAGAACCCACCACGGGTTCTGGGCGCTGGTTCTTGGCAGGGGAGTGGATCAAGGAAGGAGAGTGGTGGGGGCAGAGGCAGAAACAGGAAAGGAACAGGGAAACGAAGACCACGGGTGAGAGGAAAAGAACTTCCTGACCCAGATGGCACACAAGAAGCCTTGAAGAGCAGAAGTGAACAAACCTATGAATGGTAACTATAAAAGCCTTTTTTTTCCAACTCCCAACTAATACGTGGTGGAAGGATGGAGAGGACCACATGATACCAGACAAAATAATATCCCACCCCGCATGTGCATAGCACCGCAGAGCCTGCAGAGCGCTCCCAGCTAAGTTCCTGGACCCTCAGACAAAGCTGTAAGGTAGGTAACACCAGCCCCGCTTACAGAAAAGGGGGCAGAGGCTCGGGGGGGGGGGGGGGTCAGCGCTCCCAGTGTCACACAGCTGCTCAGTGACAAGGCTGCGGCTAGAAGTGAGCACTTCTGCACAGGACAGTTTGGAAATACTAGCGAGTGATGCTCGCTCAGTCATCCAATTACTGTTGCCTCCACTTCTGTGGATGACTCAAAAGTGCCTCAGCCTCGATTTATGTAAAGCGAACCTCAGGGTTTTCCTCTACCAAAACCTGTAATTATCATATAAATAATAGCTAACATTTACTGAGCATTTTACTATGTGTCAATAATAACATGATGCATTTTAACTTATTATTTACTATAATTATTCTTTTACTATTATTTCTCTCCATCCCCAATACCAAGCCCACCCCACCCCCACCCAAGCCAACATCAGGTCTCACCTGCTCTACCTGTCGTCCCCTGACGGACCCACACCTGTGCCAGCCCCCTCCCTTCTCCACACCTGGTTCAGAGAAAGCTTTTCCAGACTCAAACTCAAACTCACCCCTCACTGCTTACACCCTTCAAGGGCTCCCAAGATAAAGACAGACCCGCCCATCTCTTCGGTTCTCATTTTGGGCCCTCACACTCACTACGCTCCTTCCTGCCTCGGGGCTTTGCACGTGCTGTTCCTTCTGCCCGCTGCTATTCCCTCAGCTCAAGCCTAGCCCTCCTGGCCCGTCCCTCTGTCCCGCAGCAGCGTGCCTCCCTCTGGGCACGGCCACTATCTGGCTGGCGTCCATCTCCCCCACCAGGCTACAGGCTCAGGAGAACGAGGGTGCTGTCCTTCTCAGCCACCTCTGTATCGCCTGGGCCCGGCACAGCGTTTAACTCACGGGCAGTGAATAAATATTCGTGGGACAAATCAATGACTCTGCTATCTGCTTGAGCACCGAGAAGGGGAGGGGCTGCAAGCTGACTCCGGGTCCTGGCGGGCGCGGGAAGAACACTGCATGTGGAGTCTGCACGTGCAACTCGGGAGGCCTCATGGCGACGGTACCCGCAGGTGTCCGTCCCTCAACCCAGGCAAACCCCAGGCGCCTCCTAATTGGAATCAATGTCCACCTCCAAGTCCTATGATCCCAAGCAAACCCCAATTCTGTCCGCCTCCACTACACCACCCTCTCTCTCACTGGACATCCTAACTGCTCTCCCTCTGCGTCTACCCTGGCCTCTCACCATCCTTTACCTGCACGGCAGTCAGAATAACCTATTTTAACATAAGTAAGACCACAGTGTTCTCCTGCTTAAAACACCGTGGCTCCTTGTCACCACTAAAAGAAAGCCTGGTGCACGAGGCCCTGTGTGATCCAGCCCTGCTGACCTGGCAACCCGACCTGGTGCTCTGCTCACTAGCTGGCCCTTCTCCTCCACCCACTGCCCTGACCCCAGCTGCCCCTCCTCAGATGCCCTCGTGGCTGGCTCCCGCTCAGCAGCCCCCGCTCAGCTGCCCAGGGATGGGGCCTTCCCTGCCCTCCCAGCCCGCCCCTCCTCCGAGGTCCTAGCACATGCCCTGCTCTGTTTCTTCACAGCCCTCATGACCGTCCATCCTCCTGCTAAGAAAGCGGGGCCTTGGTCTTGCTCACCCTGCCGGTGAACGCTGCTTCTCATGACGCTTACAGCAAACAACTCCCAAGTCCCTCCTGGGGACCAGGCAGTGAAATAAGCCCTAGAGATGTATTAGCTCACCCCCCAAACAACAACCCTACTCCCCTTTTACAGATGAGGAGAGTGAGGAACAAAGGACACGCGGGACTCAAACCCAGGCAGCCAGCTCCAGCACCGCGCTGCTGGCCACCACCCCGGGCGCTGCCTCTCATGCATTCCCGGATCACAGCTCTGTCTCCTGCAGGGACGGGGGCTCCTGGGGGGCGGGCACCTTGTGTCAACGGCACCTGCTCCCCAGGGCCCGGCCCTCTCATAGGAGATCCTGGATAAAAGCTTAGAAATAACCGAGGGATGAGGGAAGCCACACAAAGGACAGGCAAGGCCAGCAGCACAGCTCCCTCTCACCCACACCTGCGAGGAGGCGGCAGCCCTTGGGGGCCACAAGGAACGAGGTACCAGCCGCTACGACAGGCCGTCCAAAGAGCAAGTCTGTCCTGTAAGGCCGCCTGTTTCACCCTAAAATAGCTACACTCTGGTCTTTAAAAACTCTTTTCCACAGAAAATGGACATTTGCTTTTCCAAGCAAATGACATTTGGAAGGGGTTTCCTACTGCTTTTACCTTGGAAAGTTACACACGATTACTAACAACTACTATTAATTGTCTTCTACATGTTACACATCTACACACCATCTTCCTTAGATCCTTAGAACCCTGCGAGGCTCACACGATCATCCCAACCCACCAGGAAGGCTCAGGGACTGGAGGGAACCTGGCCCAGGCCACACGGCAGGGGGGCCGGGGAATCCAGGCTGTCGGACTGCAAACTTTCGTTCTTTACCATAAGAGCCAAAAGCTTCGAGAATGCATTTCAGAAACGTGTCCCAGTTTTCTCCAGATGACTTGAAAGTATGCATTCAAGTAGTAGAGCTTTGAGGCTGGAAGGCCCAGGCAGAACCACCTTTGAGTGAAGCCCGGCTCTTCTAAGTGACGGCTGTGAGCGCCCCATCGCAGCTTAGAGCTCCCCAGGCAAGAAACCTCTGGTGTTAGCAGGGATAGACTCCTGGTAAAGAGAAGGAGGAGGGCCTGAGAAGGTGAGTTCAAACTGTGAATTCAATTCAAGGAACCGTCCTGCAAAGAGGAAGCCAAACTGCAGACCAAGCAAGTGGAGCGTGTCAGGAGAGCACTGAACACCAACACTGCCAACCAAGAGCATGCAAGAGTCTGATGACAGTCTCTCCCCATTTCTATTTTTTAACTCAATAAATAAACTTTATTTTCTAAAAGAGGCCAATGTGGGGTAGGAGGAGGAGAAACAGAGGTGAGGGAGATTAAGAGGTGCAAACTTTCAGCTACAAAATAAATGAGTCACTGAAACTAACGCCAACAGTGTAAATTAACTATACTTCAATTTTTTAAAATCCTATAGTAAAAAAGAAAAAAAGAGTCAGAGGTAGGAAATGTAACAGCGTGGAGAATATAGTCAATATAGTATGGTGACAGATGACAACTGGACTTATCACTATCATGGTGATCATTTTGAAATTTACAGAAATATCAATTCACTGTTTTGTGCACCAGGAACTAACAAGAGTGTTGTAGGTCAGCTATACTTCAAAAACAATCTCACTCATGGAAAAAGAGATCAGATTTGTGGCTACCAGAGGCGGGGGTGAGGGAAGGTGGAATTAGACAAGGGTAGTCAACAGGTACAAACCTGCAGTTATAAGAAAAATGTAAAACCGAGAAAAAAAATTAAAAAAGAAGCCAATTCAAGAGGGCCTCTGCATGCCCACCTGATGAGAGGCCCAGATGAGCAGGAATCCCTCCCTGATCCTCATGTTATAGCTTGGGCCCATTAGTTTTTCACACAGTTTAATTTATCCTGTAACACACTGGTGGTTTAGGACAAGCAGGACATCCATGCTATGTGCCCTTCTGTCTGTCACGGCCCTGCCACTTACTGGGTCTCTTCAGCCAGGTCAGTTCACTGATATCATCTACTTGCCACGATGGCCCTTTGGACTTGCAATCCAAAAGTCGCCGAGGAGCTACAGAGAGAGAAGACATCAGCCCCAAGGCCCGAATGTGCTGCTCATCTTAAATCCTTCCCAAAGGGCTGGCAGACGCAGAGGTCCACAGCCACAGCCAAGTCTAGCACCATAGGGACTACCAGACACTTCGTTTCCAAGCTATGAAGAGGTCACGATATCAGAGCCAGTTATTTATACAAGAAAAATAAAGACCTATTTTCCAGGATTTTATAGGGTTCTTACATGCAACGTTCATAATTTTCAAAAGAGCAACAGATACGGTGAAACGAACGAGTTAGAGAGAGAAGTGAGAGCTTCGAGAAGTAGATGAAAGAAATACAAAAATTTTTGAATGATAATAAAACTTCTCAGAAGAGGGTCCGCTGCAAATCCAAGGCAGGATCAGATATTCTGTAAGAAGCTAGTACGTACGTACACACGTACACACACACACACACACACGCAGGTGCGTGCGTGCGACAGATCTCTAGTTTCACAGAGGCTGGCGTACGGGAACATCTTTCCAACACCACCAGCCTCAAAATCCCAGTCTTGAGTTCCCTTACATGTAGGTACCCTTAATTCACAAATACACTGCCTTAGGAGGAATGCAGAGCTGCTCCCATCCAGGCACGACTGCGCTGTACAGAAAGGCACACCACAACTCCCAGGCCCAGCCTGTCTTTCAGTATCAGCCCATCTGACCATGTGACATCCTCAAACAGACTGTACTTCACGTGAGCTGCCCCTGTGGTCTACCTGGGAAGGGAGAATGCAGCGGTCTGACTGCTCTATGATTCTTGTTCAGGCCACAGGAATCCAAAGCCCAGCACAAGACCACTAGCATTTTAAAGGGAGAAGAAACAGGGATGCTTAATCTCGACCACGACTTCAGCAAGAGGTGCCACCGCACAGGTCATCTCTGTCCCTCCAGGTCACAAGATGGTAAGGGGCACCATTAAGGGTCATTATAGACACCTTAAGGCACTCGGGGATTTTCATCCAGGAAATGGAATAATGACCAGCATTCCAGACTATTAATCAGAGATTAGCTCAATGGGTGGGGGGGAGGCGAGAGGGGAGGCCTTGAAGGGTTACATTTAACCCCAGAAAGGCAGGAAGTTCCAGCAAATAGGCTGTCATTCTATCCAAGTCTTGTTTGAACTAAAGCACAGCAGGAAAATAAAGCAGACCAAAGGGGAATTAGAGCCATTCACAAAGGGAGGGGCCTTGGGATTAATGGACTCTTTAATTTCGAATTTCCTGAGGTTTACGGCTAATAAGGCCCTTCAGACATATAACGTGATCAAATGTCAGCTGGGTTCACGAAACAGCCAAAGGTGGAAGGCAGCACAGAAACCACCACTGGGCCCCAGAGACTGCAGACAAGGCCCACAGCGCTTGCTTCCAGCCTTGATCCACACTAATTAGGCACCTCTTATTCCCCAAACAATGGCTCAGGGGGCGGCTGTGTAATCCACCGTATACACTTGGGGAGCTCTGTTCTTACAGTACTACTTACTGATAACTCCCTAACTTGGGTCAAGCATATACACACATAAGGCTCGAAGGTGGGGAGAAACAACACTGAATGCAACTAGCAAGCACGTATGTGGACAAAAACATTCAAACTTGTTAACCTACAAATGAAAAATACGCTACTATTTATTGCTTATTAAATTAAAAATCAAGGGAGAAAAACACCCAAGGTGACAAGGAAGCAATGAAATGACAGTCGTACTGCTGGTGGCCTTATGACTTGGCATGACACTTTCTGGAAAACAATTTGGCTGTATTTATCAAGAGCTGTGAAAGGGTTCATACTGTGACACGATAATGTTACTCCTGGGAGTCCACCCTACAAAAGAATCCAAATACAAAGAAAACTGCATCAAGGACCACAGTCACTGTAACACTGTTTATAATGCAAAACCCTGGAAGTGACCTAAAGGTGGAGTATCAGGGAAGTTACTGTTGTCTCTACCTTCTCTTCTCTAAGGAGTACTGGGCAGCCACTAAGGAATCATGGTTATGAAGACTTCCTAGTAATGTGGAAAAAGGCAAAAGAAATATTAATTTTTTTAATAGACTTATTATAGATGTTTTAGGTTCACAGCAAAATTTAGCAAAAGGTAGGGTTCCCATGTAGCTCTCCTCTGACTCGGGCATAACCTCCCCCATTAATCAACACCCCCCACCACTGTGAGTGGTACCCGGGTTATAACTGATGAACCTACACGGACAACACCATTATCAATCACCCAAAGCCCACAGTTTACATTACTTGGTTCCAAGTTCATTCTTGGTTACAGTCTATGGGTCTGGACAAATGTACAGTGACATGTATCCACCCTACAGAGTATCATACAGATTAGTTTCACTGTCCTAAAAATCCTCTGTGCTCTGCCTATTCCTCTCTCTCCTTCTCCCCTAACCTTTGGCAACCACTGATCTTTTTTACTTCCTCCATTGTTTTGTCTTTTCCAGAATGTCATATAGTTGGAATCATACAGTATGTAGCCTTTTCAGACTGGCTGCTTTCACTTAGTGATGTGCATTGAAGGTTCCTCCATGTCTTTTCATGGCTTGGTAACTCATTTCTTTCTAGTGCTAAATAATATGCCATTGTCTACATGGACCACAGTTTGTTTATCCATTCAACCTGGTCAAGGACATCTTGGTTGCTTCCAAGTTTTGGCAGTGTAGAGTTTTCGGACGTATAGAGTTGTAGTTTTGGACATGCAGTCTTGGAGTGTAAAGCTGCTTTATAAACATCCGTGTGCAAGATTTTTGCGTGGACATAAGTTTTCAACTCCTTTGGGTAAATACCAAGGGGCACAAATGCTGGATTATATGCTTAGTTAACAGTAGGTTTAGCTTCGTAAGACACCATCAAGCTGTCTTCTCAGCGGTTGCACCGTTTGGCACCCCCACCAGCAGCGAATGCGAGCTCCTGTTGCTCACGTCCTCGTCAGCATTTGGTAGTATCAGTGTTCTGGATTTTGGTCATTCTAACAGGTGTGCGGTGGTATCTCAGTGTTTGGTCACATTTTGAAAAAGGAAGATAAAAAATATATATGTAGCCTATGACTATAACTAGTCAAAAATCACGTTTATGCAAAAAGAAAGGACTTATAAAAAAATTTTTTTAAAAACCGTTACAAGTGATTTTTCCTTCTATGATCCAAACTTCCCCCAATGAAGCTTATTAGGTTGAACCATATGAAATGGCCAATGGTCACCCACTTCTGGCCTACAAAAATGGCAATTTCATATGGTTCAATCTAATAGTTTTATAATTAAAAGAAGTTTTAATAACTTCAGACATTCATAGCATTTATCTTTATTCTATACCACCACCCACTCTTTAATATAAAGAAACATTTCCACGCACGTGGGCAAACGAGCTGATCGGTCTAAAAGCCAACCTTCAGAATTTTATAATCCAAAAAAGTAAAGAAATCCTTCTAAAAGGACGTGAAATAGCTGATAGAAAAAAACACCTAATGAAGGTTTCACAATATTTAAGCCCAATACTGAAAGATGCAGGCAGGTTCTCCACCCACTATCATGATGGTACTTCTATGCTATAGATTCAAACAGTTTGCAGAAAGCCTTCGCCGGGTCAGGAAAGTCAGGATGCAAAGTCAAACACGAGCGATTCTTTGTAGGAGGGTGTGATGGGGGGAAAGTTCTGTTCCTGCTGGATTTCCCCTCTCACTTCTGCCTGCCCTTCCAAAGGCCTCCTTTATCTTCAACCAGGACCCACTTCTCCAGGCCAGCTGCTTAGAGGATGTTTACTTCCCTTTTCTGGCCTCAGGACAAGGCTGATTTTATTCAGCAAAGTACCCTGACTCCTTGTGTCCAGAAAACAGGATCTGAAGGACAGGAAGTCACTCTGTGAAAGAGGCAGACTGAATATCCGTCTATAGAGATGGGACTATTTTTTTTTTACAGTATAAGCACATGTGTAGAAAATATCTAGACAAATATGTATATCAAACTCTTAGCAATATCTCTGGGGGTGGAATTAAGGAGTGCTTTCACTTTGCAAGTTACACATTTCTACGTTGTTCATTCAAATAGAATAAGCATTGCTTTTGTAGTCAGAAAAACACTAAGGAAATAAGAGAGAATAGGAGATCTGCTTTGACTGACCTCTTTTTTAAACTCCTACCACTCCTCGCTCAGCTTCTCAGCCCCTACTACACAGTTCCCACATGGTAGAATTTCTTTATCCAGAAAAAGGGCAAAAAGAGGTTGGAGAAAGAAACACCTCGTACTGGAGACCACCACGGCTGGGCACCGTGCTAGGTGCTTCCGCCGCACCATTTGCCCTTCTGCTGAGCTGGAGCATCCAGCCCCTTCGGAACAGCTACGAGAGCAGCCCAACTGGGCAGCCAAGGACTCCAGCCAAAGATGCACTAACTGACACGGGGTACTAGCCTTGAGGAACCAACCCAGCTAGCTCTGGGGAAGGGCACCGGAAGCTGGGTTAATCAGGTATCTCACTACTCTTCCAAACAATGCCATGAGGGAGGTCCCCGTCCCTATATCAAGGATGGGAAAAGGAACAATCAGAATGAAGCATCACGAAGGCACAGCTTCTCTTACTCGCTGCTGGGCTCCCAGCACCCAGAACGGTGTGTGGCTCATGGGAGTCTCCAGAAGTACTGCTGGTGGATGTGGGAGTGAAGCCACCCAGCCTCAGAGAGGTGGAGTGATTTGCACAAGGTCGCCCAGCCAGTAAAGCAGGTGGTAGGCAGAGTCGACGTCAGGCTACAAACCCATGAGCCCTTCTGTGGGCCTCCCTTGCTCGGTGGCACTTGGGAGCAAGAGAATGTTTCAGGTCCAAGCTCTACCTCTTCCCCTCTCTCCCAGGCCACCGCCACTGCCTGCAGCTCCTGGCAGGAGCCGAGCTTTGCCCAGCCTAGGCATCCAGAGGGCATTCCAGCAGAAGCGTGTTCAAAGCAGGCCTTTCATGGATATGCGTGGAGGGGAACACGAGCCTTGCCAGGTGAGCTGGCCTCCACCCACGCCACCTGCTCACCTCACTCCTAAACCCCCGACTTAAGCATAACTATAAAGTCTATTTAAAAAAAAAAACAGCCTGATTCAATTATTACTTAAAACAAGAACTGTAAATGTTTAAGGAAACAGATCTCTTTTTAAAACAGCCATTGCATAAACAAAGATTTAACTGAAAATGAGCTCAGAATGAGGCAGACCCGAGTGGGAATCTGAACTGTACAGTTAACTGGCAACGTAACGACAGATAAACTACTGAACCTCACCAAGCCTCAATGTCCTCATCTATGAAACTAGGATAACACCTAGTTTCACTGGGACCAAATGAAGATTAAATCATGACATTTAAATGAGATAACGCATTTATTACTTAGTGTCCTGGATACGATTCCTGGAACACAGGGGTGTTCAATAAATAAATGCTATTGCTATTAAAGACAAGACCATAAAAATGACTGCACAAGAAGGGACTTCAAAAAGCCCATGTTGTCCAATACTCTCATTACAGATGAGGACACCTTACTTACCCAAGGAGGGTAAGTAACTTCGACAACTTCTGATTATCCAATACAGCACTTACCATGGGCCTTATAAATAGTGGGCACCCAGTAAACATGCTGTATGAATAATACCCCATATGAAAGAACATATTCACCTAATCTGCTTAAAAATCACTTAAAACAGGTCTAGAGTAAGGGTATGTATTCCCTATGGTTTCTATCGGGAATAATTTTTTTTCTTTCTTTTTCTTTGGCCGCACAGTGCAGCACGTGGGATGTCAGTTCCCAGACCAGGGACTGAACCCGTGCCCCCTGCAGTGGAAGCTCAGAGTTTTAACCACCGGACTACCAGGGAAGTCCCTAGAATAATTTTTCTAATTAAAGAAAAATTCTCAATGGGAGTCAACATTCATCTGGACCCACGCTGTCCAATACAGCAGCCACATGTGATTACTGACGTTTAAGCTACTTAAGTAAAACTAAATATTCAGTTCCTCAATCACACTACACATATTTCAAGGGCTCAAGAGACACATGTGGCTAGTATTACAGGGTAGCACACAGATAGAGGGCATTTCCAGCATCATGGCAAGTTCTAGTGGACAGCACAGCCACAGGAGAAGACACCCTTAAGTAACGTATCCTTTATTTACTGAAAACGGTGGATGTGGTTTCCTAAATCCTACTGTCTGCTAACAGCACTACCAGAAGAAAAGAGGGTAAAGACCTCAATAGCCTTCCTTTTTTAATCCAAATCTGCATATTCTATCAAGCCTAATTTCCCTTGAAAAGTTCAAAACAGTATATCCTTGGGGGGCAGAGGGATACTGGGGTCTCGAAGGCAATGGGGACTGGGGACAGGTAAAAGTACGACCTTTAACAAAATGTGCTCTGAGCAACCACAGAATCTGCACCACTGTCCTCCACATCAGTAAACTGAACGTTCTTCGAAACAGGTCAGCAACCCACCCACCCAGCCTCACTCACACAGAAGGGCCGTAAAAGGGCGGGTATTCACCTCTGCTAAGAATCTGTGGTTTTGCAACAGGACGTGATTGGTGCATAAGCTAATTTCCTTTACAATTCTGATGCCAAAATACTCACGTGACCCCATCTAAGCCCAGCACAGCCTCACACTTGCCCTCCTATGATCCACAGAGCCAGAAGCCCTATTAGATGGAACAAGGCCCAGAGAGCAAACCTCTCTGCAGCCATGCCCACCTCCATCATCTTCTCCGAGGTCCCAGAAGGCTGGCACGCCCTCCAGGAGCCAGGAAGACCACCTGGCACCCTTAGTTCCTAGGATGCTAGGACACAAGACCAAATTAGAGACTGGCTATGATCTTCTCATATGATGCTGAGGCCCTTTCAAAAATCACAGGGTGCCAGAAGCATTTTTATAATATTTCACCCTTTATGTACAGAAGGGGGGGAGAAACAGAATTTATTTGTACTTGTTTGTTATATCTAAAGAAATGAGGGCAGAAAAGAAAATGTCTACACAAAAACTCACCAGTGAAGATCTGTAGCAAAATTATTGGTAACATCCAAAATCTGGAAGCAACCCCAAATGTCCATCAACTGGTGAATGGACAAACTGTGGTATACCCATGCCATGGAATACTACAGAGTCCCATACGGCACTAAAAAGGAACAAAATAGCAATACATGCAACAACATGGATGAATCTCCAAAAAAAACCATGCTAAGTGAAATCAGTCAAGCACAAAAATCTATGTACTGTGATTCTATTTCTATGAAATTACAGAAAAGTCAGAACCACAGTGACAAAGCAGACCAGTGGTTGCCTAGGGAAGTGGGTGAGGGAAGAGGGGAGGGAGTACAAAGGGGCACGAGAAAACTATTTGGGGTGAGGGAACTATTCTACAACTTGACTGTGGTAGAGGTTACAGGATTATTACCCAAACTCATTAAACTGTCCTCTTAAAACTGGTGAGTTTCAGTGTATGTAAATAATGCCTTAATAAATAAAACAAAGAGAGACCCTAGAAATATTAACAGTGGTTACCCAGGGCTTAAGGGTTTAGGGAGGGAGGGGCAAGCTGGAGGAGACTGGGCAAATGAGGACAAGGACAGGAGGGAGATTTTTCATTACACACAGTTTTATGCACGTATTTTCACTTCTGAAAGTTGTGACTGTATTGCCTTTTCCAAAACTGAGTTACAATTCTTTCAAAGCCAAACACAGAGGAGGGCTTCATGCACGGGCTCAGCTGGGCCAGCGTGGTCCAATGGCGGGTTCCTGTGGGTGGGTTCCAGGCATGAAAGGCTTAAAGGGGGTGGGGGTGGGGAGGATGAAAAGTCTGATCCAACCAGAGTTGCAGGTAGAAGACCAGCCCTGTCCTCTAGGCCCCGAAGCCAGCACTCCCGGGCCTCCTGTCACATGTTAGAAAAACAATAGCTACTATTCACTGAGCACTTACTATATCCCAGATGCTACTACTCACGTGGCATATAGCACCTCATTCATTATGATGAATCAACAACACGGATGGAGCCCTCACTGCGTGCCAGGTACGACAGCGGGCATTTTACCTGCTTTATTTAACTATTTTCCTCAAATAGGCTCTGTGATGAGGAACCAGTCCCAGAGAGTTAAATGAAGCCCCAAGCTATGTAGCTGAAAGTGGAGGAGTGAGAATTTAAACCCAGGCGGCCTGGCTCCAGAAGCCAAGCTTTACATCTCTGTCCAAGAACAACTCTGTTCTTGGGACAGAGGCAACACTAACTTCTACACCCATGCAGGCTGAGGCTGGGGAGGGAACCCACATCAGACACCACCTGGATCTGTGCACCTGGCCTCCTCTGCAGCACAAGGGCCCTGCCAGGAGGGTCTTCCATTATCACATCAGAGAGAAGGAGCCAGAAGGATGGAGAGAGTCACGATGCTGCCGGGCTCCAAAACCCTTACTCCATCAAGCTGCTTCCTTGGCTAACAAGCAGTGAGAGCTGAAACCCAAATGTAAGTAAGAAGCATGTTTGAAGACAAAATGTTCCTGAGCTCCAAAATTTTAAAAGTCTCTATTTCTTCAGGCAAATGAATCACATGTCCAGGTCAGAGTCCTGAGCTGCTGTCGGAGAGGCCAGGAACCACGGAGGTACCACTTGAACAGCATCCTGCAACTACTCTTCAGCATGGAGAGAGCCGATATTCATCAGCCCAATATGAGGCAAATGAGGCCAGGAGGCAGGAGGGGAATAGTTCAACATCACACAGCAGGTCAGGGGCCAAGATGTGGCCTGCATTCAGGGTTCCAGACTCCCGGAGCGACTGCTCTTCCTGCCCCTCCAGCATTTTCCAGAGTGTGGTATGCAGATCACCAGGGTTCGAGAGAGGTGTTAGAAGGGATATGGATGAATGCAATTTAGTGGTTACCTAATTTTTTAAAATTTATTTATTTATGGCTGCATTCGGGCCTTCATTGTCACACGCGGGCTTTCTCTAGTTGCGGTGAGCAGGGGCTACTCTTTGTTGCGGTGTGTGGGCTTCTCATTGCAGCGGCTTCACTTTGTTGCGGAGCCGGGCTCTAGGCGCGCAGGCTCAGTAGTTGTGGCTCGAAGGCTCTAGACCGCAGGCTCAGTAATTGTGGCGCACGGGCTTAGTTGCTCCATGGCATGTGGGATCTTCCTGGACCAGGGCTCGAACCCGTGTCCCCGGCACTGGCAGGCGGATTCTTAACCACTGCGCCACCAGGGAAGCCCTAGTGGTTACCTATTTTTAATATGCATAGAAAAAATATAACTACCACATCAAACGTGTAATTTTACAGATGTTTTGTGCTTAGAGTAGACTGAGGTGTTAGGCTCAAGACAATTTAAAGAAAAACATTAAATAAATAATAATAAACTGTGCTGGTAGATGGCCAAGTAGGGGAACATGTCCTACACCATCCTGGGCTCACTCTGGAAGCAGGCTAAAGCAAGAAAGAGTAAAAGGAAAGGATGAAACGAAAGAAGGGAGAATGGAGGAAGCAAGGGGAACAACAGAGGTGTGGAGTTCCGCCTTGGTCCCCGCAGGTGACTCAGCTCTTGCACAGGGACTGAGTGCCCTGCAGCTCGGGACATCAAAGTGCCTCGCTCCCCCCTCCCACCCCCGCCAAGCTGACCCAGCCTACGCTACAGTCTTCCCACCCCAAACACGCTAAGGTCCAAACGCCACACATGAGCCCAGTCAGGGAGAGTAAATGTCCTGAGTCCTAAGTAGTCCCCACTCCAAGACTACTGTCAAGGTGACCTCCCTCTGTTCCCTATACTTGAGAAAGCTGTCAGTGTTTAACCCATTTCCTTGCCTCAGTGACTCTCCTTTCTCTTTTGCTGCACGCTTCTTTCGAAATTCCAGGGCAGGGGGGCCAAAAGCCCCCCTCAAAGCCTCCCAGCTCACAAGAACCCTAATTACTAAGGCTGCCTTGGTTTAAAGGACAATCTGAGTTCACACGTTTCCACACCAACATCAGATGCTGGGACGTATAGCCGGAAAACACTGCAGGGTAGCCGGACTCTCCAGAGCTGTGCCTGTCCCACCCCTGTGGGTCCTAAGAATGGGATGCTCATCTAAAATCGCCAGGGACACAAAGGGCCTTATCATCAAGCTGTAGTTGGACCCCCTCCAAGAGACAGGAGCACACACGTTTTAAGACAGGAATAAAGTGATTTGCAAACACTCGAGCCTTCTTAGACTTTGAGAAAGACTCACTGGCTTACTAGAAAACTAGGTATCAAATACTCATAGGGATTATACTTTCCTCCACACCACCCTCCTACAAAAAAAAACCCCAAAATTTGTGGAAGAATGCTATTAAAATCTTATTTTTAAAGCAGCCTCACTGTAACGACCTCTACCTCACGAGGTACGTACAACATGGGCCACAAACCAGGCTTGGTGGGCACCTGGCGTGAATAGCCGATTCTCTTCATTTTCATATTCCGTTCTGCAAATTTGCCCGCTTGCTAAGGTGTATGTGCAACCCCCAGATCAACACTCAGGGCACTTGCACGGTCATCCAGACACGCGCGGAGTGGTAAAGAATCTGGGTCGCTGGACGTGCGCCACCCAGCTGCGGGTGGGTGAATGAGGCGATCTCTGCCTTCTTGTGTCAGCTCTCGAGCTGTAAACAGAGCCCTTCTCACAGTCTATTCAGTGCCACATTTTCCACCTTGCTGTTGATTCTGCTGTTTAATAACAGCCCCCAGCGCAGTGCTGCCCAGAGTCCCAAGCAGCAGAGGGCTGTGATGCACTTACGGAGAAAACACGTGCTGGACAAGCTGTGTTCAGACGTGAGTTACAGAGCTGTCGGCCACGGCTGAGTCAACAGTACGTATGAAGTAAGGCGTCCTTAAGCAGAAACACACACAAAACAATGTCTTTTTTTTCTCTAATGTTTCACATTAGATCCTCAGATCCTATTCATCTTAGAGCTGAGAATTCACATACTTTTACCAACCTCTCCCTAATTTCCTGACCCATGGCAACCAATTTTCTACTCTGTTTCCATGAGTTTGACTTTTCTTTTTTTAAAGATTCCACATATAAGTGATACTATGTCTTTTCCGGTTATGTAATAATCAGATGATAAAAATGTTGTCACCAGAGCATCCCAGGAACCTTACCATGTTCCCCTAGGAATAACGGTTCAGGATTTGCTAACTCAGTGTTCGTGGTGACTTTACAGAATGACAACCCAGAGCAACAAGAACAGACTGTATACACACAGGCAGGGAGAGCAGGTTCACACCTCCAGATACAAGCTACAGGAGCCGTCATAACAATCAATAAGAGTAGGAAAAAGGACAAAAAGTGCTGTACAAAGACCCTCAGAACAGTACAACACACAGAGAAAAATTAGAAACCTCTACTTGTCCAACTTCAGGGGAATGGTAAGTAACAGTATCAACCAGTTGACGTATCAGTCATTTAAAATGTTCTTGAAGGGTTTATAACAAGAAAATTCTTGTGAAAAAAACCAGGATATAAAAATAGCATAGGCAAGGGCTTCCCCGGTGGTGCAGTGGTTGAGAGTCCGCCTGCCGATGCAGGGGACACGGGTTCGTGCCCCGGTCCGGGAAGATCCCACATGCCGCAGAGCGGCTGGGCCC
The DNA here is from genome assembly GCF_059928025.1 of Delphinapterus leucas. Taxonomy (NCBI): domain Eukaryota; kingdom Metazoa; phylum Chordata; class Mammalia; order Artiodactyla; family Monodontidae; genus Delphinapterus; species Delphinapterus leucas. The sequence goes on along the minus strand of NC_143129.1, from coordinate 175,775,138 downwards.
ATGAGCCATGGCCGCTGAGCCTGTGTGTCCGGAGCCTGTGCTCCACAACGGGAGAGGCCGCAACAGTGAGAGGCCCGCGTACCGCAAAAAAAAAAAAAAAAAATAGCATAGGCAATATGAACTCAATCACATGAAAAACGTTTAAACTATATAGACACAAAGCTGCTGAAGCAATATACCAAAAAGTAAACAGTACCTGCTGGCAGGGTAAGATTATGGGCAAATTTTTCTTCTTCTTTCCTGTATTTTCCAACTTTTCTATAATGAACACATTACTCATTTGTTTATTTACTGGCCGCGCCATGCGGCTTGCGGGACCTTAGTTCACCGACCAGGGATTGAACCCGGGCCCAAGGCAGTGAGTCCCCAAATACATTACTTCTATAACAAAGAGAAAACACTGCAAACTTTCTTTTAATAACGTCAGATTCCAAAGGGATCCCTTATATCACGGAACGAGGTCAGGAAGCTTCCCCGGGTCCCTGCCTCTGGTGCTCACGCCCAACTAGAAGGCCACGCACCTCCTCCCCTAGGCTGTGAGCAGCTTGAGGCAGGGACCGCCTTTTCTTCAGGCCAGCGTCGCAGGACCTGGCACAGAGCATGGCACACAAGAGACACTCAGCAAATAATGACAAAGAAAGGTGGGAGGGGGGCGGGTAGAGGAGACGGGGACGGGCAGTGAACCGACAGCAAATAATACCCAAGGAAAGAAAGCCAACTGCTGGGCTGCCTGGGTAAAGGCTGTGTTGTCAGTCTGGTCGGGCCATGGAGAGGGTGCTGAAACGGACAAGGGCAAAATCGAAATCGGAGCCTCCATCCTGGCGTGGGACTTCCTTTGCGAGGTGGCCCTGTCTCCCTGCCCAGTCACATCACGCTCTCCCACTCTTTTGGCTCCCACAAGTTTAAATTATTGTTGGTTGCCCTGAACATGACGTCTGTGTCTGGCACATGCTGTTCTCTCTACTGCCATGTCTATACCCGCCCCTTGTCCTCCTGGCAAAGGCATCCTCTCATCTTGGCTCCAACAAAACACCTCTCCCTTGGGGTCCCTGCCTTGACTCTCCTCAGCCAGACCCCTTCTTCAAGGCACCTGCACACACCCCTTACAGCCATCATCTTCCCTTCCCCAGGTTCTTTTGAGGCCCAGAGACAGGAATGAGCCAGACACCAGGGGGTCACCAGACGGTCTCAGGTGGTCCACAGATGAGCATCTTTTATTATCAACAGTTACCTAAGTTTATTTCAATGTGTACTTTCTACTCATGGCAATTAATACTGGTTTTCTGCTTGTGGTAATGACAAAGTTTCTCTCTTAGGACATTTTTGCAGGAAAGCAAGGAGCTCTCTCGACCTGGTCAGAACAGTGAGCCAGACTGAAGAAGCGAAGTTTGCCAGGCAGGGAGAGTGAGGTCAGATCAGAGGGCCCTGGAGGACATGGGTGAGGTACAGGCTACAGCACTTGTTAGAGCAAAGTGACGGGAAGAATGTGTGGAGAGAAAAACACTTGTTCTCTTTAGCCCCACAACCCCACTCCTGAGGAGGTATCTTAAGGAAGTGACTCAAAAGGAGGGGAGACAAATACATACAACACACGTACGTGTGTGTGTGTGTGTGCGCAGATAAAGATATAGACAGATATCCACTGCAAGGAACAGAGAGCACAGTGAAGGGCTTACAAATGGTTCACTTTTGAATCCTCACGACAACCCCATGAGGTAGGTTTTCTGACGTGAACATTTTACAGAGTCTGAGGACAGGAGAGACTAAGCAGCGTCCCGCACCACTCAGCACCCTCCCACACCTCTCCCACACCGCTACACCGTGCTATTTCACATCTGAACAGCTGCATCACATCCCACTGAAGAGACACACCGCCGTTTCAACCTACCGTTGAACGTCCACTTTGCTCAGCATTCTGTCACTGCCATTCATGTCTCCTGTGTACACTGCAGGAACTCCCAAAAGGACCTGGGTTTGAATCTGGACCTGTCCCCAGATTTCTTCTTTAACTCAGGGTACTGGCTTTCTGCACTGGTCAACCCAGCCGCCATGAAGCTCCCTCACCAGGTCATGCTGGAAAGCGTGGTCTTTCTAATGCGTTACTGGAGAAGCACGCTCAAAGATGAGTTTTCAGGGAATTCCCTGGTGGTCCAGTGGTTAGGACTCCGTGCTTTCACTGCTGAGGGCCTGGGTTCAATCCCTGGTCAGGGAACTAAGATCTCGCAAGCCTCGAAGTGTGGCAAAAATAAATAAATAAATAAAGATAAAATAAAATAAAAATGGGCCTGAGTTTACGTGGCAGAAAAGACAATGGCCTACTCCAGAGTGTGGCGTCCAGATTCCAGAGTGTTAGACAGAGGACCCTAGTCCCAGCCGCCTGGTGATTCACTGTGGGATCCGGACAAACCACAAGCCCCGTGTGAGTGGTGAAATTCCATGACACAGCAGAGGTGAAGGGCAAAGGCTATAACGTCAGAGCAGCTGGGTTCAAGTCCTGGCTCTGCCACTTATTAGCAATCTTTGTAAAATCTTCAAATTTACATAAAGTCCTAAATTCATAAGACCTCATTCTTAGGAGAATTCTGGAAACTAAATATAGGGTAATGCATGTAAAGTGCTAAGTAAAGTATGTAGTAACAGATGTACCGCCACCCTCTCCTTATTGACTCGGAGGGCCTGCTGAATGCTTCAGCTGATTTGGAATCTGGCTGTACTTGTTCCAATACACAGCCCATCACCTGAGACTTAGAAATCATTTTTTTTTCCTGTCCTTAAGAGACTCTGGCATGTAATGGAATTCAACTCACAGAATTCTAGCGGTTAATCCAATGCCACACAAGGACGTTGGAGTAAGACTGAAGCCTCACAGAGCACTCTGAGCTCACGAAGGTCCAACACTATTTATAAGTCCATGTTGTGCCAATTAGGCACATGATGGGAGGGCCCATCCTTGGGGACCACAGCAACCAGTTCTTGTCTGTTGTTTCAAGAAATGCTTCCTCGACAATCAATATGTACCAAACAGATCCCACGGAATCAAAATGAAAGCAGGATCTGGGGGAAAATTCCCAAGATGCTTTTGTGTGCTCTCCATCTGGAATTTAGCAAGCTCAGAAACCACAGTCCATCATATGCAAATGTTGAATCATTATGTCGTACGCTTGAAACTAATACAGTGTTGTCAGTTATACTTCAATGAAAAAAAAAAAGGAAAGAAGCCAATAGTCCATCAACACAAAAGCCCTATAAAGCCAGCTTTATCGGAGGCAAAAGAACAAGGGAATTCTAGCTAGCAGTTAGATAAATGCCTCTGGAGGAGGTTATTTAAAGGAAAGAATGAAGAAATCAAGGTAGTTAAGGAATTGGGAAGATTGGACCTATTTCCCAGGAACATCACCCAGTGCCAAACGAGATGACAAGTAATAGAGGCTGCCCTGACGCAAGGACGTGGAGACCCTGCCCATCTTGTGGACAGATACTGACACCCACAGCCCAGCACTCTAACCCCTCTGAGGACAGGAACCTTGTTCAGTACCTCTGTATGGTTTTACCTCTTCGGGTTGGAATAATCACTTACCCACTAGTTATCTAGGAGAGCGGCAACCACTGCCTCACTGCTCATTTCTGGCCCCAGCTGCAGTGTGACACAGCCAGGGCATGGAGCTGGTCCCAAGTTCAAATGCTAGCTTGCTCCCTGACAGCTACGTTATTTCAGAGTCCGCCTGGATGTGCACAGAGCAGAGCAGGTGGTGCAGGGAGGAATAAAGACCATAACAGTGCCCGAGGCCTCAAAAGCAATTCCACACCTGACGTGGCTTAGAGGTGTCTATGTGGGACATGGGGCTTCCTTGTAAACGAAGAACTGCAACTACTGCATGCTGACTCTCCCGCGTCTTAAGGTAGAGGCTCCAAGGCACTGAGCCGAACTATGAGCAGCCCCTAACAGTCTGCTTTAAGTGGCAAAGAATTTAAAAAGTACTAAAGAACATTTGTTAGACGTTCAGAGGAAAGTCCTCATACTTTCCTCTGCACGTGGAAATGCACCCTTGGACCAGCCTCCAGTGTGTACTGAGGGCTGGATTTTGGAATCAGAAGGATGGAGTTTAAAGGCCACCCCTGCCCCTTACTAGCAGTGTGATCCTCTACAAGATTCACGTTAACCTCTTTGGCCTCCATTTTCACAACTGCAAAATGGGGGCATGACCAGGGCAATGAGAAAGATAACATGAGACGGTACTTGTAAGGTTCAGCATAGAGAGGCCGACGCCATGCAAGTCCCCTTGCGTGATAAATCCTCTAAGCCAACGTGCAGAGGCCTGCTCTGTGTAAGGGAGCGCCCGAGAGCAAGCTCCTGGGAAGCTGGTGGTCAGGGCCTCTCCTTAGTGTCGTCATGACACCCGCATTTCAGATTTACAGTATTCCTTAATACAGGGATTTTTAGTCAATCCAATTCTCTTCCCTATGGAATGGTGCTAATTTGCAAGACAAATGATGAGATTGCTGTAGATAATAAGGCGCCATCGTATGAGGGCTGAGCTACAGCATTTCACGTATGTTACTCTTATTTAATCCTCCGTGAAGAGGAGGATATTACGTCCATTTCACTGATGACGAAGTTGAGGCTCAGAGAGATGAAGTAGGTAGTTCAAGCTCACACAGTCCCTAAGCAGCCAGGTCCAGGGGTCTCCTCCACTATACTACACCAGGCTGCCTTCCAACAATCGTTTTTTTCCCCACTGTATCCTGCCTCTTTCTTATACCCCTAAACCCCAACACTCTACATACCTTAAAATTAAACACATGTTCTTAAAAATAAAACATGAAACCCCTGAGGCAGTGAACTCTGGCGGGTCTGTAGCAGTTCACAAATGCAACCCTGGTTAGCAGCAGCTGAGAGCCCCTGGGAAAACATGTCACCTTCAGAAAAGGAGAAAATGGATCAGAACATCCAGGGCAGGTGCGGGGGAGAGGGGGGATGAGACTCACTGATTAGCACCCTGCCCTGCTCCCCTCAGAGGTGCTGGGCACCATATGTAACTGGCACTCCAGGGTTGGCCACTCATGCCAAGAAAGAAAAAAAAAATTAAGCCATTTTCCAGAAGAGTGACTTTTATTATAACCCAGAACAAAAGCACCATTTCAAGCAACCTGTTCATGGAGAGGCAGGTGCGTGCTCGGCAAGGCCTGTACTAACAGGGTGTGTTTCCAGTGAGCTCTAGGAGAGACAACGCCTCCTCTGGGAGATGGACACAGATGCGAAGTCCCAACTCTTTCCAACACAAAGCAGAGGGAGTTTACACATTTCAGGTCTCTTTCGGCTCTAATAACATGCCAAGAGTCCATGTTGCTGGTAATAACACAGTACTATTAATAAAAGTAGTTAATGTCCTCCTGTGTCTGGCTTTACATGTATTAACTCACTTAATCCTCATTAAGTCCATCAGAAATAGATCCTCTTATTCCCACCACTTCACTGTGAGACAAGGAAACTGAGGCAGAGAGTGAAGGAAGCTCCAAGGCTGCAGGTTCTGACCGCGACCCAGGCGGTCAGGCTCCAAAACCTGCCCTTCACTGTCCTGGACTCTAGAATCAAGACTGCCTTCAACTCCAAGGACGGCCAGGTGTGTGACTGTGGGCCAACTGCTCAGCGCCCGCCACGTGGCGGAGCTGCAGTGAATGCCGGCGCAGCTAGGGTCCCCATTCCCACCAGGCCCTGGTCCCGCCACCGCCGGACCCTCCGACAGCCTTCAGCGCCAGGAGTGGCCCGACCAGAGGGAGAGCACCGACCCAACCCCAGGGCAGACCCCACACTCAGCTCCTTCCACTCCTGTTACACCCACCTCAAGTGACACAGACCTCCTAGGAGCCCAACACTGATGTCCTGAGAAGCCAGGTGTGGCCAAGGGCTCATGTCCCAAAGGAGATCTGGACATTTGCTAGAAAGCTTCACTCCGGCATCGCCCTGCCCTAGAGTTTGGTCTGTACTAGGCTGAACCACATGAAATGCTGATATTCAGCCATTTTTGACCAAGGAAAACAGCAAGTTCATGTGGTTCAACCCAGTGGCGGGGAGGGCACTTACCTTCAGTAAGGACCTACTAGACATTCATCAATCCAACACCATGGAGCCATGGCCCACGGGCCAGGAACAGTGGAACACGGCGACAGTACTCACAGCTCTGAGCAGGGATGTAGCATCTGTCTTCCCTCCGACGACGAGAGACAGAACGTATTAGGCATCGTGAGGGTAACCAGCTCACGCTGCTCAAGGTCATACGACTATTATAACGGCCAGTATGGTCTTTCCCCTCAGCTTCCTGGGCAACCTGACACTGTCTGTGGTGCCCAGGCTGGGACAGGCTTCACAGGAAAAAGTCCAGGGCACCCTGTATGGTGTCGTCAATGAGGGGCTGTCACAATGACTAGGATGTATGCCAAGAACAACGGTGCTGCCCAGAAAGCCAAGGTGCATCCCTATGGTTTAGCAGGTATCTTTCTAGAAACAGACCGAAGGTTCCAGCTGCTTTCCTTTTCAACAACCTGAACCAAAAAACCCTCCGAACTTCTAAGCTACACCCACACTTCTTCAGCCTCCGTGGCTGGACCTATAGGTGAACCTCTCGACCTCAGTTTCCTCGTCTGTAACATAAGCATCCTCGTGGGTCCATGCGTGAGAGGAACAGGACAGCAGAGTTCAACAGGTGTGAGCGGATGGACCTGGATCAGAATGCTGACTCTGCCACTAACTAGCCAGGGCCCTTAGGCAAGTTACTAAACCTTTCTGAGCTGCAGTTTCCTTATTTGCACGATGAGGAAACAGGCCTCACAGAGCTGGGGTTGAGAGAATTAGAGAGTGACTGTGCATCCGGCAGGAACACAGGCAGAAGGGAGGTGGTACTGTACAGAGTCCAGGAGAGAGACCCGATAACCTATGGGAGGAAGACTGCCGTCTCAGGGCACCTCCAATTCCTGTTCCTCAAGACCAAGTCCGAGGGCTTCCCTGGTGGCACAGTGGTTAAGAATCCGCCTGCCAATGCAGGGGATATGGATTCGAGCCCTGGTCCAGGAAGATCCCACATGCTGCAGAGCAACTAAGCCCATGCGCCACAACTACTGAGCCTGCGCTCTAGAGCCCATGAGCCACAACTACTGAGCCCGTCTGAAGCCCGCACACCTAGAGCCCGTGCTCCACAACAAGAGAAGCCACTGCAATGACAAGCCTGCACACCGCAACGAAGAGTAGCCCCTGCTCGCCGCAACTAGAGAATACCAGCGCACAGCAACGAAGACCCAACGCAGCCAAAGATAAATAAATAAAATAAATACATTTATAAAAAAATAAAAATAAATGATGTTTGTGCTTAAAAAAAAAAAAGACCAAGTCAGAGGCCTCAAATCCCAGGACAACCAGGGTTCCACACCCACTATGGCTGAAAGAGATTTCGAGACAGGAGCTGTCTGGAAGAGGAAACAGAAGAAAGCAAGGACAGTACACATCAGAAACTCTCACAGAAGAACTTCCCTGGTGGTCCAGCAGTTAAGACTCCACACTTCTAATGCTGGGGACGTGGGTTCAATCCCTGGTCGGGGAACTAGAATCCCACATGGCGCATGGTGTGGCAAAAAAAAAAAAAGAAAAAGAAAAGGAAAGAAAGAAAGAAACTCTCACAGAGCCAAGAACCTGAAGTGGCCCAGCCTGCACTGCTGTGTTGGGTCCACATCCAGCCCCAGGGGCCACGCACTGACCAAGCTGCGCTCAGCAGAGAAGCAAAGGACTGATAAAAAACAAAGCCACAGGTGAGACAGAGACAAATTCAAGAGCAGGTCTTTCAGTGGCCATAGTACCTTAAAACACTTTTCACTAGGAGTGTGCAGTGGATAAAGCGCTCCTCCTCTCAGTTTCTGAGCATAAAACTGCATGCAGGAAGCCCATCCATGTGATAATAAAACATACCCCTTCAGGGTCAAAGCCTCATAATGAAGAAGCCTCAAGAAGCAGCATGACATGTGAGCAAGCCAGACCTGAACTGTCTGTCTGCCTCTCAGGGCTGCAACTGACAAGGGAAGAGGGCACTTGGTGGGAGGCTGCTCGTCACTGACCCCAGCAGAAACAGTATGTGCAAAACCATCTTTACATAACCCTAACATTTTAAACTAAAGAGATTTCACTTGGTAACCGTAATGAGTCCTCTGCCCAAATCTCATGGAAACTTTTGAGGCAATAAGCCCAAATCCCGCTAAATAACCATGATTCTAACTCAGAAAGGTCCTGCTGAGTTCAGTGCTAGAAGAGGAAGCTTCGCGGAGCAGTTTAAGCAGTGGGTGGAGAAGTTAGGGGTCTGAGCCAGTGGAAACGACCGCTTGCAATCTGCAGTGTGGTAAGAGCTTCACGGCCAGAAAGCACTGTGCTGGAAGCCCTTCAGATCGCCAGCCGTGGGCCGGGGACTCTGCCTCTCGGGGTCTCAGCAGAACTGGGGGCCACTACCACTTGCATCCAGGCTGCCTGGGGGGTTAAATACAACACCATCTATCAACCATCCATGTTAATAAAATAATCACTCCTGCTGCACCAACGGAAGTACCAGGCACTGTCTACACTTGCCACATGCAAACTCACTCAATCCTCACAATAAACCCCCTGGGGCAGGTGGGTGTAAACGACACGGTTGCTACCTTAGAAGAAATAGGACTACCAGGCTGAAAATGTATCGCTAGAAAGTTGCAGACGAAGGCTTCTCTCACTGGTATCCAGAGCTGTCCGAAAGCCGCGGAGCGGGAACAGGAGGAAGCCGGGAGAAGGGACGTGTTGCTGCCCCTGCACTGATGCCCAAGTCGGGCAGAATCTCAGACCTGCCCGTTGCCATTTGCCTCCTCCATTTAACTTGAAGACCCGTGTTCTCATAGGTCTGACTGCTGCGTGAGAGTCCACGGAATGAATGACCTGATGGAACAAACGTGAGTGGCAGAGGTGCCCAGCGTCCTGAGCTCGGGCTCCGGAGGCAGGCGGGCCTGCGTGATGAGGGCGACGTGAAGGCCGCGTAGGCTGAGCGGGACTCAGGGCCACCTGCCCATGCGGGAGGGCTGGGCGGCTGGGTCACTGGGCTAACCAGACTGAAATCCCCCTTCAGGCATTAGTAGCATATCAAGGCTTTGCAGGCACCACTATCTGGGATTTAAACTGCCCAAAAATAGTTGCTGGGTCAATGATAAAGCATCCTCTCCAAATGCCTGAACAGGGCAGCTCTGGGGGCAGAAGCTTCCCCCTCAGCCCAGAGGCGGTAAATCACGGCTGGCTCTGCCTTCCTATCTTTATCTTTCTCACCCACCCCTTCCTATCCATCCCCACCTCGGCCAGGACCCTTAGAACCTCGCAGGCTTAACGCCTGTGAATGTCTCCCTCCAGGGCCCTCCCGGCTGCACACCACCGCCAGATGACTCTTCCTAAAATACCACGACTCTGCCAGCCTCCTCAAATTTCTACCTGCCCTGTCAAAAATCTAACCGGCTCCACAATGTCCCAGATCAAATGCAAACTCTCTAGCTTAGCAACTCAGGCACTCCACAACTCCCTCCTGAGACCGAGGCTCCCCCACTGGCCGTCCACTCTGCGGATGGTCCCCAAACTCACAAGGCCGACCATCACCCCGACCTCTGCTCTTGTTCCAGGCCCCTGCACCCACCCCACCCTCTCCGCCTGGGCAAGGTCTTCCCGGGTTCACACCCAGCCCCCACCAAGGCTGCCTGCGGGCGAGCCTGCAGGGATGCGCAGACGAGTGGCCCTTCTGAAGGCTTTCCCTTCCCCCCTCCCTCCCTGCTGCACTTCATTTTCTGGATGCACCTTGCCTCCCATCCCGGATTAGAGGACAGGGATTATGGCTTCTCTTTGTGTCCTTACTCTGTAGTATGCAGAATAAGACAAATGATAACCCTGGCTACCACGTACTGTGCGCCAAGCACTGGGTTAAGCACATTACAATTTTCACTTCTTTCTCCCAGTATCCCTATAAAATGCCATCCTCACGTTACCCATCAAGAAACCGAGGCCAAGGGAGAGTAAGATCCTCACTGCAGGTCACACACTGAGTCGCAGAGACAGGACCCCAAGCCAGATCAGCCCAACCCCAAAGCCCACGTTCTGTGGCACAGACAGAAGACAAAAGTGCTCACCACTCCCTCATTCAGCGTCTATGAGGCGCTTACCAAGCACCAGGCGGCCCGCGCAAGGTGCTGGGTGTTTGGTGGGAACCAGACAAGGTCCCTGCTCTCACGGAACTCACAGGCTCTGTCCCTCTTCCTCCAAGCCCGGAAGAGGGCAAGGACTCAGTTCAAAAGGGGCTCCACCGGGCACAGACGAGGCACCCAGAGCCTGAGATACAGCATCAGGCTACAGCAGCACGTGGTGTCCACAGCACAGGGAGCCTTGTCTTCTGTGGTGGAGTAGAGCCTCTGGCTCTATCAGGGACTTTCTTCATTCAAGACACAGCCCAAAGCCAAGCAAACTCCAAATATTCCTTCAGCAGGCAGTAAGCAGTGGAGAAAACGGGTCTCCTTCTGAAGTCAGAAAACCCAGTTCCTCAACTTAGTAGCTATAAAGGGACTATCCACTTACCCTTTGAACCTCATCTGTAAATGGTGATAATAATAGTCACTACACATATAATTATGTGCCAGATGCTATTCAAAGCACTTGACAAGTATTATCTCATTTAATCCTCATAACAGCCTTATGAGGAGGTACTGTTATTAGCCCAAGGCTGTCTGGCTCCTAAGTCCTAACTTCGCACGCGATGCCGGAGCTCATGGCAGCAGGCAAGGCTCCACGTCCTCACACCAGAGCGTTGATCTCTAAAAGACTTAGTTTGGAAATGGCAATACTCTCGCTGGTCTTAACGTGGGTGATCTTGTACCCTTTGGACTTCCACACCCCACTCTCACTGGTGGGATCTGCCTCCAGGAGAAATGGGACAAGAGCCTGTACTGTGAGCCTTACTTCTCACTGTTTCTGAGAAACAGAGTGAGCCTCCGGCACAGGAGTTGGGGGGATCCAGAGCCAAGTCCCAGGCCCGCCCCTCACACCAGCCACTCAAGCTTTCGAGCATCCATCATGGGGTGGGGTAGGACCTAAGTCCTACCTCAGGTTTCTGGATGACGGTAGATCCTCAATCAATGGTAGCTACCCAGGTGAGAAGGGCAGGACTTCTGTGGCACAAACCTTCCCGGCTGGGAGAGCTTCTGGTCTGCAGGGGACAGACCGCGTGTGCAGTGCCATTCACCTCCGTGGTGGCGGCCAAACAAGGGCAGGCGTGCTCCTCAAGGCCGGGGCTGAAGCCGGGCACAAGCCCCAACTTTCTCTGAAGTCTCCTGCGTTATCTCAACCAAGTGTGCTTGCAGTTGCATTAAACAAGGCTCTGCTTCCTTAAACTGTAGGTAAGAGTGACACGTCTCCCTGCCAAACAACATAAGCTGTGAAGGCGTGGACCGGTTTGCCTTGTTTACCAGGCTTCCTTGTCCTGAGCACATAGGGCAGCACAGAGAAGGCACTTCATAAATACACCCATGAGCTTCAAGCAACTCCTAACACACCACTGTCTTTGCCTAATGCCAAGAGTTTCGCAGCCTGGGAAGCAGGAGTCTCAATGTTCAAAGTACCTGCACAGCCACCATTTCCCTGTGCTGTCAGTCATCTGTCCTCTCCCCTCCCCCAAGGAATGTAAAAGAAGAACAGGACTTCTGAGTTATAAATAGGAATATCTGCTTTCAAACATACGATTTAGGGCTTCCCTGGTGGCCCAGTGGTTAAGAATCCTCCTGCCAATGCAGGGGACACGGGTTCGAGCCCTGGTCCGGGAAGATCCCACACACCGCAACTAAGCCTGTGCGCCACAACTACGGAGCCTGCGCTCTAGAGCCCGCGAGCCACAACTGCTGAGCCCGCGTGCCACAACTACTGAAGTCCCCGCGCCTAGAGCCCGTGCTGCGCAACAAGAGAAGCCACCGCAATGAGAAGCTCGTGCACCCCAACAAAGAGTAGCCCCTGCTTGCTGCAACTAGAGAAAAAGCCAGTGCGCAGCATCAAAAGACGCAAAGCAGCCAAAACTAAAATAAATAAATTTATTAAAACAAACATGATTTAGCATCTCTTTAATCTCAAGCTATGGATCGTTGGCTACTTTGCTCAAGCATTCCACCAAAGAGCAGCCAGTTGGGTTTAAATAAACAAGGCTGTATATACATGTGGGGTCTGAGTGGAGCTAGACCTACACCAGGAGGTCTAGACCTACACCAGGAGGTCTACACCAGGAGACCTACACCAGGGGACCAGCCAAGACACCAACTGTATTGTTCCACCTTGTAACAATATAACAGGCTTCTCCCATCATCTCTTGTCAGGCCAAACCATCTGGAAGATGGAGGGACAACTCATGAGGGGGGCCCGGCCCATCCCTGCATGCTACAGCCCCACCATCCAACACCAGAATCATAACTCTAAATTAGGACAATAATTCCTAAATTAGATGCTAGAGCTGGGTAAGGAAAGTGCTTTGAAACGATAAAGCACTTACAGATAGTGGGAGATCATTACCTGCTAAGAGAATGCAAGTAAATTCCATTTGCTTATGCATCCGTAACTGATGCCAACAGAAATCACGGACTTTTCTCCAGCGCACTTTAGACTCTCAAACTGCTATTTCCCTCGATGGATAACTGAGATCTAGCTGGTTTCTCTACCATCAACCCTACTGAAAATAAAACCACAGTGGTTTTAATACATTTACCTATTATGCAACCCCACACCACCACTTCTGTCCTACTCCAACTGTCTACACTGGTTTCTTAGACAGAATATTCAAGTAGGGGATAAACTGAACAATAAGCAGTCAGAAATTACCTATAAGCCTGGGGGATACTAAGAACGAGTTACTGAGAGAATGAGTATGAAATCCAAGTGGCTAAGTTCAAGACACACCCCAAGCTATTTCCTTCAGTGCCAGGTACTGTTCTAGGCCCCAGGGATACAGACATGCAAAACAAAAGACAAAAACCGCTGCCCTCAAAGAGCTCACGTTAAATAAGCCTGCATCACCAGGAACACATAAGCAGCCTGGGACAACGGAAAGGATGCAGTTTAGAGCCTATCAGATGTGCTCCCGTCAACTAAGCAACATCTTGAGGAAGTTCCTCCATGCCCTGAGCCTCAGCTTCTTCACCTGTGAAATGGTAATACACAGCATCCCTCAAAGGGTTCTGTGTGGATTAAGTAAGTGGAGCACAGAGCACAGTGTCTGGCACCTAGTAGCCCCCCCACCCCGCTCCCACTCCCCACAGAAAAGTTAGCCTTTTTCCTCCACCCCTTCCACAGTCCTTACAGATTATCCAGGTAAGACCCAAATACAGGACTCCTGAGAAGCCTCATGTATCATCCTGTTCCTTCTGGGTCATTACAGGCATTTTCCCATCAGGTCTGGAGACTCAGGCACTGAGGGCCAAGGCAAGATGCTCCCCCCCTCCCCCCACCGCCAGAGATGCTGCCTTGAGCAGCCCCACCTGGCCATCCCAACCATCCTCCCCTGCTTTTGTCCTGACAGCAAACTTGTAAAACCTCACTCCAAGTCCTCACCCAAAACTGTCCTGGATAAGTCCTTCCCCACCCAGGCCTGGGACTGCTATCGGAGAAGTCCAATAACAATGGCCACGCTTTTCATCAACATACAGGAAGGCATGAAGAAAAAACTCAGCCACTCTGAATTAGTCACCCTAGTTCAGAAGCAACATCCCTTCCTTAAACAAGGAACCTAGAGCCCCAAAACTCTTTGGGGCCCAAAGTCCACATGCAAACACCTGCCAGCACCGGGCCAGAGGAGCAGGTGGCCACCCTTAATCTCAGTCCACCCTTCAAAGATGCCTTGGCCACGTGAGGCAGAAGCCCTGTGGCTCTTCCAACCTGGGTGCTGGGCCTGCCCTGCAGAAGATTCCAAAGTGGAGGGAGGGCGGACTCACTGGTCGGGGCCTAGGTGAAACCTCGGACCGGTCAGAGCGCCGCCAGAGCACCTGCCTTCATTACCAAAACAAACAGCACGAGTGGAGCGAGCTCTCCCTCGGAGTCTGGCTCACCTGATCCGAGGCACCTCCATAATCAGCAGTTCCAACCCTCACGAGCTGACAGCTGAGGGGGAAAGGGAGGCTGCGCCTGCTGGGGTACATTGTGTCCGGGCCGTCTGTTGGCCTCGGGGCCCGGGGGCCTCCCAACGGCAGCGGCCTCACAAGGGCGATTGTGCGTTCATCTCCGTCCCGCGGCTCCCCCATCCTCATCCCTCGGCTCCCGCACACGCCCCGGCGCCGCGGGTCCCAGCAGGACGCTCCGCCAGCACCGCACCCCGCGGCACCCAGGCGGCGGCCGCGGGAAGCGCCCGCAGAGCGCCGCGCTCCCTTCCTGGCATACGGATGCCCGCCCTGCCCTCGCTCGCTCCCAGACGGCCTCCCAGAAGGGGCACCGCTCCAACTTGAGAAGGCACAGCCTCGGGACCCCCATCCCCACCCGGGCTGGAGAGCTACTCTCACTTTCCAGGGGCGGCAAAGAAGGTTCGCCCTAGGTAGAGGGGAGGGGACCACCTGGGTCAGGGGCAGGGCAGGGAGCCGGGCCCTGGGGGAAGGGTAAAGCCCCGGACAGAGTGAGGCTGACGCAGGCTACGCCGAGAGTGGTGAGAAGTCCTGGGAAACGGACCAGGGAGTGGGGGGAAGGGAGTGACGTCCAGGCGGGGGCCAGGGGCGGAGGAGGGGGGGTGTCCAGACTTAAGACCATGGAGAGAAGAAAAGATTCAGGCTGAAGCCGTGGAGGACAGGGGAACAAATGCAGGTTGAAGCCATGGATAAGGGGCTAACGGGGGTCCGGACTGAGGCCATGGAGAAGGGGGTAGGTGGGGGACAGAGGCCTAGCCTGGACCCTGGGAGGAAGAAACGACGGCCTAGCCTGGGCCGTAGGGGCTGGGGACCTAGCCCGGGCCATGGGGAGGAGAAAGGGGGACTACGCCTGGGTCCCCGGACGGGGTGCTTGGCCTGGACCACCGGTCCAGGAGGGTCTAGCCTGGGCTACGCGGGAGACTAGTCTGGCCCCAGAGGGGGAGTGTGGGAGCCCAGCTTGAGCCAAGGGCGGGGGTTGGGAACGGGAGGCAGGGTCGCTGCCCACCCAAGCCGCCCAGGCCGGCCGCCCCCTCCTGAGCGAGCAGGGATGGTGTCTACCTGGGCTCCGGGACCCCGCCCCTCCCCCACCCGGGGGAACCCACCCTTCGCGGGCCCGGGGTGGGTGGGGGAAGGCGGACGCGAGCTCCGGCGGGGCCCCCGGACCTGGGGGAGGGGGACGTCGGGCCTTTACCATTGTGGCGGCGGCGGCGGCGGTCCCGGTCCCGGCGTCTGTGGCTCTCCCCCCCGCAGCAGGGCCCGGCGCTTCCACTTCCCCGGGTGCCCAGGAGTGAACATCCGGGTCAGCACCTCCCTCCTCCCGCGCGGGGCCGCCGCCACCTTCCTTCCCCGCCCCGGCCCGGCCCGGGCCCGCCCCCCACGCAGCCGGCTCTCGGCCAATGAGCACGCAGGGCCGCAGCGATCGCCAAGTATGGAGCGCGGCACGGGGGGAGGAGCGCCGAACGGGGAAGTGAGGGGCGGGGACTGCGGGCGGAGCGGGACGGGGCGCGGCGGCCGCGGGATGGGTGGGTCGCCACAGGGCTCGCGGCGCGGGGTTGGGTTGAGTGGTGGAGGCAGGAGTCCGGGCCGGGGGAGTACCTTCTACCCGCAGCTAGACCCAACGCCCGGCCCTGTGGGTGCAGCAGCGCGGGGCGGCACAGGGACGGTGCCCGTCGGCCTCCGGGCGGGGATGCGGAAGGCGCTGGGGCTGGGAGGGGTCAGTCCCTCCCCGCCCCACCCGGTGCACGCGCTCGCTCCTGCGGCGCACCCGGAACTGGTGCGGCCCGCGGGGCAGGCCCATCCTGGCGAGATAGAGTAGTGAGCGAACCTGAGATGGAATCCCAGCGCTGCCACTTGCTTCGTGTGGGATCTGGAGCAAGTCGTTGCACCTGGGCCCGATCTCCAAAAAAGGAGGCTCGGCCCACATCACTCACTGAGCACCTACCACATACCAGGCCTTGTTTGAGGCACCAAAGATAACAGAGGTGAACAGGACAGGACATAAAGATGCTCTCACAGCTACCCGCTACGGGAATGCTGTGAGGACCACACAGGTAGAAATGAGAAAACCTGGCGCAATAAATGTTAGATATTAAGAGTATTTTTACAGGTGCTACAGAGAACCCTCCCATTTGCCGAGTGGGGCTGCCTCATTCCACAGAGTGACTCAGAAAATTTTTTTTCTCTTCATTCAACAAATATTTGTTAAGCTTGGTCTAGAAGGCAGGAGGCCTGGGATGCTAGCCCTGCTAATAATAACTGCCTTCCCTAGTTTGCTCTCTCTCTCGTGAGATTCAAATCAGGTCACCCGTGAGGGGATTGTAAACTGTATAAAGTATTGCACAAAGGACAGGAATGAGCACCACGAGCCAGGCCATGTCCTAGGCCCCCGTCTTCAGGTAGCTCATAGTCAGGTAAAAGCTGCCACCGGCATAAAAAACGATACAGGTAAGTACCACAAGAATGATTCAGACCTGTATTACGGGAATTCAGAAAAGGGCGTGGCACTTTGGAATTTTCACTTGGTAAGTATTTATTGAGCATCTACTGTGTACCAAGCACTGTTCTAGGCTCTAGGGATAGAGCAATGAACAGGACCATCCGTGTTGTTGCAGAGTTTGAACCCGGGGAGGGGAGACAACCAGCTACTAAGTAAAAATAGAGATGGGGAGGAAAAATCAGAGTGAGGGAACGGGCAGGCAGATTAGCAAAGTGGGGCCAGCAGAGAACTAACATTTGATCAGAGGGAGGCACAAGGAACAACAGGGGCGAAGATCCAATGGGGACAGTTCCTGGTGTGTTGGTGGCACAAGGAGGCACAGAGGTGGCTGGCCCAGACTGAGCAAGGGGAGAGCCCCAGGAGCTGAGGTCAAAGAGGTGCAGAGCAGTGACAGGATCTGGCCTGGCCTTTCAAAGGATCAGGAGATTGCTGTGTTCTGAATGGACTGTAGGGGGACTAGGGCCGTTAGGAAGCTCTTTCTGTATTGAAGGCATTTTTTATTCATTTCAAAAGCACTTATATGAGGCTTTCTATGTGATGGATGTTGTTATGCACTTTACAAATAATAACTCGTTTAATCCTCAGAGGCCCAGGGAGGTAAAACCAAGGTCACACAGCAGAGAGACGTAGATGCTTAGTGGGCATGAGAAGAAGAAAGGAGTCGGATGATGCTAAGAATTTTAGCGCCATCAGCACTGGAAGGATTTGCCATTTATCGATCTGTGGAAGATTGTAGGGGCAGGAGCTGGTAACAGTCAGTTTGGGGCAAGTTATGTTTGAGATGTCTTTTGGAGATTTTTAAATAGAGATGTCAAGTAATCAGATATGAAAGTTTGGAGTTGGTGATAATTTATGAGAACTGTCAGCTAATAAATGATATTTTGAGGTACTTAAAAGCACGAGACACCTAGGTGAGCTCACTTGGGAGATCAACGTAGAGAGAAGAGGTCAAGAAGAGAAAGAGGAACCAGCAAGGAGCCTGAGAAGGAGTAGTGACCTAGGAGGAGGGAAGAAGACCACGAGAAGGTGGTGTCCCTCCTGGAAGCTAAGAGATAAAAGCAGGAAGGAAAGTTTTGTGAAAGAAGTGACATTTGAACTGTTTAATTGAAGAAAATAAGATTGAAAGGAAGCCTTGCTATTCAAAATGCATTACCTGTATTTTCTCATTTAATCCTCCTTACACCCCTATGAGGGCAGTGCTGTTATTTCTATTTTACAGATGAGGAAACTGAGGCACAGAGAGGTTAAGTAACCTGCCTGAGATCACACAGCTAATTTTTTCAAAGCCAGGCAGTCTGGGACCAGAGCCCACACTCATAACCCCAGGTCTGATTATGTCGCTCCCCTCCTCAAAAACCTTTAAAAATTAAGTTCCCACATAATAAGCGGGCTCAGGAGCCAACCCAGAACTCAGAGACAGGTTACTCCATCTCTCTCACACATCCGCATTTCTGCTGCTTTTGATGCATCTGCTGCATTCTTGACTGTCTGGCATCCTCAGCTTGCTTATAGCCCTATTCCCTCAACATTTCAGCCTGCATGGGATTCATCCTGGTGACCTTTGTCCCTCCTTTATTCTCTGCATCAGCTCATTCTATTAACTGGCAGATTCTTTTGTGTTTCATAGTTCAAATCCCAAGACAGAATCCAGTTATCTCATCTTTAATGATGACATCTCATTGGACAGGTCACGGGCCAGCCCACAGATTGGCTGCCCACAGGTCAGATCCCACCCCTTGACCAGTCAACTGCTGCTGTGAACATGGGGGCACGTGGCATTAAACACAGCTGCCTTTGAGAGCCTGTGGGTAGGAGGCAAACGCCATTAATACTTTTAGTACTGTTTCTTCTTTCCTCTTTCCAAAACCTAATCTCCTTGAAGTTCATACTATCATATTTTTCAACCTGCCACCCCTCCTTTTTCTCATGAACTGACCTCCACCTCACCTCCCGCACCTTACTTTATGACTTGAGCATCCGCAAGCATAATCCATGAGATATCTTATTTTTTTCTTTATTTTTAATTGAAGTATAGTTGATTTACAATGTTGTGTTAGTTTCTGGAGTACAGCAAAGTGATTTAGTTATACACATCAAAGTGATTTAGTTATACACATAGGTATTCTTTTTCATTAGAGTTTATTACAAGATATTGAATGTAGTTCCCTGTGCTATACAGTAGGAGCTTGTTGTTTATTTTATATATAGTAGTTTGTATCTGCTAACCCCAAACTCCTAGTTTATCTCTGCACCCCTTTCCCTTTTGGTAACCATGAGTTTGTTTTCTCTGTGAGTCTATTTCTATTGTAAATAAGTTCATTTGTATCATATTTTAGATTCCACATACAAGTGACATCACATGGCATTTGTCTTCCTCTGTCTGACTTACTTCACTTCGTAGGATAATCTCTAGGTCCATCCATATTGCTGCTGCAAATGACATTATTTTTGTTCTCTTGTTTTGGCCGCGCCACACAGCATGTGAGATCTTAGTTCCCCGACCAGGGATCGAACCCGAGCCCCCTGCAGTGGAAGTGCAGAGTCTTAACCACTGGACTGCCTGGGAAGTCCCTTGTTCTTTTTGATGGCTGAATAATACTCGTGTGTGTGTGTGTGTGTGTGTGTGTGTGTGTGTACCAGATCTTCTTTATCCATTCATCTGTCGATGGACATTTATGTTGCTTCCATGTCTTGGCTTTTGTGAATAGTGCTGCTATGAACATTGGGGTGCATGTATCTTTTCAAATCACAGTTTTCTTTGGATATATGCCCAGGAGTGGGATGGCTGGATCATGTGGTAATTCTAGTTTTAGTTTTTGAAGGAACCTCCATACTTTTTTCCATAATGGCTGCACCAATTTACATTACCACCAACAGTGTAGGAGGGTTCCCTTTCACGAGAAATCTTATTGACTTCTCACCGATTTCTTCCCCACCATTGAGTTCCCCCGCCCCCAAATACCCACTCCCATGGTCTTAAAGCGGACTTATTCTCACCAGGAATTGCACTATCTCAGAAAACACAATCACAAAATCTCAAATCTGACTTTAACACCTTTACTGCAGTATCACACACAAGCATTTCTTCAACCTCATCCAGACCTGCAAACCTTTTGACTCTGCCAGATTTTTGCATTTATTTTCCCACTGGTACTCACTTCCCTCCTCACCCACTCAGTCATAATCAATATACTCACTTCCTTGCAAAACCCCATAACCCCTTTGCCCCTCTCTTTTCTTCTAGCTTGCCCAGCTCTAGTTAAACCCAGCTCTTCCCCTACTCTTTACCTGTATCGGAATATCTGAATATTGCTGGAAAATTAAAACTGGCAGATGTCACTTTAAGTTGATGTCCATGAATTTCAACTGCATCCTCAGTCCTGCCTAGCCTTCCTACTGTATTTTCCTGCTGTATTCAATCCCCCACACTCTACAAGGATGATTTTTCAATCTTCTTCCTTTGTCCCCTTCTCATCCTTCACTCTAAGCAGGTGAGCTTGCCTCATGCTTCACAGACATGATAGAGTCAGACAGGAGCCCTCTCCTCTGCCTAATAGCTGCATCTTGCCCAGGTTTTCTGCCTTCCCTGCTTGCTTTTTTGAATTGAAGTATCGTTGGTTTACAATATTGTGTTAGTTTCAGATGTACAGCAAAGTGATTCACTTATACGTATATATGTGCCTTTTTTCAATTCTTTTCCATTACAGGTTATTATAAGATACTGAATACAGTTCCCTGTGCTTTTTTAAAATTTTATTTTATTTACATATAGGTGGTTTTCAATGTTGTGTTAATTTCTGCTGTACAGCAAAGTGACTTCATTGTACATACGTATACATTCTTTTCCATTATGGTTCATCACAGGCTATTGAATATACTTCTAGTTCCTTACTCTGCATTCCCTTCCTTAGTCACTCATTTCTCCCCCTATCCTGGATCATTCCCACCTGCTTTAAAAAATGCCCCAGGGGCTTCCCTGGTGGCACAGTGGTTGAGAGTCCGCCTGCCGATGCAGGGGACACGGGTTCGTGCCCCGGTCCGGGAAGATCCCACATGCCGCGGAGCCGCTGGGCCCGTGAGCCATGGCCGCTGAGCCTGTGCGTCCGGAGCCTGTGCTCCGCAATGGGAGAGGCCACAACAGTGAGAGGCCCGCGTACCACAAAAAAAAAAAAGAAAAAAAGCCCCAATATTCTAAAAAAATGTTTTTAACAACAAAAAGCTCTTTGATCCCACATCTCCCTCCAGCCACCTTCCCCATTTATTTGCTCCCCTTAGCATCAAAACCTCGTGAGTTCTCTGCAGTTGGCTGTTTCCACATCAACTCCAGTTTCTCCTTAAATCAGTCTGGCTCGAGTTTCTGCCTCCACCTGTTGATTTGGAAACTCCATGTTGCAGAAGCCAGTGGTCACTTTGGGGCCTTGTCTTACTGCTGACCTCTTGGTATTATTATTTTTTTAATATTTATTTGGCTGTGCCAGGTCTTAGTTGTGGCACGTGGGATCTTCATTGCCGCATGCGGGATCTTTAGTTGTGCATGCAGGATCTTAGACGACCAGGTATTGAACCCGGGCCCCCTGCACTGGGAGCACGGAGTCTTAGCCACTTGACCACCAGGTAAGTCCCTGACCTCTTGACATTATTGCAGTTGGCCGCTCTCCTCCTTGTTACACCTCTCTTGGCACTCAGGGTTCCTCTGAGTCCCCTTCGATGCCTCCGCTTCCTTTGCTGAGGACTCAGTTCTGGGGTCCCTTCTTTTCTGTATCTAAATGCTGTTTTAGTCACTGTGGGTCTTCAACTCCTGGAACATAACAGGTGTTCAGTGAAGGTCTGTGAAATAAGATAATAGCATCTGCATCATAGGATTATTGTGTGAATAAGTGGACCAAGAATGAATAACAAAGTAATGGCAACTTTTAATTGAGTGCTTACTATGTGCTAAGCTCTTTTCTTGTATTATCTCACTGAGTCTTCCCAACAGTCCTTTGCACTAGGAATTCCTGATATTACCATTCTGTAGAAGAGGAAGTTGAAGCTTAGATAAATGACTTGCCTAAGTTCACACAGATAATAAGTGGACAGGGAATTCCCTGGCGGTCCACTGGTTAGGACTCGGTGCTTTCACTGCCGAGGGCATGGGTTCAATCCCTGGTCAGGGAACTAAGATCCTGCAAGCTTCATGGCTCAGCCAAAAAAATAAAAATAAAAACCTTTAAAAAAAAATAAGTGGATGAACCCATCCTCACTTTGGTCTTTCTGACTCAAATCAATTCTCAGAATCACTAAATTGAGATCATATGTAGGAAAGTGCTTTGTAAACAGCAAAAGACGATGTTACTACAGTACATAGCAGCACACAGCATGGCAACTTGCACATAGTAGGTGCCCATGAGTGTTTGCTGAATTGAGGCGGGGTGGGAAGAAGTCCCGCACCAAATAGTACCATCACCCGAGGAAGGAAGAAGCAATCTTGAGGACCTCGGAGACTCAAATCAACCTTCCACCATACGCTGAACCTTTTGTGATGCGCATCAGCTACCCAGACATTTGCCCAACGTGGTTTCTATCTTTCCTCCTTCAATTAAGTCTCCACAGCTGGAAATGTTGGCTTAGTAAACGCACAGTCATTCCAGGGGGCTGGGGCTTGTTTAGCTCCTAAATCACCTCTGATTTTAACAGGCCAGAGCGTGCTCGCTGAGGTGGGGATCTTCTCAGATTACTAACAGTGGTTTTAGATGTTTTACTGTGTCTCTGGAGATAGGAAAGAACCCTAGAATTAGCCAACTTTTGACCCCTCACTACACTGAATTCTACAGACAAGGGGTTTAAACCATATCTGTTTTTTAAAATTTTATTGAAGTATAGTTGATTTACTTTTCTTCATTTTTTAATTTTATTGACCATATCCCTTGAACATTCTACCTCCATATACTAAAGTTTTAGTGGGATTCAATGTAAGGATCTGCATTAGGAGGAGTACCGGGAGGGAAGATACGTCGCCTGGTAATTCCATCTTCCCCATCTTCAGCCGGGTTAGTGGTCTTTTCTACAACTTAACCCTTCCTCATTCTCAGATGTTTAGTTTGCGTGGAGTTGAGCCCACCCCCAGCTCCTGGGGACAGGATGCTGATTGACTGAAGCCAAAGTGTGGCCTTGGTTTGAGGATAGGCCCTTGGCCTAATTTGGGCCACAGTGCTCCCTGCAGAACACTAATTAAACTCTGCCTAAAGGGGGATGGTCCATCAGGTAAATGTGGGAAATGCAGTAAACAATATTCCCGCTCGGGGATTCTGTTTTTTTCAAGCACCTCAATTATCCCATCTCTCCCCAGATTGTTGAATTACTCCCTCTCAACTAGATGATTACTATGGTTTTAAACATGCATAAGTGTCTCATATGTTAAAAAAAAAAAAAAGGAAGAAAGAGAAAGAAGGAAAAAGCCTACATGGATCCCTCTAGCCCACCACCCTATCTCCTGTCTTTCTCAGCTACAGAATTGTCAGTATTTCCTCTCTCCACTTCTACTTCCCCTTCTGTTCCATCCCTCCTCCACAGAAATGACCCTCAGGTCACCCCTACCTCCATGTCGAAAAGCGCATGGACGTGTTTCAGTCCTCAGCTCCTTTGACTCCCCAGGAGTACTTCACACTATTGGTCACTTCTTCCTCCTTAAAGCGCTCTGGTTCACGGGCTTCCATGACGTTGCATGACTCTCCTGGTCTCAGTCCTACCTCTCTGACTGCTCCTTCTCCATTCTTTGCAGACTCATCCTCTTCTACGCAACCCCTAAATGATGGGGTTCTCTCCTCCTCTGGCTTTGCACCTTCTCCTTAGACAATCTCATCCACGCTCACGGCCTCAGTTACCAGCAGGCCTCAGTCATGTCCCCACCCCTGGAGCTCGCAGGGATGGGGACCCTGTAATGGGGGAGGGGAACTGTTTCCCACGTAATAGGGAGGGGAATCAGGGTACTATTCACAAAAGAAGGAGAAAGGGATGCTGAAGAGCAGAAAAAAAACCCAGATGGTCACTACAAGCATGCATTCTGGGTAAGCTCATGCAAATGATCAAAACAGGCTCCTTTTGGGTCTCAGAAATCTCTCATCATTAGAACCCTGAGCAGGACTGAGTACAGGCACCCAAAGTGCTGATTTCCTCTGTAGACAGAACACTGTGTGGTTTACAAAGGAGGCAGCCTCAGCTAGACCACTAAGATCAACTTTTCCCACCCGCAGCATCCTGAAAGAACACGTAGCAAGAAGGTGGAGGGAATCAGACCACTAGCACTCCACTTCTTTTAAACACACCCCATAGAGACACATATGTAGAGAACAAACGTATGGACACCAAGAGGGGAAAGTGGCAGGGCGGTGGTGGGATGAATTGGGAGATTGGGATTGACATATATACACTAATATGTATAAAATGGATAATTAATAAGAACCTGCTGTATAAAATAAATAAAATTCAAAAAACAAACAGAAACACACTCCAAAGTCATCAGTGCCAAGGGGATGCTTTGTCTGAGGTTAGACATCATCCTCTCGGGGCTTTTGTTTTTGCTTTTTTTTTTTTTTAATTAATTTATTTTTAGTTTTGGCTGCATTGGGTCTTCGTTGCTGTGCACGGGCTATCTCTAGTTGCGGCGAGTGGGGGCTACTCTTCGTTGCGGTGCGCGGGCTTCTCATTGCGGTGGCTTCTCTTGTTGCGGAGCACGGGCTCTAGGCGCGTGGGCTTCAGTCGTTGTGGCTCGCAGGCTCTAGAGCGCAGGCTCAGTAGTTGTGGCACACGGGCTTAGTTGCTCCGTGGCATGTGGGATCTTTCCAGACCAAGGTTCAAATCCATGTCCCTTGCATTGGCAGATGGATTCTTAACGACAGCGCCACCAGGGAAGTCCTGTTTTTGCTTTTCTAATAGGTACCTGGGAGAACTCACAGCTGCCTTCTGCTGGACTAGAAGTATCTGCGAGGTCTTGCTCAGAGTTAGAGAAAAGGTTCTCAAATGTGGGCCAGCTGTTGGAGCTTTAATATGCATATTTGGCAGAATTCATATTTAATTTATTAAGCTGGCCGGCCAGCTGCCCACTAGGCTTGGGATGACCTCTACAATGCATCTAAAGCTAACCCTTCAGACTCAGAAGAATGGTCACCTCCTCCTTCATGCAGTATTTTCTGCCTGTCCCCTCAAAAGCTGAGTTTGGGGCTTCTTTCTTTGTGTTCCTGTGGAAATGCTGTACTAGGTACACCTTTTCACTTGTAATTTGCCCCTACTGCTCTCTGGGCTCCTTGAGGCAGGGACCATGAGTCATATCACAAGCAATTAGAACAGAGCTGGAATATGGTGCCCTATGAATGAAGCCCATTGTTCTCTGCATCTGTGTCTCTATTTCTGCCCTGCAAACCGGTTCATCTGTACCATTTTTCTAGGTTCCACATATATGTGTTAATATACGATATTTGTTTTTCTCTGACTTACTTCACTCTGTATGACAGTCTCTAGATCCATCCACGTCTCTACAAATGACCCAATTTCGTTCTTTTTATGGCTGAGTAGTATTCCATTGTATATATGTACCACATCTTCTTTATCCATTCGTCTGTCAATGGGCATTTAGGTTGCTTCCATGTCCTGGCTGTTGTAAATAGTGCTGCAGTGAACATTGGGGTGCATGTGTCTTTTTGAATTATGGTTTTCTCTGGGTATATGCCCAGTAGTGGGATTGCTGGGTTATATGGTATCTCTATTTTTAGTTTTTTAAGGAACCTCCATACTGTTCTCCATACTGGCTGTACCAATTTACATTCCCACCAACAGTGTAGGAGGGTTCCCTTTTCTCCACACCCTCTCCAGCATTTACTGTTTGTAGGTTTTTTAATCATGGCCATTCTGACCTGTGTGAGGTGATACCTCATTGTAGTTTTGATTGACGTTTCTCTAATTGGTGATGTTGAGCATGTTTTCATGTGCTTTTTGGCCATCTGTGTGTCTTCTTTGGAGAAATACCCATTTGTTTATTTTTGTTTTTATTTTCATTCAGCTTTATTTTTTGTTCAAGTGAACCATTGGAGTGCAGAGCATACGAGGACCTTGTTGAGGTTGTTAATGCCTCAGACCAGGCTAGACATGGTGACCTATTTATCTAAGGCAATCAATGCCCCTGTAGTCAGAAAGGCTCCATATTTTGGCCAGAAAGAAAAGCAAAGGCCAAAGGCAGAGAAGTGATGGCAAGTATTCAGTCTGGTAGGTAAAGTGACTAAGTGGAGAAAATGAACCACCAAGTCTAAAGGTAAGCACACTGAGAGCCAAATGCAAAGGGGAAAAGTGCAGGGCATGGTGGGACAGGGTGATTCAGCACAGAGCCATGCCAGTGGTGATGGGACCCATTTCTAATATTCATTGTGCTACCTTCTTTATAGCTTAAAACTGCCAGATAGGATCAGACATACTTGGTCTAAGATCCTGTAAGATCTGGCCCAGTTTAAAACCTATATGAGAAAACTCTGATCACCAAAGATATCTCTCTGTCAGGCACCATTGCCTGGACAACTGGCCATGGCAGTTCTGTTAGGCTTTATCTTGATGACCTTTTGTTCTCTGCCCCACACTACTCGTGATTGCTACAGGTATGTAGCACTGCCAGGCTACAGGGTCACCTTTTCCATTTCCTCTTCCTGGGCACAAGCACTGTCTACATTTCCTAGCCTCCCTTGAGTTAGATTGTGGTCATGTGACGGGGCTTTGATGAATGGAATGTGGGAGGAAGTGAAATGGGCCACCTCCAGGTATGACCATCAAATGCCCCTTCGGACATACCCCATACTCTCCCTCTCTCTTTGTTTGTCAGCCAGCCGAATGCAGAGGCTCCAAGATGGAGGAAGCCTGTATTCCTTTCAGGAGAGTCTACTGAAAACATCCAGTCAGACTGTGTCTTAGGGGGGAAATAAACCTTTGCTGTAAGCCACTAAGCACTGAAGGTTGTTTCAGCATCTAGCACTCCCCCTGACTAATACAGGTCTAAAAAGCTACCCATGATAGCTTCCAACATAGCAGGAAATGATTGGGATGATAATGTTTAAGCAGGATTTCCATAAATGTGTTAAGGTTCCACAGGTACCTCAAGGTAGAGCCAGTGAAGATGGACAAAGGTCACATCACTACAGAAAGGTGAGCCAGGATTTGAATGGAGTTCTGTCTGATGCAAAAAACCTGTCCTTTTTTCACTTCTTCACATTACCGCAAACAAAGAGGTGTTTAGATGTTTTGAGTGATGGTCATAATGATGACAGACTCTAGGATTCTGTGTAATTTGCTCCCTGGCATATTTGTGCTACATATTCCTGCAGCACGTCTACCACTTCCCACAGGCCAGTGAGGTTGGATACAATGACATCCTGTAATCCTCATTTTTATATTGACATCGTGCCCAGGTACTTAGAGGAGGGTAGCTAAAATTATTATTTTCTCCAGCCTGCAACCTAAATGTTTACCAGTCTGGTAAAAGACTTTGGAGACCATGCCATAGAGGTATATAGGTCTTCCTTCTCCTTTTCCTCCTTCCTTCCTGTCCCAACCATTCCAGTCATAAGCTGGGCTCCACATCTCTTCTAGCTGAATAATTGCATCTTCTATCTCTCTGCAATGGTGAGAGAGCGGGTGACTGAACCTCCATATTCTAGTTTCCACATCTGTAAAATGGGTGTATGATACCTACCACGTACAATTGTCATGAGGTTTAAATAAGACAGGCAATAAATTGGTGGCATATCGTGTGCTCTTTGATTTTATGGATGGTCCCCTCCCCTGCCCCCAACAATCCTCACTGCTGTTACGGAGCATCAGACGATTCTTGGTATTTTGTAAATACATTTGCCGGTCTTACTACATTGTGTGTGTGTTTTATGCCTGGTTATGTCAGCCTTGTATATATTTGACCTTAAACTCTAAATAGGCAGAAAACCCATGGTTGCTAAATATTTATCGGTCCCAGGTACCATACAATTCATTCGTTATCTTCAACCACAATAAGAGATCATTGAGCACTTTCTATCTTACGATCTTTATGTAGGGAGGCTCCTGGAATAGGAGTCTGTTTCTGCCCACAAAATCCATCAGAGGTGATTTTAAATATGTAAATATCTATTTATTTATTTATTTGGCTGTGCCGGGTCTTAGTTGCGGCACGCAGGATCTTCATTGCCGCGTGCAGGATCTAGTTCCCCGACCAGGGATGGAACCCAGGCCCCCTGCATTGGGAGTACGCAGTCTTAACCACTGGAGCACCAGGGAAGTCCCCAGAGGTGATTTTAAAGGCACCGTGGCTTATTCTACTTTAAAATAGCTTTTTAAACATCTGACTACGGAAATACATGCTCATGGTAAAAATTATAGATACAACACCAAAACCAGAAAATTATCCAAGGAATAATCACTGCCATCTTTTTAGAACCTATCCTTCTAATCTTTTTCCTTTCCATATACATACATGTTTTACAAAAATGGGATCATACTGCATGCACATTTTTGTTATCTGCTTTTTTCCTATCTGAGAACATATCATGAATGTTTTACATGTATTAAAGATTCTCCTGTGGCACAATTTGTAATTCTAGTTTAGTATCCATCGTATGGATAGATGGTGATTTTTTTTAAAGCAATCCCTTTGTATTGTACAGTTTGGTTATTTCCATTCTTCCACCATTATTAGCAACAAACGTCTTCATATGTATTCCTCTGCTCACATCCCTAATTATTTTCTTAGAACCCACAAGTAGAAGTTTGCTTCACAGAAAAAGCACACTATCCAGGCTTTTCCTAACCATTGCCAAGTTTTCTATTAGAAAAGTCCTACAAATTCACACTCCCACCAGCAGTGTATGAGAATGCTACAATAAAGGCTGTTGGCCAAGATGATGGTTATGAAAAAAATAATCAAGAAGATAAGTATTTGCTAAAGGCTCTCCCCACGCCAGCTGTGTTTATTTGTTGAACTCTATAGCCATGTTCCTTGGACCAAACACTGAAGGTTCTTTAGACTTTTAGTTTATTTAGTGCCTCTTTCAACACTCTGAAACTTTGACCCAAGTTTTATCTGACGGAAAGGAGATTTCTGGTAAATATGGTTTCCAGTTTGGAAACTCAGCCCAAGTACTTCCATCCCTCATCTCAGCGTGGACCACCTCTGTGGTTTTAACTGATGGGAATCAGTTAGAAA
Organism: Delphinapterus leucas; assembly: GCF_059928025.1. NCBI lineage: Eukaryota > Metazoa > Chordata > Mammalia > Artiodactyla > Monodontidae > Delphinapterus > Delphinapterus leucas. Next base: position 175,746,255 of record NC_143129.1, on the reverse strand, counting down.
GCGCTGCTGCTGACCTGGAGCCAAGAAAATTGCTTAAAAGAAATGAAAGAGCTGCTCTAGGGGGAAAAAGTCATGTTCCAAGGTACAAAGGAAAACCAAAACAGCCCAAGGGTTTGGAGTTTCATTTGACCCGCTCTGATAATATCACTATGGTGATGGTCTCCATAAACAGTTGCAAAATAGCAAGATGAAAAAGAACGAGCAAGTTCCACCCAGGCGATCTGGAGTTATTTTAGGGATCAAGGCAATGTCATCTGGGGTAAATATGGAATGCAAAGTCTGTTCTTTTAATAATCATCCCCTTCTTTTGTGAGGCTGAACAAAGGCCTGGCATGTCAGACGTTTGGGCTGAAAGCAGCACTGACCTAGTGTCTTTGGGGCTCAGGGGAAAGCACAGCCAAAGGAATGGAAATAATGGTTCATAACAGATGCTGGGATGATTCTTCTCACACCCTTGGCCTCTGAGACTCTGCTGAGCCTGATGTAGAGTCCAAGGGTGGAGCAAGGGTGATGTTCTCGGGAAGGGCTGGCCTGGTTGAGAGGCTGGGATGGGGACCCCAGGGAACTGAGCTTGGTTGTCTGCCCCTGACCTTGATTCCTGGGCCAGAGGGGGCGGAGGGAAACATCTTCAAGTCCACAAATCTGTCTCTGGGGCATTACCATCTGCTGCAGATGACAACTGCCACTCCCATCCTCATGCTCTTTTCTTTGAACCCCTGACTCAGCCAGCCTCAGTCTGAAAAGCAGAACTAGCTATTTTTTGCACTAAAAAAAAAAGTCAGGCAATACACTTGCTGAACTCCTTCCTGACCCTGAAACTCTTACTCTTTGCACTTAACCCCTTGCTCTCCCCTTATTCTTTTCACTTCCTTCTCTTCTAGACTCCTAGATCGCAAGCTCCCCCATCATCTCTAGCGAAGATCTTCAAAGGAAAGGGTTGTTCTGTCGCCACGGAGGCTGGAACAATGCCTGGCACACAGAAGGTTCTCCATAAGCGTCAGCTGATAGGAACTGAATCCAAAACCCCGTGCCTACCCTGCCGTGGACATTTCTCCAGCAGGTCTGAGATGATGGCTGTTTGTTTATTCACTCATTCAATCACTATTTATTCACCACCTATGGGGAACCAGGACTTCTTCTGGGGACTGGGGCTACAGGGACAAACAAGATCCCAGGGCTCTGTCCTTATGGAGGTGACACCCTGTAGATGCTAATATCTGAGTGGTGAACACAGCTGTCATCAGAGCCTTCTCTGACCATTGGACATAAAATCACCCTTCCGTTTTATTTTTCTTCCCAGAACTTATCATCACAGGGCATGTTATACACTTGTTTGTTTGTTTGGCTGTGACACGTGGCACGCGGGATCTTAGTTCCCTGACCAGGGATCGAACCGGTGCCCCCTGCAGTGGAAGCGCAGGACCCTAACCACTGGACAACCAGGGAATTCCCTACTTGTTTTTTTTTTTTTTAACATCTTTATTGGAGTATAATTGCTTTACAATGGTGTGTTAATTTGTTTGTTTTTTAATCCATCAGGCTTCTCACACAAAAATGTATGCTCTTGGAGAATAATTTATCCGTGGCATTCACTGCTGAGTCTCTACAACAATGCCTAACACACAGTAGGCGCTCAACATACACATGTCAAATCAGTTTCTTCAATGTACTCTGCAATCCTCTAGAAGAACTTTCTAGCAAAACTCTCCAGGGAATGAGCTAAGAAGACCTCTAGAGGGTCATAACAACAGATTACAACCGTCCAGGGCCTTACAGTTTACAAAGCAGGGAGGTGCACTGGGGTGAGCATGGGCCTTCACCTTTCAGAGCCCTGATTTCCTCCTTGTAAAGTGGAAATAACAACACCGGCCTTTGGGGACTGTTGTGACTGGTGAAAGAAGTGATGGGTGTGAATCGCCCCACCTGGCACCTGGTACTTAGCAGGTGCTCCATGCTTGAGGACTGGGCACTATTGTTTCTTTCTTATTGGAGCGTCTCAGTTCCGTGTGGACGTTATTATTCTCATCCCCATTTAATCAACAAGGAAAGCCCAACTCACAGAGGCTTGGGAATTTGCTCACGGTAGCTCAGGCAGGACTAGAAGTCCCGAGAGGGACAGAATTCCAAATATAGTGCCTTACCTGTCACTCTGGGGCGGCCAGCTCTGGCAGGAAAGCACATCTCGTAAATCCTCTTATTTCCTCCTCCGCCCTCACTTCGATGTTCCCCATTTTCAGCACGTCACCCATCGCTGTGGGAAAAGAAGAGCTTTGGAGAGAAGCAAAAGCCAAAGGGGAAGCTTGTGCATTTGGTTAGTAGGTGAAAGGCGAATCCCCCTCCTGCCCACCTCTCCAGCCCATTCTGCAGCTTCCCCCAGTGCCTCCCCCGAGTCTCCCCGTGGCCCGCATTTCTCTAAGCCTTAGGGACCCTCCACATCCCAGCGTCTAAGTTGACAGGGATTCTGGTCCAAGCAGGTGGGATGGGCCATGAGACCCATTAGCATAAATCAGGAAATTTCTTGCAATTGAGAGGTCCTCAGAACACTGACTAGATTATAAACACTACTAGTAATTGAACTTTCTAAAAAAAATTATAATCTAAAAATATTTATAATAGTGCTATAATTCATGAGCATCTCCTAGATTCTGGGCAGTGTGGGAGGCAATTTACAAATACCGGGCAACAACCTGAAAGGCAGGTATTATTATTCCCATTTTATAGATGAAAAAGTTGAGGCTCAGGGAGATGAATGATCTTCTCAGAGGTCATATAGCTACTAAGTGATGGAGGCCCAGGATTTAAACCCAGGTCTGCCTGCCTTCAAAGCTCCTGTCCCTGCTCCACAAAATATGCAGGGGCGGGGAGTTAATGTGCCTTAGGACACCTGTCCCACCAACCCTCTGAAGAAAATTGGAAACATCCTAAAAAATACAAAAATCAGTGAATGGTTATATGAATTATATAGTGTAGGTGTAACCTGTAGAATATTTTGCAGTTATTGAAAATTACACACAGAATATGATGACACAGAAAAATACTTGTGATAAATGGAAAATGTAGGATACAAAATGTATATCCATGGAGGTTTTAATTTTAAATGTTTGTCCACTACATAAGTGAGCATGTGAAGTATAAACAAGCATGTGCAAAAGACTGATAGGAAATATGTAAATATAATCACAACTGTGTGATGGAATTTAGAGGGATTTTTTCCCCCCTCTGGTTACTAATCTTTCTGTAATGTGGTTAAATTACTTTGCAATTTACAAATTAAAAAAATATTCTAAGACAGTCTTCTCTGAAGTTCTGTAGCTTTGCAATAGAGCACATACACCAGCATGCATTGTTTTTTTTTTCATTGAACTATACTTGATTTTCAATGTTTCAGATGTACAGCAAAGTGAGTCAGTTATATATATATGTATACATATATACATATATATTCTTTTTCATATTCTTTTCCATTATAGGTTATTACAAGATATTGAATATAGTTCCCTGTGCTGTATAGTAGGTCCTTGTTGTTTATTTATTTTATGTATAGCAGTATGTATCTGTTAATCCCAAATCCTTAACTTTTCCCTTCCCCTCCTTTCCCCTTTGGTAATCATAAATTTGTTGTCTATGTCTGTTAGTCTATTTCTGTTTCGTAAATAAGTTCCTTTGTATCTTTTTTTTTTTTAGATTCTACATATAAGTGATATCATGTGATATTTGTCTTTCTCTGACTTACTTCACTTGGTATGATAATCTCTAGGTTTCAGAATACATTGTTTTAAATTGCTAACTAGAGAGATGACTTTCCTTTACCAACTGCTCCAATTCTGGAGTCCCCCTGTCCCCTGCCACTTATAAATTGTAGCTCTTCCTGCACATGTTCCTGGCCAAGCAAGCACTGGGTATTATCCTCACCCACATCTGTGTTTGCTAATGCCGTGCTTTGGTCTAGAGCTGCTCTGTTCAATGTAGTAGCCATTGCCACATGTGGATATTTAAATTTAAATTAATTAAATAAATACATAATTGAGCTCTTCAGTCTCACTGACCATATTCCAAGTGGTCAATAGCCACATGCAGCTAGTGGTTATTGTAATGGACAGCACAGATATAGAATGTTCCTATCATAGCAGAAAGTTCTATTAGACAGCACTGCTCCAGCATCTAGACTGAAGACAATTTCTTTTTTTTTAATTAATTAATTTATTTATTTTTGGCTGCATGAGTCTTCATTGCTGCGGGTGGACTTTCTCTAGTTGCAGCAAGAGGGGGCTACGCTTCGTTGCGGTGCGCGAGCTTCTCATTTCTCATTGCGGTGGTTTCTCTTGTTGCAGAGCACGGGCTCTAGGTGCACGTGCTTTAGGAGTTGTGGCACGTGGGCTTCAGTAGTTGTGGCACGCAGGCTCTAGAGCGCAGGCTCAGTAGTTGTGGCACGTGGGCTTAGTTGCTCCGTGGCATGTGGGATCTTCCCGGACCAGGGCTCGAACCCATGTCCCCTGCATTGGCAGGCGGATTCTTAACCACTGCGCCACCACCCTGAAGACCCTTTCTTGAATTCCAGGAGAAAGATTTCCCAGCCACTTGTTATCAGTGGATTGACAAGACAATGACTTTTCCATCCTAAGATTTTACTCTCTCATCCCATTTCTACACTCCAGGGAGCTCAAGGGTCAGGGAAAATTAAAGACGATGCCTCCCGACTAAAAGGTAGGACCTCCCAATTACAGTTAATTCAAAGTGCTTCATGGAGTGTATAGATTGATTAGGGAGGGTGGGTGAATGGGGAAGGTTAATTAGAGTCTTGTTTTTACCATGAATGTTAGCAACGGGAGCCATTTATTGATGTCCACTATGTGCCAAGCACTGTGTGCATTTTATCTCCGTTAATCGTCACAACCCTGTGAGGTCAGTTTTATTCCATCATATACAAAGATGAAGATATTTGAGGGCTCAGAAAAGTAAAGAAACTTTCCTGACTTCATGAGCCAGGATCCACGCCTTCAGACACCAAAGCTCATGCTCCTTCTAATACACCAACATGCCTCATGGTGGGGAGGTTCCAAATCTCATAGAAGGATCTGATTGGCCTGCTTGGGTAACCAGCCTATCCCAGGACCAATCACGTTGGAAGAAAAGATTGGCCACGCCTAAGTCACTGTCCACCACTGTACCAACAGGGGCAGTGGCTTATGGTTTTATGAGAACCATGTAAGATCAAGAAAAGGCAGTCGCCAAATAGAGAAAAGGATGGAGCACGCAGAAACAATGGCATTCACTACTTTAACTCCATCACTGTTATTTGCACTGGGCCTTCTCACACGCTAATCTCATTATTTTTCAAAATCATCTCAGTGAGAACAGTAATAACAATAACTACTATCTCTTATTGAGAGCTAAGGTACATTGGCATGTGCTTTTTCTTTGCATCCTTGTTGCTGTTGTTGTTTTTTGCGGTACACGGGCCTCTCACTGTTGTGGCCTCTCGCGCTGCGGAGCACAGGCTCCGGACGCGCAGGCTCAGCGGCCATGGCTCACGGGCCCAGCCACTCCGCGGCATGTGGAATCTTCCCAGACTGGGGCACGAACCCGTATCCTCTGCATCGGCAGGCGGACTCTCAACCACTGCGCCACCAGGGAAGCCCCGTGCATTATTCTTGATCCTCATGCTTGTGCTTGTTGTTCTTCGATAATGTTGGGCTTGTTTTCTTACTTTGGGTAAAAATAGCAGATCTTGTTTCCTGGACACTCAGACTTGACCTTCCTAGGTTCTCTATTGTCTGTTTCCCACAGCTGGCCCACCCCTTGCATTATGCTCCAGACTAATTCAAGTCATCTACGTATTAAACATCAAATCCTTTGCCCTCAAGCCTATACTCTCTCTTTGGGAGTTAAATGAATAAGGCATTCACACACAGGATTACTCGTTAGGTTGGGCGCCAAGGGGCCAGTTCTAAACCAGAACTTAGTCTACGTAGCCCAGCCTGGGGACTGGACAGTTGACCAGAGGCTGGACTGGATGCCCTCTAGAGGGCCCTGGAGAGCTGAGAGGTCTGTGATTTAATGGTCAGGGGAGAAGGAGGAATGTTCCCGAGCCATGGCTTCTCCTTGGATTGAATCCAGCCTACACAAGAGCTGCTTGGGGCCCAAGATGTCTAAGTAAACACTGATTCCTTGACGAGTTTCCAAAATCGGGAATAGAGCAACTGTTTGGTTTGAACAGGCTGTGCTCTGTAAACCACTGCCTGCGTATCACCAGGGCCCCATGTAAATATTTTAGCTACAGATTGGAAGAACACAACTTTTTTTTGGAAATCCCATCACTTTGTTGCTAGGCTTATAATGAATTATATGTCGTCTCTGTTGTTAGACTTAAAATGAACGTGTGTTATTTCTATTTATTAGGAGATCCAATTCTCTGATTTTATTATAAGCATCTTAAATGTGTCTCTACTGGGACTGTTAGGGTTTGGGGAAAGCCCAGTAAATAACATGCCACTTTTTCCTGCTTGAATTTGGAACAAAATGAAGGGAAGACAGGAATCAAGTAGGTAGAGATGAAAGAAATTTTATTACCAATAAAGCTGATAATGAAAACGTTGGCTTTTGGTGCCTGGCTAAGGGGCCTTCTAATGCTTCACCCCAGAATTAGGCAGACTTAGCCACCCAGTTTGAGATGGCAGTGGACTGGCACAGACCTGTGCCTCAGGGGTAGAGCCTGCTCCTGTTGGACTTAAGGCTTGGAGGAGCAGAAGAAGATGTGTGTTGCTAGAGAGAAGAAAGGAAGAAGGCACTGAGCTGAGCGTGTCCAGTTCCTTCTCCCAAACCTGCCAATCAGATCATTACTCCTCCTCCCGTGGACAACAGTAAGAGAAGGAACCAAAAGCCGCTGACATGTTACTGTGATGGACCTCCTGCCTCGTGGAAACTTGAAGCCAGAGAAAAGGGGGTTCACACCAAAAGACACATTGATGAAGAATAAAGGCAAAGTGAGGACCTGGTCAAGGAACCCCAGACACAGCCTCTTGGCAGAGAAGATGACCACTGCTTGAATCAGGAAGCAGAACTTGATCTTGAAGAGAAAGTTTACCTTCAGGCATAGTTGCAAAAACCCTGGTAATACTCAGGCCACATTACAGGTAGACAAACCGAGACTCAAAAGCATTGCTCCCGTCACCCAAGAGAACGTCACCCTCTGCCCAACAAAACCTCCCCCTTGACTGTGGCAGGCAAGGCCTGTGCTACCGAAAGAGCAATGCATCGAGTGGAAATTGGCGTCATGAATTTCAAGCCCGGTCCTTTTTGTGTTTCCTCTCTTGGTTGTGTGGCAGGATAGGTTTCCCTGGGCCCTGCACTCTCTCTGCTCCTTTCCATTCTCAACCCTGGAAGGAGATGAGAAGGGAGATCTTTTATCATAAAAATGCCGCAAAGATCTACAAGAACCTATTAATATTGGTAAGACAGAAATAAGTCTCTTTAGCCTCAATCACAAGGGGTTGTGGCTCGATGGAGCCAGAGGCCCTGGGGGGGGCCGGGGGACCGGGGGTAGAAGATGAAAGAGGAGGCAAAGTGGGAGAGAAGGTACCAATGCAGAGAGCATAGGAATAGCAAAGATGTTTTACATCATCGTCTTGATGTTGAGGATGTTTGTGATTGGCTGGGGAACTTCCTGGGAGTGAACTCCACCTGCTTGCCCTTCCAGGGGTTGGTGGGCATAAGGGCAGGGTTTTACTTCAATGGCTTCATCAACCTCAATTATTAGTGGCCTTTCTACCACGTTCCTCCCTCCTTTTTGATTACCAAGCCTTGTCCCTTCTTTATCTGGAATGTCTTTCTCTCATCTTTCTCCTCATTTCTATTTCCACTGCTCTCACCTCTCAACTGAAAAACTTCTTACCTAGACTTCCTGCCTTTTTCATTTCCCTTCTACACCTACTGTTCATTTCCTACCAGACTGATCTTTCTGGAAAACAAATCTGATCTGCTTAAGGCCCTCTGTTATTAAAAAGTCTTTGCTCATTCCCTGTCGCCTATAAAATAAAGTCTAAGATCTGTGATCCTCTGGCAGGCATTCAATTTATTGCCCACTGTAATCATTCATTCATCCCATACACAAAGACAAGTGTAGCTAAGCAAGTATGGAGTGTGGGATCAGAAGGAAAGAGGTTGGGGGTAAATTGGACAAATGGACCAGTTTTGCAGGACACTGGTGGGAAGGAGAAATAATCTGGTATTTTTAATATTTACTGCGTCTTCTTAAATGTCCAAACAGAGGGGAATGGTGGAGTGATTTATGGAGCCTCTGCTTATATTATATACTTACAGTTTAAAATTACATTTTACAGTTCAAAAATAGAGTGATATATTGGACTTCCCTGGTGGCGCAATGGTTAAGAATCCTCCTGCCAATGCAGGGGACACGAGTTCGAGCCCTGGTCAGGGAAGATCCCACATGCCATGGAGCATCTAAGCCCATGCGCCACAACTACTGAGCCCGCGTGCTGCAACTACTGAAGCCCGCGCGCCTAGAGCCCGTGCTCCACAACAACAGAAGCCACTGCAATAAGAAACCTGGGCACCGCAACGAAGAGCAGCCCCTGCTCGCCGCAGCTAGAGAAAGCCTGCGCGCAGCAATGAAGACCCAATGCAGCCAAAAATAAATAAATAAAATAAGTAAATTTATGTAAAAAATAGAGTGATATAAAAAACAGGGCTTCCCTGGTGGCGCAGTGGTTGAGAGTCCGCCTGCCGATGCAGGGGACGCAGGTTCGTGCCCCAGTCCGGGAGGATCCCACATGCCGCAGAGCAGCTAGGCCCGTGAGCCACGGCCGCTGAGCCTGAGCGTCCGGAGCCTGTGCTCCGCTCGGCAACGGGAGAGGTCACAACAGTGAGAGGCCCACGTACCGCAAAACAAACAAACAAAAAAACAAAATGGGGTGATAATGTATTCTAAAAAACTCATGGTATATTCATATAATAACTGTGAAGCCGTCTAAAAATAAGATTTTGAAGAATATTTAATGAGATTATAATATAAAAAAGTAGAATAAGTCTATTATTATATTATATCCATGAAAAGGAAACAGACTAGAATGTATTACAAAAACATACTAGTGTGTGGTGGAATCACAGGAGACTTTTCATTTGTTCTTTACACTCTTCTGTATTTTTCAAATGTTCTACAATAAGCATGTATTATTTTTATTTTAAATCAGAAAAGACTATGTTTTCAAGGTTTGTAATAATATGAGGAAATGTAATTTGTTATAATGTTCAATTTTAAGAGCAAAAAAACAAAATTATAGAGAGCTCAACTGTGTTAAAATTTTGTTTTGAAAATGTGGAGGGAAATATACCCAAATGTTAGCAGAGGTTGTCTTGGAATATTTTCTTTAATATGCAAGTATTATTTTTATTTTGTAGGAGAAAACATTTTATTCAAAAATTTATCATGACAGTGTATTATATTATTCAGGTTTCTCCACAGAAAGAGAACCAATAGGATGGATTTATTTATTTGTTTGTCTGTTTATAAGGAATTGAGCCTCACAGTTATGGAGGATGGTGAGTCCCAAATCTTCAGCGTGGGCATTTTCATTTATGGCAAGCATTGTGCTGAGCATTTCACACGTATTACTTCGTGTCATCCTCATTATCACCGTTTATAATATATTCTGCCATTTATTCCCATATTCCAGGGAAGGAAAGTGAGGCACAGAGAGGTCAAGTAACTCTGCCAAGGCCACAGGGTCAGTGAGCAAGGGAATCAGGACACCAGACCGGGCCGACTTCTCCATTAGACATAAGAGGCACATTGCATGAGGTCCATGATATTTTTAGGGGCCCACACATTGTTTTAATTTTCGTTTATTTTATTTTATTTTTAAAATTTATTTATTTGGCCATGCCGGCAGCTTGCAGGATTGAACCCAGGCCCTTGGCTGTGAAAGTGTGGAGTCCTAACCGCTGGACTGCCAGGGAATTCCCAATTTTTTATTTTAAAATCGAGAGAAAAAAATGAATATAATGATAATAAATATATAACGAATTTAGTCTGGATTTGATTCATCCTTATTCCAACATAGTCCTAAAATATGATTTTAAATATTTTTTACGGAAGGAAAGGCCCACAAAGGCAGGAGTGCCTCCAGACCCCCTAACTCTAGGCCCCTGTACTTAAACTATTTATGGCTCACCCCCTCTCCGAACCCTAGTTAACCCACTTTAAGCCTGGATGTCTGTGTGGACACAGACAAGTCACCCTTTCTGTGCCACAGCTTCCTCCTCTGTAAAATGGGAATCATAGCTAGTGCAGACTCGTCTACAGCTGTGAGGATGCCCTGAGTGTACGTGCACAACACACAACACCTTAGCTACATGCCTGATGCTCAGTGAGGGCTCCGTAATGATTTAGCCACATCTGACATCATTTCTCGTTGCAGCTCAGGGTCTGGAGTGTCCACACCCTGCAGGGGCTTCTCTGAGAGGCCAGCTGGCTGACAGCCTCGGCAGAGCAACGCCTCATCAGGCCCACCAGGAATTCCACGGCGTCTCCACAGCAGCCTTGGGAGAGATGCTGATGAGTTCTTCCACCAACCAGGGGAAAGCCACACTTATAAAAGCTTCCAGGCCTCGGCGATAATTTCTCCCCTTCCCACACCCCTCCCCGCTCCCCTGGGCCCTTTCCCATCTTAGCTGTTTCTGGAAGCAGGACAGAAAGGACTTGGTTTGATGCAAGTGGAGAGAGAGCACAGACTTGGAACTCTCAGGAACTGGCTTTGCAGCCCAGCTCTGCCAAAACAAGTTTGGACAAGTCACTCAACCTCTCAGCCTCAGCCAAATAACAGGAACAGACAATTAAAGTAGGAATAATACTTGTGACCATTATTAGTAGTAGAAGTGTAAGGGCTTTGGGATCAGAGTCCTTTGGGTCAAATCATGGTTTCTACCTCTTGATGGTACCTGACTTCACTCCAAGTCTAAGTTTCTCATTTGTGAAATGGGGAACAATAATAGTACTCACCTCAAAGGGTTATTGGGAGGATTAAATGAGATAATTAGATCTAAAGTTTTCTGCAGCAAGGGCACACTGTAAGTGCTCTATAAAGGTCAGCAACTGTCACTTTAATTATAATTGTGCCTCTTCATGAGCCCTATAACATATAGTCCAGATTCCCCACTGCACACAGTAGGTGTTAATGGGTAGCTGTGGAATGAATAGATGAATGAATGGATGGACGAATGAACAAACTCGCCATCACTTTTGGTCTGGGACTGTTCTTCATGCCTAATCCCCTTTGACCTCAATGCAATAGAAATTTCAGCAGCTTCAAGACTTTCAGTCTTCTTGTTTTTTCTTGACTGGATGAGGCAGTTTAAAATATGTCTGCAACTCTGACACTCCCTTCAGAAGGTGGACCCTAATTCCCCTCCTTGACTATGAACTGAACTTAGTGCCTTGCTTCTAACAAATAGAATAAAGTAGAAGTGACTGTGCAATTTTTAAGACCAGATCATAAAAATCATGGAGGCTTCATCTTGGTCTCCCTCTTGGATTGCTTGCTCTGGGGGAAGACAGCTGCCATGTCATAAGTGTGCTCAAGCAGCTCTGTGGAGGGGTACATGTGATAAGGAACTGAGGCCTCTTGCCAACAGCCATGTGAGTGAGCCATCACGGAAGCAGATCCCCCGGCCCCAGTCGAGCCTTCAGATGATGCAGCCCCAGTCAAAGATTTGACTGCATCCCCATCAGAGACTCTGAGCAAGGACCACCCATCTGAGCCTCTTCCAATTTCCTGACCCAGAAAAACCATGAGATAATAAGTGCTGGGTTTTTTTTTTTAATTAATTAATTTATTTATTTGTTTGGCCGCATCGGGTCTTAGTTGCAGCACACGGGATCTTCATTGTGGCGTGCTGGATCTTTAGTTGTGGCGTGTGAACTCTTAGTTGTGACATGAGGGATCTAGTTCCCTGACCAGGGATCAAACCCGGGCCCCCTGCATTGGGAGCACAGAGTCTTAGCCACTGAACCACCAGGGAAGTCCCAGTAAGTGCCATTTTAAGTGGCTATGTTTGGGGATAATTTGTTACAAAGCAACAGATAATAATATACCCTGTATGAATATTCTTGATAAAAGTTTGCAACAAAGGCTTTTCTAATAATGCTTGGCCCATGGAGACTTCTGACTGTTCATTCTACATGGTGTTTTAACACCATTCAGAAAGCCTGAACCCACACTTTTCTTGTGACATTACTATTACTAGGCCATGCTTGTAAACTAATGAAGGACCCTTCCCTGCCTGGGATCTCAAGTGGGCTGCATCCTGACATCTGTTGTGCACCAGCCCTCCGTGGGATGGGCGCCACTGGATCCCTGGCTGGGAAGGAAGAGTCAGACTCAGTGATAAGCAGGCTTCTGTCCTGTCAGTAGCTCAGTATCATGTTATCAATTTCAGGAGGGTCCGTCTCGGAAGACTATTTCCTTACTGACAGCTCCCATGCTGATTTAACAGCAGCTAATCCTTTCACCTTGTTTGTAGACAACTTCAGAATCCTTTCCCTGGCTAGCCAAGTCTCAGCACTTGCTGGAGAGAACTGTCAGAGGCCTTTGCATCTGGGAAGTCTCTGCCTAATGTGGAAAAGATCCTGGAAAGAGTGTCTGTGACTGATCAGGTTGAGGGCTCAGGGCTGATAAAGACAAGCCAGCACTTCTTATCTCACAATGAGGATGTTAGCAGTAGAGCTGCCCTGAGGTCATGGTCAGTGTGGCGATGGCAGTCAAGTTCAACAGTCTTTTACTGAGCAACTGCTATGTGCCACTCACTGTAGACAAGACCAGGACACAAAGATGAGTAGACAAGGTCCTTGCCCTCAAAGAATTCACGGTCTAGTTGGGAAGACAGGCAGACCAGTGAATAATTTCAACGCAGAGCAGTAAGCAGAGGTTGATCTACATACCAGGTGAACTGGGAGCAGGAGAGAGAAAGGAAGGGTTCGCTCCTTGGAAATGGAGAGGTCAGGACAGGTTCAAGGAATACCAAGGAAGTATGATCAGCCATGAGCCAAGTAGAGGGGAGAAAATCTTAGGTTAAGGGCTTTGAAGGCTAGGGCAAGGATTCCTCTGACTTCTTGGTCTTAACTTCTGAGGGCTGGCAGGATTTAATTTATCCCCTTTCGATCTCTCTTAGAGTCTAACTGGATCATTAACCATGAAACCAAACTTGAAATTTAAAGGAAGATCTCCTAAACAGAGGTAAAAGTAAACTTACACCTGGATTTTAGCAAGGATCCTGAGACAAGGGTTGAGTGCAGATTTCTTATCAAATCTGCAATCTGTTTACTTTGACCATCTGCATTGCCATCATGCTTGGACTTTGCAGTAGCCACCTAACTCATGTCCCCATTTCTACTCCCTATCCTAAGTCCAGGCCCTCATGGCAGCTACAGTGTTCCTTTAAAATTTTCAGGGAATTTTTCAGGGGGCACGGTTCAATCCCTGGTCAGGGAACTAAGATCCCACAAGCCTCATGGCGAAGCCAAAAAAAAAACTGTAAAAAAAATAAATAAAAATTTTAAAAAATAAATAAAATTTTTGGGTTGGATTATGTCTCTTCTCTGTTTAAAACCCTTGGAAGGTCTTCTATTATGCTTTGGATAAAATCCACCCGCCTTTCTATGCCCCACCAGGCCCATGTGTCTGCCTTCTGCCCGCGTCTCCAATCTCCTCTCCTGTCCTCCCCCGTCTGCTCACCCTGTCTCATGCACTGGCCTTCTGTTGCCCAAATATACCAAGCTCTTTCACGCTCAGAACCATCCACTCACTCGAAACATGTTTATCAAGCACCTTCTATGTGCCAGACATTGTCCTTGGCACTGAGGATACAGCAGGGAACAAAATGTGCAGAAATCCTTGCCCTGGGGAAGCTTACATTTTAGTGAGGGGACACAGACTGTGAACAAGACACATCAATAAACAGTATGTTTGATGAGAATCAGGACGAAGGGAAAAGAAATAAAGCTGAGGGATGGTATCAGAGGTGCTGAGGAGTGAATTTGCAATTTTCAACAGGGTAACCAGGGATGGTCTCAACGAGCAGGTGACATTTGAGACTTGAAGGTGGTGAGGGAACAAGCCAGGCAGACACGTGGGGGCAGAGTATTCTCAGAAGAAGCAGTATTCGGTGCAAAGGCCCTGAGATTGGGGCGTGTCCAGTATGGTCAAGGAACAGTGAGGTGGCCAGAGGGGCTGGAAGAGAGTTAGAGATGAGATTCAAGAAGTAACAGGGGGCTTCCCTGGTGGCGCAGTGGTTGAGAGTCCGTCTGCCGATGCAGGGGACACGGGTTCGTGCTCCGGTCCGGGAAGATCTCACATGCCGCGAAGCGGCTGGGCCTGTGAGCCATGGCCGCTGAGCCTGCGTGTCAGGAGCCTGTGCTCCGCAGCGGGAGAGGCCACAGCAGTGAGAGACCTGCATACCACAAAAAAAAAAAAAAAAAAGAAGTAACAGGAATCTTAATCAGGTGAGTCTGACAAGCTGGCACAAGAACTTTGGTATATGTAGAAACCTCTGCCTGGAACAGTCCACCCTGGCTCTTCACATGCTGCCTCTTTCCCATCTTTCAGAACTCAGAGAGACTTTCCTTGATCACCCTCATCCCTTACTGTCACAACACTATCTTTTCTTCATAGTAAGTACCAAAATATGCAATTGTTTGATCTAATTACACATACTTCTCTGTTTACTATAGCACAAACTCCACTGAGGGCAAAAGACCTATCTGCCCTATTGACCATTGCAAACCCAGGGCTTAGCAGTCTGTCCAGCACTCAGTGAGTGTTCAATAAATCGTTTGTTGAATGAAAGAAATAGGGAGATTCTGTAATTATTATTCCTAGTTTGAACCCTATGGAGTATGAAGAAATACATTTTGACATTGGAGGAACATCCCCAGGAAACTTGTGGGCATTGGCCTGGAGGTCGAAAAGCTTTCAGAGAGAGAGAGAGAGAGAGAGAGAGACAGAGAGACAGAGAGACAGAGAGAGACTGAGAAAAGGAAAACCAAAAACATGCCACATGTATATTACATAGAAGCTAGAAAACAAAGCCTTCAAAACAGTAAGTGAAAAATGTTAAGATAGAATTCTACGCCTAGCCAATCTATCAGTCAGATGTGAGGTAGAATAAACATAATTGCAGATACACAAACTCTCAAAAATTTTACCTCCCATGCACTTTTTCTCAGAAAGTGGTTGATGATGTACTCCACCCATATGAGAGGAAAACACAAGACAAAGACGAGTATCCAGGAGACAGTGGCTCCAACCCAGGCCAAAAGCAAGGGAAACTCCCAAGTTGATGGCAAAAGGAAGACAGCATGACAGCTGTGCAGACAGCTTAGGTTAGATGGGTATAGGAAGGCAGAGGGCTCCGGGGTTGAGGTCTCCTGAAAAATAGGGAAATTCACCCATCATCCACTCCATGCAACCAGGATTGCCTGCGTCATTTACAGGACCCAGTGCAAAATGAAACTAAAGAGGCACGGCCTCTGGCTTGAAACTTATTAAGAATTTCAAGATGGTAATTTGGTAAACTTATTAAGAATTTCAAGAATTTAAGAATTTCAAGATTGTAAAAGCAGGGCGTTAAAAAAACTGGGTGGGGGACTTCTCTGATGGTTCAGTGGGTAAGACCCCATGCTCCCAGTGCAGGAGGCCCAGTTTCCCTCCCTGGTTGGGGGACTAGATCCTGCATGCTGCAACTACGACCCGGCGCAGCCAAAATAAATAAATAAATAATAAATAAATAAAATTAAAAAACAGAAACAAAAACTGCGCGGACTCTTCTGAGAATGGGGCCCTGTGGAACTGCATGGGTCATACGTCCAGGAAGTCGGCCTTGCATGTGACCATGTGGAAAACTATAGCAGGGGACTTCCCTGGTGGGTGCAGTGGTTAAGACTCTGCGCTCTCAATGCAAAGGGCCCGGGTTTGATCCCTGGCCAGGGAAGTAGATCCTACATGCATGCTGCAACCAAGTGTTCTCATACCGCAACTAAGGAGCCAGTGAGCTGCAAGTAAGGAGCCTGCCTGACGCAACTAAGACCCGGCGCAACCAAATAAATAAATAAATGTTTAAAAAAGAAAGAAAGAAAACTATAGCAATAGCCGTCCCCATCTGCAAGCTAAGAGAAACAAACTCTAGTTGACTTATGGAGAAAGGGAATTTATTCAAAGAATATCAGGTGGTCCATAAAATCCCAAGAGGGTTAGAGAACACTCATCATAGCTACCCTACTAGAGGAAACTCCTTAAAGCAGTCTGTAAACTGGTACGCTGAAGGTGATACCACCACTGTCCCCAAGTACTAGGCACTGCAGCTTGCAGATCTGATACTGCTGGGTCCCTGGGGATGGTACAACGTCATTGTCTCGCACTGCTGCCCTGCTGCAACTTGTTCTACCCAAAAAAAGGTTTCTTGTATTTTCTGCTTCTCCAGTCATTAGCTATCTATTCAAAGTCAGAAATGCGTGCATTATGGGACTTCCCTGGTGGTCCAGTGGTTAAGACGCAGCGCTTCCTCTGTAAGGGGCATGGGTTTCCGTCCCTGGTCAGGGAAGCTCCGCATGCCGTGTGGAAAAGAAAAGAAAAAGGAAAAGAAAAGAAAAAAACAAGAAAAAAAGAAAAAGAAATGTGTGCATCTGATGGGTGGAGCCCAAGCCAAGTGGCCATGCCCTAAGCTGCAAGAGGCTGGGAAAGTAAGCATCTAGAATCTTCCACTTCTATGAAGGAAGTTCTGCTTCCCACAAGTCTCCTAAGGGGGAATTCCCCAAATACAGGAAGGGTTTAAATCTGGGCAGCCAGGAAGAATGACAGATATCCGCTATCGAAGTATAGGAAGAATTCCTACTACATAGACTGAAACAAAACAAAACAACACAAAAGCTAAGCAAATGAAACCAAATATAAGCCAAGTAGAAATACAGATAAAAATAAAATAAGAACTGTTCAGAAAGGAAACACGATAGGACACTATCTGGCTCATCAGGGTTCTACATTTGCATATTCTGAATAACATCAAAACTGAACGTGGATTTAATCCCCCACATTTCATATTTATCACCTGGTGGAGATGCAAAGCGGAGAGTCAGGGTACCCGATGATTTAAGGATGCTCAAGAAATCATCTGCCATAATGGGAAGTTAAGAGATAACGTCTAAAATAGATACATAAAAAATTAGAAGTAAAATCCTATGTAGAAATAGGGACATCAAAGCCCAAAGGAGCTGCTAAACAGCAGCTGGGGAATAAGACTGGAAAGTGAGGAGAGGTCAGGTGGGGGCACTGCATTCTTCTTGTTGTTTGTTTTCGTTACATGCCTGTCTGTACTTCTTTGGGTCAGGCTATATCATGTTAGGCTGCGGTAACAAAGAAATCCTGAAACTCTCAGTGGCTTAACAAAATAACAGTTTTTTGTGGGTTTTTTTTCCCCCCTCATTCATACAGAATCCAGTGTGGGTTGGGCAGCCCTCTTTAGTCTTGTTTTCCCATCATCTGATCAAGGTCATGGCAAAAGGAAGAAAAAACTGGACGGTGAGCTGGCACAGTTTGAAGGGCCAGGCCTGGAGATGGCTTACATGGCTTGCACCCACATTCCACTGCACAGACCTCAGTCACTTGGGTCCAACATAAATAACTCTAAGAGCGTTGGGAAATGTGATCTCCTCAGGAAGATACATAGCATTGTCTTAACCACAATACCATTTACATTTTTAAAAAAATAAATTTATTTATTTATTTTTGGCTGAGTTGGGTCTTTGTTGCTGTGCGCGGGCTTTCTCTAGTTGTGGCTAGTGAGGGCTTCTCATTGCAGAGCATGGGCTCTAGGTGCACGGGCTTCAGCAGTTGTGGCTCGCGGGCTCTAGATCGCAGGCTCAGTAGTTGTGGCGCAGGGGTTTAGTTGCTCCGTGACATGTGGGATCTTCCTGGACCAGGGCTCGAACCCGTGTCCCCTGTATTGGCAGGCGGATTCTTAACCACTGCGCCACCAGAGAATTCCCCCCATTTACATTTCTAAAAATTCAGACTTTATTATTTAGAGCAGTTTTAGGTTGACAGAAAAATTGGACAGAAAGTATGGAGAATTTTCACATATCCCATTTCACCCCACCACACATAACAATTTCTTCTATTTTTAATATCTTGCATTGGTGTGGAACATTTATTACAATTGATGACCCAATATTGATACATTACTATTAATCCATAGTTTACATAGGGTTCACTCTTTGTTAAACAATTCTTTGAATTTTAATAAATGCGTAATATCGTGTATCCACAATTATAGTATCATATAGAATAGTATTACTGCCTTAACTGTCCCCTGTGCTCCGCCCATTCATCCCCTCCAACACCCATGCTCCCTGAACCCCTGATCTTTTTACTGTCTCTATAGTTTTGCTTTTTCCAGAATGTTATAGAGTTGGAATCATACGGTAATCAGCCTTTTCAGAATGGCGTCTTTCATTTAGCAATATGCGTTTTAAGCGTCCTCCATGTCTTTTCATGGCTTGAGAGCTCATTTCCTTTTAGCACTGAATAATATTCCATTGTCTGGATGTATCACTGTATGTTTATCCATCCAGCCTACTGAAGAACACCTTGGCTGCTTCTATTTTTTTTTTTTTTTTGTCTGTACTTGGGCCTCTCACTCTTGTGGCCTCTCCCGTGGCGGAGCACAGGCTCCGGACGCACAGGCTCAGCGGCCATGGCTCACGGACCCAGCCGCTCCAAGGCATGCGGGATCTTCCCGGACCGGAGCACGAACCCGTGTCCCCTGCATCGGCAGGCGGACTCTCAACCGCTGTGCCACCAGGGAAGCCCTGCTTCTAATTTTTGGCAATTATAAATAAAGCTGCTATAAATATTCATGTGCTGGGTTTTGCATGGACATAATTTTTCAACTCCTTTGGGTGAATACAAATACATTTGTGGGGATGCAATTGCTGAATCTTACAGTAAGGTTACGTTCAGCTTTGTTAAAAAAAAAAAAAAAAACTACCGAACTGTCTTCCAAAGTGGCTGTACCATTTTGAATTCCTGCCAGTAATGAATGGGACTTCCTGTTGTTCCACATCCTTGCCAGAATTTGGTGTTATCAGTGTTTTGGATTTTAGCCATTTTAATAGATGAACAGTATGGTTGTATCACATTGTGGTTTTTTTAAAAAATAAATTTATTTATTTATTTATTTTTGGCTGCGTTGGTCTTCGTTGCTGTTCGCGGGCTTTCTCTAGTTGAGGCCAGTAGGGGCTACTTTTCGTTGTGGTGTGCGGGCTTCTCATTTCTCATTGCGATGGCTTCTCGTGTTGCAGAGCACAGGCTCTAGAACGCAGGCTTCAGTAGTTGTGGTGCACAGCCTTCGTTGTTCCACAGCATGTGGGATCTTCCCCAATCAGGGTTCGAACCCGTGCCCCCTGCATTGGCAGGCCGATTCTTAACCACTGTGCCACCGGGGAAGTCCCAACAAGGGTGAATCTTGAGGACACGATGCTGAGTAAAATAAGCCAGTCAAAGAAAGACAAATACTGTATGATTCTCCTTATATGAGGTACCCAGAGTAGTCAAATTCATAGAAACAGAAAGTAGAGTGGTAGTTACCAGGGACTGGGGGGGTGGGGGAAATGGGGAGTGTTGTTTAATGAGTATAGAGTTTTGGTTTTGCAAGATTAAAGAGTTCTAGAGCTTTGTTGCCCAACAATGTGAATATACTAGACACTACTGAACTATACACTTAAAAATGATTAAGAGGATACAACACGTGGGATCTTCGTTGCGGTATGCGGGTTCTGTTTGTTTTTTTTTTAGTTGTGGCATGTGGGATCTAGTTCCCTGACCAGGGATCGAACCCAGGCCCCCTGCATTGGGAGTAGGGAGTCTTAACCACTGGACCCCCAGGGAAGTCCCAAGAAGATACATTTTATGTTATGTGTTTTTCACTACAATTTTTAAAAAGTTAATGATCTTTCCTTATTAGACTGGAGGGATGAACAAGAAGGCTTTTCAGGTCCCACGAGACCCTGCTAGAAATCTAGCTGTAAGCATATACTTAAACATGCAACAGTATTACTATTTAAATTTTAAATCTTTTAAGTGTTTTAAAGAGGCTCTTTGTAAAAGAAACGATTATTTTGCAGTGAGAGTGGGCAAATCTAATTTATCAGATATGAAAAGTTAAGTTTTTTTTCTTGAGTTCTCTTAAGGGCATCAAAAGTATATAGCACTGGGGGCTTTCCTGGTGGCGCAGTGGTTAAGAATCTGCCTGCCAACGTAGGGGACACGGTTCGAGTCCTGGCTCGGGAAGATGCCGCAAGCCGCGGAGCAGCTAAGCTTATGTGCCACAACTACTGAGAATGTGCTCTAGAGCCAGTGAGCCACAACTACTGAACCTGCAGTGCTGCAACTACTGAAGCCCACGTGCCTAGAGCCTGTGCTCTGCAACAAGAGAAGTCACCGAAGCCTGTGCACTGCAACGAAGCGTAGCCCTCGCTCGCCGCAACTAGAGAACGCCCGTGTGCAGCAACGAAGACCCAGTGCAGCCAAAAATAAATAAAAATTTTAAAAAGTATGAAATTCCAATTGTTTCTTTAAAAAAAAGTATATAGCATTGGACTTTCCTGGTGGTGCAGTGGTTAAGACTCTGAGCTTCCAATGCAGTGGGCCTGGTCAGGGAACTAGATCCCACATGCATGCCGCAACTAAGTAGCTGGTGAGCCGCAACTAAGGAGCACACATGCCACAATTAAGGAGCTGGCCGGCCAAAACTAAGACCCTGTGTGACCAAATAAATAAATAAATTTTTTTTTAAGTATATAGCATTTCCTGGGATTAAAAAATTTGGTTTTCTGAGCCCAAACAAAACGTACCTATTCAACTACCAATTACTGTGTAAGTAAAAAATTAGAACCAGCCATATTATCTGAACAATTTAGTTTGTTTCGATCTTAAAGGCATTATCAATTATACACCAAAGCGTTTCCCCATTTGCTTTGCCAGCCAGGAAGCTCAGAACAAGGTTTGTAGTACACCTCTAAGATCTGCACAGAACTATAGACATTATGTGTTAAGGCAACTTTGTGTTCTCATTTGCCTCTTAATTCATCTGATATATTCCCTCCCCTAATTTTTGCTTAGTCCCAGCTTCATCGCTTACTTTATTTATTTATTTATTTTATTTATTATTTTTGGCTGCATTGGGTCTTCGTTTCTGCGTGCGAGTTTTCTCTAGTTGCAGCGAGTGGGGGCTGCTCTTTGTTGTGGTGCGCAGGCTTCTCATTTCTGTGGCTCCTCTTGCTGCAGAGCACTGGCTCTAGAGCACGGGGGGCTTCAGTAGATGCGGTGCGTGGGCTCAGTAGTTGTAGCTCGTGGGCTCTAGAGCGTAGGCTCAGTAGTTGTAGTAAACTGGCTTAGTTGCTCCGTGGTGTGTGGGATCTTCCCAGACCAGGGCTTGAACCCGTGCCCCCTGCATTGGCAGGCGGATTCTTAACCACTGCACCACCATGGAAGCCCTATTTTTTTTTAAAATCTTTTACACAGCATGCATTTAGTCAACCCTCTTGGGAACAGGGTGGATTATATAAATAAATAAAACACAAATGAATAACATGAATGAGCACCTTACAGATATGGTCTTCTATAGTCATGAATTTCTAAACATCATCAAATCCATTACTTCCAAAGTCAAATAAAACTCCAGGGCCAAGTGAAATTCATCTTGTGAGGCAGAAGGAAGCAGCGAAACACTAGGGGTGGACTCTTCAACTAATATATTTCATATCTCTTTGTAAACAGGAAACACACAGCTCTAACAGCCAAGCAGCTGACGAGGGGAGGATGTGGGGAGGAAGGCTGTGACCATGAATGCACTAGCTCTAGGGGCAGTTACTGTTCACTGCAGTCCTGATTGAGCTTTCTAAGAAAGAGGTAGGAAGTTAAAACTATGCAGTGAGGAAACTCTTAAACACACGGATGTGTCATAAATCAAGATGACACTAATGACTTCTGTTAGTTGTAATCTGCTTTAGGCTGTTTCTCCAGCAGTGGGAATGAGGGACTTTGAGCTACCCTCACTTTTCCTTCTTGTTTTCTTTCCTAAGATCCACACAGAATTAAACGAAATTAAGTGCTGCATCAATTAAGCTTCCTGGTTGCAAGCCACAGAAACGGACTCTACCTTAAGCAAAACCAAAATTCATTAGAAGGCTGTTATGGACTGTGTGTTTATGCCCCTCCCAAATTCACATGTTGAAGCCCTGTCCCCCGATGTGGTAGTATTTGGAGATGGGCCTTTGGGAGGTAATTAGGATAGGATGAATCATGAGGGTGGGGCCCTCACAATGGGATTAGTGCCCTTATAAAAGGAGGCACCAGGGGGCTAGCTCTCTCTCCCCTCACCCTCAGCACACACAAAACAGAAGTCATGGGAGCACACAGTGAGATGGAGGCTACCTACAAACCAAGAGGAGAGGTGTCAGAATGAACCCACCTTGATAGCACCTTGATGTTGGATTTTCCAGCCTCCAGAAGGGTGAGAAAATAAATCTTAGTGTTTAAGCCATCCAATCTATGACATTTTGTTATGGCAGCCTGAGTTGACTAAGACAAAGGATATGGGGATTCACAGAATCAAGAGGAAGCTTAGAAAACCAGCAGGAATAAAGGGACCTCCAAGGCCTGGCAGTCATGTTTGTACAATTCCTGTAACAGAAGACACTCTTCCCATAGACCAGGAATTAGCAAGCTATGATCTACCAGCCAATTCTAGCCTACCACATGTTTTTACAAATAAAGTTTTATTGGAACTACCTCTTTCTTACAACATTGCTGGTTTCTTCCATCAGGGCTGCAGAGAACAACAACTGTACCCAGAATGCATATCACTTATACATGTTGTCTATGGCCCTCGTTGCACTGTAACAGCAGAGTTGAGTAGCTGTGACAGAGATCATATGGCTTGCAAAGCCTAAAATACTTACAGAGAAAGTTTGCTGACCCCTGCCTTAGACTAAGATAGGATAGCATGAAATGGTGCCCCATTGGAGTTGTGCAGTGCACTGGTAGCCTTGTCTGAGGAAGGCTGGGCAGTAGAAACCATAGCTAAGGCTATGCTACTCATGTTCAAGTGCTGTCTCTGTGATGAATCTGGGGTTCCCAACCCCTTTTCCATTTTCTTTGTCTTTGGAGAGTCCACTGGCTGAGCTTATGTAACAGGCCCATCCCTAAGGGACAGAGGGTGGAAGGATCTGGCCCTCTCAGCTCCATTTATAAGTGTGAGTAAGGGTGTCAGGAATAGCCTGTCCTGTAAGACTCCAAGTAAGTCCCAACAGAGGGGGCTTGGTGTATTAATAGGAGGAAGGTGGAAGTTTGATGCCCTTTGGCCAAAAGTCTGCGGATGTCCTTATGAATAATTACAAATATCCCCATCATTGTCATATGACCCTCAAGGTACACCTGGTTGGTTCCTTCATTGTCTTGCCCCACATCCAGACCCAGGCCACTTTTTTTTTCACTATTAGCACGTGGCCACCTTAGTCCAGGCCAACATTATCTCTTACTTGCATTGTTGCAACAGATGCCTGACCTACCTCTCTGCTTCCAGCCTTGCTTACTGCAGTCTGTTCTCCACACAGCTGTCAGAGTATTCCTTCTGCTGTTGGTCGGTTGGTTGGTGGGTGGGATGATTCTCTAAAACCCAAACTCAGGGACTTCCCTGGAGGTCCAGTGGTTAAGCCTCCGTGCTTCCATTCCTGGGGACACGGGTTTGATCCCTGGTCAGGGAACTAAGATCCCATATGCTGTACAGCATGGCCAAAAAAAAACAAAAACAAAAAAACCCCCCAAAACCCCAAAGTCAAATCATGCTACACCTCTGCTCACTCTGTCCAACAGCTTCCTGTCTAACTCAGGGTAGAAGCTAAAGTTGTCACCATGGCCTACCAGGGCATGATCTGTCCTCCCATTGTCTCTCTGATCTTCCCTCCTACCATTCTTCCCTTCACTCACTCTGTTCCAGCCACACCAGCCCCTGCACTGTTCTTCCAACAACACTGACATCCTCTGGCCTCAAGGTCTTTGATCTTGCCCTTCCCTCTGTCCAGAACTCTGCTCCCCCAGAGAGTTGCATGGCTCTGAAACAGGAGGGAAGGGGGCAGGACACAACATTTGAAAGAATGACATAGCCCGAGGACATGACATAAACTGATTAGAACCAAATGGGTCCAAGGTGGCAGACAAGTCGACTTCCACTAGACCTTGAGCCTCAGTATATGCTCACTGTAACACATCAGCAAGCTAAATGACAGTTCCAAGACCGACAATAGGATCAAAAAGTGGGTGGTGGCCCAATTCCTGGAAATCCCCGCCCCTTCCTGAAATAGCTGGAATACTCCTCCCACTCATTAGCCTCTGAAATTACCCACCTGTATAAAAACTGACAACCCCCATACCCTGGTGCCTTTCTCACCTTCTGAGATGGCCCACACTCTGTCTGTGGAGTGTGTTTCTCTCTAAATAAGTCCACTTCTTACCATCACTTTGTATCTCAGTGAATTCTTTCTGTGATGAGACATCAAGAAACTGAGCTTCATTAAGTCTTGAAACCAGGTGTGTGATCTCAGCTGGAAGACTATGGGTTTTTGCCGGGTTCGAGTCCTAGCCACGTGGTTTCAAATCCCAATCAGGGTTTTGGCTGGGTTCGAGTCCTGGCCGCATGGGTTCAAGTCCCAACCTGAGGTACAAGGTTTCAGCTCCAGCCCTCAAGATCTTCAGTCTCTGCTCAAATGTCTTCTCAATAGAGAGCACTCCCTTGACCACCCTGTGACCCTCTTTCTCCCTCACCCTGCTTTATCTTTTGTCATAGCGTTTCTCACCACCAAACATGTTCTATATGTCTGTTGACTTGTTCCTTATCTGTGCCTCATCGTATCGAGTCAACTCTGTGAGGGCTGCAGTATCACCGTGAGCTCTGCCTGAAGCTGGATAGGCACTGGAGGGATAATGTGAAATGAAAGAATCCTGACCCAGGGCACTGCTTCACTGAAGTTCCTGGGAAGCTCAGGACCCTGGAGCCCCCTATCGTGTGAAAATGAACCTCTTTCCCCACCCCTGGAATATTGATCCTGAATTCCCTCACTTCACACCCAAGGAATCTCCAGAGTATAAAACTAAAAGCTGATGGCATTGACATATTAAACCCCAAAATGCCTCAAGAGCAGGGAAAGTGTACTAGTTGCAGAGCAAGGAGGCAAGCTTTTCTTTTTCTTGTCCCCATTACCCTACTCTATTTTTCTTCATAGCACTTGCCACTATTTGAAATGGAGCTGAAGCCCCATCTAGCCACTTGACTATTCCTGTATTTTATATCTGTTCTTTCTGAAACCTTCTCTTTCTTCTGATTTTCCTTTGAGGACACCACCCTTCCCCCACTCTCGGTCCATATGACTTGATTGGCATAACTCTCACCCCAGTTCCAGGAACGGGCACGTTGACCAGGCCTACACTTGTCAGTCTACTTTACGCCTCTGGTCACAGTGACAGCTTTGAACA